>NW_026061757.1:1020514-1360686 GCF_023897955.1 Schistocerca gregaria | reverse complement strand
ACGAAGGGTTGGCATGGGAAGAGGCTGGAGAAACGAGGAGGCGGCGGCGTGGTGACGAGGTGGGCGGTGAAGCCAGAGTTCATAACATTACTGCGCCATCACCATGCACGGTTGTCAATGACTGACTGTCGCAACAGTGCCATGAATGGAAAGTCTCCGTGTTGGGAAGATGTTCGTGCCTGATCATGATGAGCGATTGCGGAGTCCGCGGGGAGCTTGCACTTGCAGGGCTGCCTATCACGAGGTGGTCCTAGTTGCGGTGACGTACATTCAGTCGCAAGGGCGTGCCATCCGCCAGGAGACAGCTTCTGGTGCAGCAGTTACTGAACCGGTCGTAGGTACTCGCAAGTATCAGGGGAAAGAGACTTTGCATCATATTAATGTTTTTGTCTATATTATTTTACATAATACCAGTAGTTAATTGATTTGTTGTAAATAAACTGTACAAATTGACTTAATGTATGAATCACTGTAGCCTCGACGTCACATACGTTAGTTCAAAATAGCAAAGGTCGACGTTTCCCGTGGCTGAAAACATATCATACACTCTCGTGTCATTGCAGAAAAAGTATAAAATGTATAAATCATTAATACCTGGTTAAATATTCAAGAAAAAAACTTGTGTATTTTTGAATGATGAAAAACTTTGGCTACTAAATTCTTTATTTACATTATGTACAGTATATTTTCTAAACATCACAACACAAGTCTTAAAAAAATTATCTGGAAAGATTGTTTCTTGTAAAAACAATTTAATTTATTGTTGCGATTATTTTTATTTAAACTAGTCTACGTCTGAAGTCTTTTTAAATAGAAGATATTGTAGGTATATTTTTAAATTCATAGCTCTCTGGGATCGTTCTGTTGTTCTTCCAGGCTCTGCAAAAGAAAATATGCAAAGCTTCGTGCTTCTTTAATTGAAAAGAATTATTATTTTTGGTTTATATGGAAATAATTATCGAAAACAGAAAACAATGTTATTCTGTGACTTCTCAGGATTGTCGTGAATTCTGCAACAATTCCTCCACTCACTCCGGAGTTGGCTGCCACAGTGCGAGCAAAACTAAGCCAGGAATTTAAGTCCTAACAGGTCTCTTTGAAAGCCGGCGTAACATTAGAAAACAATCTACGCTTTTTAAGAGTAAACGTTCAGTACGTCAAGGACGGGAAGGTTGTAGGTAGGATGCTGAGAGTCTTCGGACTATTCGAAAAACGCTCGGTGGCCAACCTCATGATGGAAATTCTTCTGCTGCTGGATTGCCTCGAATTTCTTCTCGGAAACGTAGTGAGTTTCACAATAGACCACGGGGCGAATATTCTGAAAGCTTCAGATGCGCGGAACATACCCTGCAGTTGGCTGTTAATGACGGAATCGCTGTGGCTCCGCCCTTTGCAAGGGATGACTTCATCGCCAAAGTTCGCTCTTTGACAAAGTGTCTTCGACTCCAACGAACGCCCGCCTCATACAAAGCAGCAAGAAGCTCTACCCAAGCTGGAAAGCTGGATACCAGCACTAGATAGGGATCGTCTTACGACATGATGTCGTCGGTGGAGAGCCTTTGAACGTTCATTCGCAATTTTTTTTTTTTTTTACAGACAAAGTTTAGGCGAGGTACACTGTCAGCGAAAGCGAGTGGGGCCTTCGCCACAGAGCCATAGTCGCTATCAAGCCCGTCAGAACCATAATTACGGCCTCGCAAGAAGAAGGGTTTGCTCTTGGAAGATTTTTGTGCTCTTTCGTTAAAGTGCAAACTTCGAATTGACAACATGCACGGCAGCGATCTCGCGAAGAAATTTAAAATAAAAGTGACAACAGAGAACGTACCAAAATGTATAAAAGTGGTGAAGTGACGTATACGGCATTGTTCGATTACCCAGGTTTCAAGTCGGCCTCTTAATGGATCCCCGATTTTTTTCGTTCCTGGAAGAAGATGACGTGTAAGCTGTTACTTCTTACCTATGTAAAATATGGTTGCATTGATGCTTGCCTGGCATACTGTCCACAAGTTCATCAGGGGACTGTTGGTCCAGATTGTCCCACTCCTCAACGGCTATTCGGCGTAGATCCCTCAGAGTGGTTGGTGGATCACGTAGACCATAAACAGCCGTTTTCAATGCATCGCAGGCATGTTCGATAAGATTCATGTCTGGAGAACATGCAGGCCTGTCTACTTGAGCGATGTCGTTATCCTGTCACCCACAAGATGTTCACGATGGGAGCGACAATTGTCGTCCATGAAGACGAATGCCTCGCCAATATGCTGGCGATATGGTTGCTCTATCGGTCGGAGGACGGCATTCACGTATCGCACAGCCGTTACGGCGCCTACAATGACCACAAGCGGCGTACGTCGGCCCCACATAATGCCACCCCAAAACAGCAGGGAATCTCCACCTTGCAGCACTCGCTGGACACTGTGTCTAAGGCGTTCATCCTGACCGAGTTGCCTCCAAACAGGTCTCCGACGATTGTTTGGTTGAAGGCATATGCGATACTCATCGGTGAAGAGAACATGATGTCAATCCTGAGCGGCCCTTTCGACATGTTATTGGGCCCATCTGTAACACGATGCATGGTGTCGTGGTTGCAAGGATAGACCTCGCCATGGACATCGGGAGTGCTGTTGCGCATCATGCAGCCTATTGTGCACAGTTTGAGTCACAACACGACGTCCTGTGGCTGCACGAAAAGCATTATTCAACATGGTGGCGTTGCTGTCAGGGTTCCTCTGAGCCAAAGTTTGTAGAAAGCGGTCATCCACTGCAGTAGTAGCCCTTGGGCCGGCTGAGCGAGGCATGTCATCGACAGTTCCTGTCTCTCTGTATCTGCTCCATGTCTGAACATCATCGCTTTGGTTCACTCCGAGACGCTTGGCCACTTCCCTTGTCGAGAGCGCTTTCTGGCACAAAGTAACAATGCGGACGCAATCGAACCTCGGTATTGACCGACAACACGAGTCGTATACCTCCTTCCTGGTGGAATGACTGGAAATGAACGGCCGTCGGACCCCCTCCGTCTAATAGGCCGGCCGCAGTGGCCGAGCAGTTCTAGGCGCTACAGTCTAGAACCGCGCGACCGCTACGGTCGCAGGTTCGAATCCTGCCTCAGGCATGGATGTGTGTGATGTCGTTAGGTTAGTTAGGTTTAATCAGTCCTAGTTAGGTTTAATCAGTCCTAGTCAGGTTTAATCAGTTAGGTTTAATCAGTCAGTCAGTTCTAGGCGACTGATGACCTCAGAAGTTAAGTCGCATAGTGCTCAGAGCCATTTGAACCATTTGAGAGAACAAAACTCCACAGTTATTTCGACGGTACGAAGCAACTGAAGAAGAGCGCAAATATCCTGCAGTGCCAGCAGGAGCAATGTTTAGTACAGTCAGAGGAGGAGGAGGAGGAGATTAGTGTTTAACGTCCCGTTGACAACGAGGTCATTAGAGACGGAGCACAAGCTCGGATTAGGGAAGGATAGGGAAGGAATTCGGCCGTGCCCTTTCGAAGGAACCATCCCAGCATTTGCCTGAAGTGATTTAGGGAAATCACGGAAAACCTAAATAGGATGGCCGGACTAGGGTTTGAACCGCCGTCCTCCCGAATGCGAGTCCAGTGTGCTAACCACTGCAACACCTTGCTCGGTAGTACAGTCAGAACTGCATGCACTTGTTCGTGTCGTTCTCGCTATCCCAGCAACACAGGTGAGCGTGGAGCGGCTCTTCTCGTCTCTGCGATACAAGATGAAGCCCATGAAGTACAAACTTTGGCGAAGAACACGTGAAAAACGCCTTGTTTCTCAATAGTATCGAGGATATTGTGCGGAAAAGCTTCCTTGACCCCCCCCCCCCTCCCCCAAAATCCCCGTTAACTACATCTTCTTGTTGGAACTAATACTCTTCTCTCTTCTCCGATTTGGAATCTGGGTCGTCGATAATGAAGACAACTACCGATAATGCTGGCACCTAAATTATGCCATATATGTTTCTATTTTGTACTAAGGCGCAATATAAATTCGTCTTTCATCACATAAAGTTTATAGTGTTGTTCATGGACAAATATGTGTTTTTTATGTTCCATATTACGAAAACCATTAAGTATACTCCCATTGTCCAGACTTCCAAAAATCCAACACAAAGAACAAGTGCGGCACATACTTTCTCGCACGTACTATTGGGAATGACTAGTAGCAAATTCTTTCAACTTTGTGTAAGTTTTCACTACGCCAGTGTTTTAATCAACCTGAAAGTTACATATGATGTTCATAACAATTTGTAAAGAAGGTTTTGAAAATTTCAAAAGAGAATAGGAGTTTTCTAGGATAATTAAAATTTCCAAAAACTTTCCAATAAATTAGCCACATTTTTAGTCATCCCTTCAATCTTACTTAAATAACGTCATAATAATAAATTTAATAGGCATTAAAATAAAAGATTAAATCAAACGATAATCCTATTCACTACGAAGCACAAGAATGAGGATTTGGTTTCAAGTGATACACGCCTGGCCCAGCGCAGCAAGGTTGGCCACAGCGCGGCGAGCTGATCAGCAGAATACGAGCCAGGGTGCCTATTCTTTATCTTTCCGCCATTGTGTCGATCGTTTCGGTATTCAAGAGCACCAAACTGTCTAGTACTCGAATTAGAGTACCAGCGTTATTCATTATGCATTTTGGTAGCGATACCGTTCGGTTCTAGAGAACCGGGCCGCTGTTGTCGGTTAGTGTCGCGCTAGCCAATGAAATGCAAGCGGCCGCAGATCCACGAATGCGTACTGCAGCGCGCACAGCGCCGCGAACACAATGCGGTTAGTAGACGACACAATCTTGCTATTCCTCCAAGTACCGAAAACTGCGTTTACGTTGGCATAACGCATGACGCCGCATTCCATCGAGCTGACGTGCCCGCCGTGCCTTTGCCTCCTCCTTAACAGTATCAGGCGCAGTATATCCATTTCCATGCTTCTCAGCTGAAATGCATAAAATTTTTTACAGTTTCTCTGACCACAAGTCTCCTTGCATGCATAATAACGATAGCGTATCTGACTGTGTTCTGCAGATAGTCGTGAACGCCGCATTATGTCATCTTATTCTCATTCACACTGACATGGTGTTTTACGTTTCGGAAAATGAGTTAGGAATAGTGTGTAGTACCACATTCCACTAATATAAAAACACCCGAAAAATTGATTTTGAGAGTTTCAAAGAATAAGAAGATAAACAGAATGTGGTTATAACTCGCTCCTAGAGATCCAAATGATTAAGTAGCCCACTCCCCTATATGGTACGTCATCGATTTGGATCTTAAAAACAAAATCAAAAGAAAAATCGCATTTTTGATAGCTCCTGCAGTTCGTCGAAGTTTATAACATGCATCTCATGAATGAAAATGTTTCGTATATGGTGCTACAGTCTAAAAATAATATGGTAGAGATCTTTCATCACAGTCTACTGTTGTTGAGGATACGATCGCAGATAAATAATACTTGTGACAAGCCAGATTATGAAGATGACTGCTGCTGTTTACATTCCCAGCAATTCAAGTTGTGCTCTTAGATTCCTGTCTAACTGCATACTCGAAAATCGCTACATATTCGGAAAAAATCGTGAATTATTTCTGACAAGAAAAAAATATAAAGGTCACTGTCGGTTGTTTCACTCACAGCAGTTTCATCCCCAACAATTTTATATTTCGTATTTTAAACACACAGAAATCACGAAATCATTACTGAGGACGTGCGATCTTACATGTAAGTAATAACGAATATTGCAGGAAAAACTTACACGAATAACAATGTCTCAGTACGTGTTGCATTTATGAAGAGGAAAAAAAATTCTTTGTTTCCACCTATGCGCCAACCAATAACCTTTCGCTTCGCATTCTCGCGCGCTAACCACTTTTTTTTTTAATCTCATTTTCTTCTACACTGTTCGTTGAATTTGTTCGGGGCGGACGTCCGATGACGCCCGTTCATGTTCTTTGTTGATCCATTCACTCAGTTTTTTTTTTATTACAGTAGGTAGCGAACCCTCTGACCGAGCACGATGAGCTACCTTGCCGGCAGCACTTGGCCACGCCTACCAACAAAAATATATGCCTCATTTTTTTTTTATTACGTAGAGAAACGTAGGCTGACTTCGTTGCCAAACGGTGCTGCGTAAGTCATAAATGAGTGATAGTTTGGAAGGTTTCCAATATCAGACGTCACATAATTGCTTTCCATTGTTCCTTCAAAGTTGTAAACACGTTTCGCTAATTAGTAACTAGACCATTTGTGGGAAAAAAATACACAAAGTGTCAAGTAACGTCAGTTCACACTCATGTAATATACGTAAGCACATCTTGAAAGTAACCTATGTATCAGTTCTCCAGGGAAGAAACTTCCACATGGCACGCCTCCTGGTGATTCACATTTTTGTGTTAACAATGACGCTTTTTTGTAGTGGATTTGTTGTTGTTGACAAAGAAAGTGGCGAAGTGTAAACAATGTGATGGTGTAGGCTGTCTGTAAATAACTGAACAACACAGTAGCAGGCAGGATTTAGCGTCAAAATTAGTTGTTCTGTGTAGATCGTGCAATAAATCGACCTCGAAAAAGACTTTCAACATTGTGCATGATTCATATGATGCGAATTTCGAGTTAGTGTATGCAGTAGGTTCAGCAAGTACACAAAAAAAATACTTTTAGGTGCCTTTCCTGGTGTTTCTAAAGCATCTATGAAACATGTAGTTGAAGAAACTGTAAATATTAGTGGAATCAGAGACATTGCTGTTGCACTTGATGGGACATGGCAATGTCGATGACATCGTTCTTTGAATGTAAGTGCTTTCTCTGGAGACTGGAAAAGTTGTTGATGTTGAGTGCTTATCTAAGTACTGCCACGTCTGCCATGGTAACACTGAAAGAAATATTGAACACCAGTGTTCCAAGGATTTTGATGGTTACAGTGGAGGTATGGAGTGTGATGGAGCTCTAAACATATTTCAGAGGTCGGTGCCAGCTTATAACGTTAGAATTACGAAATACCTAGCCGATGGGGACTCTAGCTTTCAATGAAATTAATGAGTCCAATATTTATGGTGATACCTTGGTAACAAAACTGGAGTTTTGTGGACATGTGCAAAAGAGGACGGGTGCTAGATTGAGGAAGATACGAAGACAAATGAAAGGAAAGATGCTATCTCTTTGAAAATCTCTATCTGGATAAGGCAGATTAACAGACACTGAAATAGACCTTCTTCAGAGTTATTGTGGACTGACTATGAGACGAACTGATCCTCTGAATGCTGTTAGAGCAATGAGATAAGTTGTATGGGCCACCTACTTTAATAAGTTGTTCACAGATGACCACCCTGTTCCCAGACTTTGCCCTAAAGGAGCATATTCTTGGTGTGGTTACCAAAAAGCAAAAGACAGTGGTCAAATTTACTATTATAAGCATTCTCTTCCTAAGCCAGTTATGAATTAAATAAAAACAATTTTTAGAGACCTGAGTGGTACTGTTTTTCTTAGTAAATGTCTTCATGGTTGCACTTAGAATGCAAATAAAAGTTTCAGCCAATGCATATGGGAAATGTTACCCAAGAACGTTTTGTAGGAAAAATACATTAAAAGTTGGTGTACTAGATGCAATGATATGTTTCAATGATGAAGTGATAGGAAGATCGAAAGTCCTGAGAAATTTAGGCATAAAATGTGGCTCAAATGGGAGATCAATTGCTTGCGTGTGACAGACAACGGGTGGATGAAACTGAAAGATTCGCTCTTCAAGTTAACAAAGAAGTAAGAAGTGCTAAAAGGGATTCCAATATGTAGCTTGAAGATGAAGAAATGCTTCAGGATGAAGACTACGCTTCAGGAATGTTCTGCGGAATAGTTTAATTTGACTCATATCTTCACTCGCAATTTCCTGTGTGATGTATTTTTCAGAGTTCAGATACAAATATTTCCTAAGGCTTATAAATAATTGTTCTAATTTCGTTTCTGTAACTTGGAACAGTCCATACTTCAGTAGTAGACCTGAGCTTTATTGCAGAATCAACTTAATTATGAAAAAAAAATTTATTAGGAAAATTAGCCATGCGGCATAGAGGTTACGACAGTATCGATGGAGGCCAACGACAAAACTCGCTGGAAACACGCCGCCAATTCGAATTCTTTGTCAATAGCTATTATTTTCTTGCCATCGCTGAAAACTGCATCTGCTGCTTTTTGAATCAATTCCTGTGACACAAAACAGCGTGTTGTTTTACGTCCTCATACTACAAAACGAAAAACAGTATCTTTATTCCATTGGTGGTACAAATGAATTGGAGCAAGTTGTTCCGAGGTCACAACGTGCCCCCGAAAAACGAAACATCTAGCGCCAATCACACATATTGAAATAAAAGCAAGATATTGGTTACGTTACGGAACGGAGGTAATTTACGCATTGTGTACCAAAACAGTAGATAAATCCTTAGAATAAACACTGAAAAACTGAAGACTACTCGTTAAAATTCATGAGACAGATCAAAAATACCAAATACGAAAATATTTACTTACGTGAACCAGCGAAGCACGTTCTGTCGTTCCGACGTTCCGGGGACCAACAGCTTGTTTACGATAGCTGCCGTCGCTGCGCTGTGGCGTTTCGTTTCACGACGTTTTTACTTCATATTCACATCTTTTTCATTCGCGGAGTTATTTCAATCGGAACAATTTACCACGGTAACTTGTAGCACCGCTTTCCCCTGCAAAGCCGCCCGGACAGCCTCGTAAACATGTAAACAGACCTGTGAACTTTGTGAACTCTTGCGGTGGACATTTTGCTTGCCATGAAAGACAAGACTACCCATCACGAAATGCGACGTGCTACACGTGTGGATAAAAAGGCCGTGTCGAAGCATTTTGTTTGCAACAGCACAAATACGCCAATTTTGCCCGCTCTCTGAAAAATAGGCTGTACACATGCAATGAACGTTGTGTTTTCCAAAACTAAACCGGTTCCGACAAAACGTAAGATTGGGGTTGTGCCTCATTCTCTCCCTAGTGCTGTGCGACGACGTTCTAACAAACTATTTGTCTCACACAGGTGCATCAATCACTTTGCTTAATTGTGCCACGCACGAACAGTTGGGCTCACCATGCCTTTGTAAAACTAACAAGCACTTCACTGCTTTAACGGTCAGGAAATTCCAGTGTTTGGACAATGTAGTTTCCCTGTCAGATACAAATCTCACACCAGGACAATGAATTTTATGGTGTTGAAATCAAGAGAGCATGAGAATATTTTTGCTTTTAATGCCTTTGATTTGCTTCGCCTTAAGCAACCAGGGCAATGTACTGTCGGTCTCTACATTTGTACCACAAGACAGTGTAGATAGCTTGCTTAAAGTATTTCCTGAACTATTTTCCGAAGGAATGGGAAAAACTAATAACTTTGTATCGCATGTTACATTGAAACACAATGCACAGCCTACGTTTTTTCGGGTCCGCCCCACTGCAGTTTCATTAAGAGACAACGTATCCAGAATTCAGTTGTGCGCCGATATTTTGGACGTCAGCATAGCCTTTCAGTTCAACAACATGTGATTCTAGTTCAAAATGGCAGTGGACAATCCCGTGTGCTTATTTCCAAAGGTTTGTAAAATGATTTGTTGCGATTGCTCCAGCAAGAACATTGGGGACTTGTTCGCACTAAACAGTTAGCGCGCCGGTACTGTATTAGGCGGGGCACACACGCCCACATTGAACAGGTGACGTCACAGTGTTGTACATGACCGAAGAGCCACAAACATTCTCATCTTGGCCTAAGACTCAATCGCGATGGCAACGGGTGCACATGGACTTTGCAGGACCATTTTGGAACACTCGTTGGCTCATAATGGTAGACTCTTTCAGAAATTACCCATTTGCATTG
Organism: Schistocerca gregaria; assembly: GCF_023897955.1. Taxonomy (NCBI): domain Eukaryota; kingdom Metazoa; phylum Arthropoda; class Insecta; order Orthoptera; family Acrididae; genus Schistocerca; species Schistocerca gregaria. The sequence continues at coordinate 1,350,799 of NW_026061757.1, read as the reverse complement.
CCTGTGCATTCTACCACATCACGTAGCACCATTCAGGCGTTGTCCTCAATATTTTTCGTAGAAGGTTTTCCAGAAGTACTTGTGTCGGACAGTGGACCACAGTTCACTTCACGTGACTTTCAACAGTTTTGTGAAAGAAATGGCATTCGCCATCTAACAAGTGCTCCGCCTCACTCACAGTCCAACGGAGCAGCAGAACGCTTCGTACGCACTTTCAAACAACAGATGACCAAGCTTCCACCAACCACACACGGGAACAGGAGCTGAAACTGTTTCTCGCCACCTATCGCTCCCACCCACGAGACGAACTTCTCCATGGGCGCCGCCATCGGACGCTGCTACACTTGCTACACTCACCGCAGAATCCGGCGCCGACAATGGTTCCCAAGTATCGCTTTGCGCCGCGCAATCTTTCTCTTTTCAGGATTTATGGCAACCGTGGTCGCTGGGAAAGGCGTAATCGCAGCGCAGGATTAGCCGAGCGGTCTCGGGCGCTGCATTCATGGACTGTGTGGCTGGTCCCGGCGGGGATTCGAGTCCACCCTCGGGCATTGCTGTGTGTGTTTGTCCTTAGGATAATTTAGGTTAAGTAGTAAGTAAGCTTAGGGAATGATGATCTTAGCAGTTAAGTCCCATAAGATTCCAAACACATTTGAACATTTTTGAAAGAGGCATAATCTACGAACGCACTGGCTCTTTTTATGTACGTGATTGCAGGTCTCGATGCTTTGCAGCGCCGTCACCAGGACCAAATTCGCGTTTTTCATTTGCCCCGTGATTCTGCTGGTTTTCTTCCCCCGGATTCACGGCTTCACGAGATCGCGCGGACTTCGCAGCCGCCAGCTGGAGCCGCGAGGACACCCCAGGATGAGCGGATCGTTGATGCACCTTCGCCCCCTACCACCGACCCCATGGGCCTGGACCCGCCATCGCCATCGCCGTCGCCGTCATCGCCCCAGCACACGCCCTGAACGTGTGCCCTGGCAGCAGTTTTCCAGAGGATGTTCCTGTTGCATAGCAAAGCCATATGGCGAGGTACGGTCGGGAGTCAGCCGTCCTCCAGAGTTACTGCTCCCGCCCCATTACGACGTCCAGCGTACTGCCTCCCTCACCGCTGTCGTTCGCAGCATGCACGACAGAGGTGTGGCATTTTGGGTGGGAGGAATGTGCTGGCGTACTCTGGCTCTAGCACACTATGCAGCATAGAGGTTATGACAGTATCCACAGAGGCCAATGACAAGACTTACTGGAAACGCACCGCCAACGCCCTCAGTCGCCAATATTTAGGATCACCGCCGTGGACAAGAAGTCCACTTAGGCAGTTACTCTTCCAGATTGTTCGAGTTTAGTCAGTTACATGGAGCCAGTTTTGCCAGTCAGTTCGTTCAGTTAGTTTGAGTCTATACGCCATGAAGTTCCAGCCTTTCACCCAAACTAAGCGTCTAGGACAGAGACAGGCACCACATAGCAACTTCTGCTTCAACAGCAATGACTGAAAGTGGACTATACAGAAGAGAACTTGTACCACAGTACACGGAAACTTAATGTTAAGTAGCTCTTCTTTTATGAATAAAGAATCCAGTTATTATTTGCATGCAGGTGTGTTATAGAACGAGGATGCTGGCCACCAACCGACATCCTCTCATATTTTTCCAATGTACAACTGTACAGAGACAACGAAACGAGATAATTGTTGCTAAAGGGAATATAGCATGCACCATAGTTAACTTTTCTTTAACATGAAACGTAAATGGTTTGACATGGCAACAATCCGCTTCTCAGCCAAACTGTTAATTATGTACCTATCTTATGCAATCGCACCAAGACTCAGAAGTTTTGGTCTTATTTTTGTTCGTTTGATCGTCTGAATAAAATCAACAATATTGATTTTCGGAAGGTTCAGGTACTCTCAGTGTCAGGACATTTCATTCTAGAAATCAGTTTATTCCCGAGCTCGATTCTCAGATGTATAAACAACCAAATGTGTACGTTTCACCAGCAAATAACATTTCGGAAAATTAGATCAAATATATCGCTGAAAAAGTATTTCGCAGGCACCAGAAAATGAAATTCTCTTAATACTGGAAAACATTTCGACCCCCGAAGTTTAGTTTTGTCGTATTTAGAAAAATCCCTCACTGAGAGGAGGGAATGGTAGAGCACGGCACGCAACGCGGAATATATATTGGATAGGCGGCCCAGCCTATCCAGTGGGGTGAACTGTGGTGGTGGGATGAGCAGCCAGTCCTGCTGGCAGACAGTGTGGCCGGCTCAGCTGAGGATATTAGCCGGAGAATATCGTGAGCAAGCGATGCTTCGAGGCGGACCGGAGTGCATTGCCTGACTCTGGTGTCTGCACCATCTGCCAGTGCTGCCTTTGCAATACGACTACCACGACGGACGTCTGTGCTGTGTGCACGTCCAGTACCTCATCTACGTGTGTGAGAATGTTCACGTGACCACTCATACCAGCGTCATTGCACAGCTGAGGTGGCATGTCCAGCTTGTAATTTTCCGAAAGTATCATTCCGGCAATGGAAAGACCACAATCTGAACCCTTTCATACTCACTCAGTTCAATGTAAGAACCACGAGTGCGTCCGCGTGGCATGGTTGCCTGCTTGCTTCACACTTTTGCGCCACACTGAGCCTCCTGGTTGTGAGCATTTCCTTTTAAAGTGTAGACACAGATGGTGCTCGGGTAGCTATGCCAGTACGCTATCCGTTGGCGGACGACGTTGAAACCATTGTCATTACATCTACCATCCCCCAAGAGGCGAGGCCCACGAGAAAGACAGGCCATGGCGTGTACGTCACAACACGTGACTCTGCAGGTCCTACAACTGCCAGCACCCTTCTCCTGCGAAAAGCGACTAAATATTTCACATGACTTTAATAATTCTTGACTACGCGTTTAAAAACTTGCAAGCTGTTGATAGCACACGACAAAGTTAGGACCCTTAGTTGGAGCCTATTCCATTAGTTACTGATCTCCGGTGGCCCTTCACAAGGCCAAGAGTTCGCGACGTGTGGTGGACAAGCCGACTAGTGTGACGTCACAAGTATGTTGCGATGCCTGTACGTCTCGTTGGCCCCACCAAGTGGCATATACCGTCATCGGATCAACATCGACGTCGTCTTTGCACGGGTACAGTTTTTTTTATTGCAGTGTAGTAGAAGAAAACTCACCTTGAAAATAAGTATTTAATTCTTTTGTTCAGCACTGATCTACAGAATTTTCCCTGATAAAGCCAACTCAACCTTAACCTATTCATTTATTACCCCCAAAATACAAGCCCAAGGCAATCTGACTGCTATACATTGATAAGATGACTTCCAATAATTTACACAAAAGAATGGCTCTGAATTGCAAGAAATCGTAACAATATTACAAACCCAAAAAACATGTAATTAAAGAAATATAAAACTACCTCCAACTCTGTTAATTGCCTAACTCATTTCAAACAGGAGTCCCGATAGTGGAAACCTCATTCTTTTTCATAAGTCACTTACCTCACAGAAAATCTTCATAACGCGAACTACGGCAATTTCACCTAGTAACAACGGTCACCTAAATAAGAAGATTCTAACTACCGTAGACTCTAACTACTAGGAGGCATATGGCTAGAAAATGAAAGATTTTGTTGTGTAGCAAACAATGTATTTAGAAAATTTTACCTTATTCATGTGACATCCAGTTCAAAAAATTACATAGTTGTCAGTAATTCTACTACCCAAACATTATCAACCATACATCCTTTCGTATCATATTTTCTTATGAGAAATTTCATCTCCCTTTACACTGCGTATCCTACCAACACAGAGTCTCCAGTAAGAAAAACATGGTCATACACTTCCCTGTCCACTCGCTAACTGCTACTCCGTGTATGGAATCAGCGCGGTAATATGGACTGACGTGAAGATGAGACAGAATCACAAAAGTGGTCACGTGAATGAAGCTTCCCGATTCGTTGGTGTATCGTCGTGGGCCGTCCGACGTGTTTACAAAGAATAGTGTATCGGTAGCAGATATGTAAATCGGATTCAGAAAAAAATGATCGTAAAAAGATCTTAACCCTGTAAGAACTATAAATGGGTACCACGCCTGGTCAGCAACAATCGACCTCAACCGTGACAGCAGTTGCTGCCGTCAGCGACTGCAAGTCCATCTGAACCACTTTCCGAGACAGAATTGCAAAGTTAATGGTATATACAGACATTTAGAGTCGAATATCCCTCGAAAGGGTTATTATCGTTGCTGTACATGAAACGGGCCAAGCTGCAGAAAAACTGTAGTTGACTGAAGGTATAGAGTATGGTCCAACGAGCTTTGATCGAGATACAGTTAGGGTCTTTTACTATTCCAGTAGGGAGCTCAGTGAAATGGTTTGGACTCTTTCTCAACAGCAGTCTCACGTGGGCAAGACATGTGGAATAATTCATTTCCAAGCTCGGTCGGTCACTCTACATCCTACGATCGGTATATTGTGTATGTTTGGGAGCTGATGTTACAGTTGTACTGACTCTTTACCGTGGCATGATCAGGTCTGCACTGGAAATGCGGGTGCACGTTACATGACATGACATCTGTAAAGATCGGCAGTACCGAGCCGTAGGCATCTTTCTTGGGCCAATGAATTCCACACCTGTGAAAGCGCTTTTGATGGAAGAGAGGGAGATGCCTCTTCAATTCCGAAGAACTATCTTGGTTCAGAAATTCATCCTTAGCAGAGCAGTGCAAACTGTTCGTCGTCTTCTCGAAAATCTTAACTGCTTCAATTTCGCCAATAGGGTTCGAAATGGTTCAAATGGCTCTGAGCACTATGGGACTCTACATCTGTGGTCATAAGTCCCCTAGAACTTAGAACTACTTAAACCTAACTAACCTAAGGACAGCACACACATCCATGCCCGAGGCAGGATTCTAACATGCGACCGTAGCGGTCGCGCGGTTTCGGACTGAACGCCTACAACCGCTAGACCACCGCGGCCGGCAATAGGGTTCGAAAAAGGAGGGTAACCTTCCTAGCTGAAAGTTTCAGGCACCAAAGGTATATGATACCCATCTTCCTGGAAGATTCTCTGCCTCCAGTATTTAATTTAGAATATGGTGTACTAAACTACCAGCCCACAATCGCATATCAGCCCTGCCTGTTGGATCGAGCATTCACTACTGCTACTGGCGTTTCCCATTTTAGTGCATCAATGTGGCCCTCATCGGGCAAAATATTCACTGATGGCTCCAGAGCAGGAGAGGGCACCGGCTTTGCTAACTTAATCCATTACCTTGAGCTACGTTTAAGCTACCGACGGAAGCCAGCATCTTCAATGCCGAAGCGCTTGCAATTAAAGAAGCCCTACAGTATGCGGAAAATCAGTTTAACGACATCCTTGTTGTCACGGGTTCGAGGAGTTAACTGGAAAACACGGAAAAGCGGCAATGGGGGTCAGACACTAACCGTCAGGTACTCAATGTAAGTAAGTTACTCTATCAGTGTGAAAGTAAACATAAACGTGTCTAGTTATTGTGGATCAAGGGACACTCTTGTATGTAATGCAACGAAATGGCGGAACACCTGCCAGAACGAAGTGTGACTGACGGCCAGCCTTCCACATACAGATATTGTTGCTAGCTTGAAGAAAAAGGTTCGTGAAGAATGGTCACTTACCTGGGAGATCTCGAAACTGTCCAAAGGAAGACATCATGTCGCAATACAGTAGAGTATTGGGTAAAAAGATTAGTTCTTCCAAATGAAACTATCTGTACGTCATACCACTACCATAACACCCATCTGGCTGGGTCACAGTTATTACACTTCACATCTTTGTAAGATGAAAGTTCAGCAATCTGTATACTGCGAAGACCGCCCAACTGAAAGTGCAGATCTCTACTACGTGATACTACGATGTTCAAGCTATGATAGACCACACAACAATTTTTTAAGCCTTAATATCAGCAGAAATCCTTTAACTTACATCTGTGATGAACAGCGGACCACAAAGGACTGCCAGTGTTCTCCAGTTTCTGGAAGAAGAAAATACACTCCTGGAAATTGAAATAAGAACACCGTGAATTCATTGTCTCAGGAAGGGGAAACTTTATTGACACATTCCTGGGGTCACATACATCACATGATCACACTGACAGAACCACAGGCACATAGACACAGGCAACAGAGCATGCACAATGTCGGCACTAGTACAGTGTATATCCACCTTTCGCAGCAAAGCAGGCTGCTATTCTCCCATGGAGACGATCGTAGAGATGCTGGATGTAGTCCTGTGGAACGGCTTGCCATGCCATTTCCACCTGGCGCCTCAGTTGGACCAGCGTTCGTGCTGGACGTGCAGACCGCGTGCGACGACGCTTCATCCAGTCCCAAACATGCTCGATGGGGGACAGATCCGGAGATCTTGCTGGCCAGGGTAGTTGACTTACACCTTCTAGAGCACGTTGGGTGGCACGGGATACATGTGGACGTGCATTGTCCTGTTGGAACAGCAAGTTCCCTTGCCGGTCTAGGAATGGTAGAACGATGGGTTCGATGACGGTTTGGATGTACCGTGCACTATTCAGTGTCCGCTCGACGATCACCAGAGGTGTACGGCCAGTGTAGGAGATCGCTCCCCACACCATGATGCCGGGTGTTAGCCCTGTGTGCCTCGGTCGTATGCAGTCCTGATTGTGGCGCTCACTTGCACGGTGCCAAACACGCATACGACCATCATTGGCACCAAGGCAGAAGCGACTCTCATCGCTGAAGACGACACTTCTCCATTCGTCCCTCCCTTCACGCCTGTCGCGACACCACTGGAGGCGGGCTGCACGATGTTGGGGCGTGAGCGGAAGACGGCATAACGGTGTGCGGGACCGTAGCCCAGCTTCATGGAGACGGTTGCGAATGGTCCTCGCCGATACCCCAGGAGCAACAGTGTCCCTAATTTGCTGGGAAGTGGGGGTGCGGTCCCCTACGGCACTGTGTAATATCCTACGGTCTTGGCGTGCATCCGTACGTCGCTGCGGTCCGGTCCCAGGTCGACGGGCACGTGCACCTTCCGCCGACCACTGGCGACAACATCGATGTACTGTGGAGACCTCACGCCCCACGTGTTGAGCAATTCGGCGGTACATCCACCCGGCCTCCCGCATGCCCACTATACGCCCTCGCTCAAAGTCCGTCAATTGCACATACGGTTCACGTCCACACTCTCGCGGCATGCTACCAGTGTTAAAGACTGCGATGGAGCTCCGTATGCCACGGCAAACTGGCTGACACTGACGGCGGCGGTGCACAAATGCTGCGCAGCTAGCGCCATTCGACGGCCAACACCGCGGTTCCTGGTGTGTCCGCTGTGCCGTGCGTGTGATCATTGCTTGTACAGCCCTCTCGCAGTGTCCGGAGCAAGTATGGTGGGTCTGACACACCGGTGTCAGTGTGTTCTTTTTTGCATTTCCAGGAGTGTATGAAGCTATAAGTCAGACTCAAAGATTCCAGAGTAAGAAGGTATGATATATGGACAGCGTTGAGTGCGTGAAAGTACACACTGTACCGTGATATTTACCTGGTATTAATATATTTCCAATGTGTGTGCTGTATATGCTATATCATATACCAAATCTAAAGTTATTCACTTCTCTGGCTAAAGGGTTAATGTAAGGACCAATAAATGATATAAAAAAACGAGCCTTATTTTGTGTTCTTCCGAATCGTACATGTCGTCAAGTGCACTCACAATCCAATGAGGCCCTTAAGCAGAAGTGTGCGAAAGACGGACGTATTTCTGCGATGTTTCGGGTCCCGCTCATTTGGTTCATCTACATCTAAATACACCACCACCAGTCACAGCATGGTGTATGGCGGAGGGTACCATGAATACCTACCAAAAATCTTCTTTCCTATTCCACTCGCAAATGGAACGAGTCAAAATTGACAGTCTATATGCCTCTGTACCAGATCTAAAACCCCTTATCCTGTCTTCGCGGTCGTTGCGCCAAATGTACGTTGACGGCACAACAGTCGTTCTTCAGTTAGCTGCAAAATCGTGTTCTCATAAATTTCCCAGCAGTGTTTCGCAAAAGGAATATCGTCTTCCCTCAAGGAATTCCCACTTGCGTTTGCCAATCGTCTCCGTAACACACGCGTGTTAATCGAATGTAGCGGCAACAAATCTAGCTGCACGCTGCTTCCTCCCTTAATCCGAAATGGGGGAATCCGGAACACTATAGCAATATTTTTTCCCAAATTTCGAAAGAGAGGCCGACTCCAGCCGCAATCGGCCATCGAAATAATTCAATGGCCAAAGTTGAAAATTTGTGCCGCACAGGGACTCGAACCCAGATTTCGTACCGATGGAGGTGGCGCACTGGTTAGCACACTGGGCTCTCATTCGGGAGGACGACTATTCAAACCCGCGTCCTGCCATCCTGAATTAGGTTCCCCCCAATTTCCCCAAATCGCTTCAGGCAAATGCCGGGAGTGGTTCCTTTGAAAAGACACGGAACCCCATCCTTCCCTAATCCGATGGGACCGATGACCTCGCTGTTTGTTCGCTTCCGCCAAATCAGCCAGTCAACCAACCAGAGTTGTCCCTGAGATCGAGCGGTTGCCTTCTGTGCCTCGGCCATCCAGACTCGCTTCCCATCCGACTCAATTTTTTTTTTGTCACACGCTAGGCGCGTCCACTATTTATTCGGATCGATGACCTCAGCAGTTTGGTCCCACAGAACTTATCACTACCTGCCACTGTTTATTCACCTACCTGCTCAATGCAAGTCCCGTATTCCCGCTGTGAGTATCCGCATTCAAGTTATGAAGGAAATCTTGCGTGTTAGTGTTTGTGTGTGTGTGTGTATGTGTGTGTGTGTGTGTGTGTGTGTGTGTGTGTGTGTGTGTGTGTAGCATACCCTTGCATTACTCACGAATACGTCGCACTGGTGCTTTATACACAGTATCCTTTACAAACACGCCACACTTTTTTAAAATACCAATAAAACGAAATCGACAGTTCACCTACCTTACTCCCGTCCTGGTGTGGTTGTTCCATTCCATATCTCAACGCAGCTTTACGCCTGGATATTTAATCAAAATGACTTTTGTAAATTGCACACGGCTATTATGTATTTGAACACTCTGAGCCGTGCCTGGCTCGTGTTCGTGCCATTTGATTTGACACCTTGTTTTAACTGTACAGCCACCTCGTTATGTTAATTTCAATTACTGGTGTCACTGATTGTGGCCTTGCCTGCCCGTGAGCGGCAGCAGCGGCACTTATCGATACAACCCCTGGGCTATTATCTTTGGTGACTGCTATTACTTCCCTGTTGTCGTGTGGTCGGAGTTAGTTTGGATCTGCCAGTGAGTTCGTAGGCGCTAGCAGTGCAGTTCTTACCTGGCAATGTTTGACTTAGGACGCGACAAGAGTTCAATCGGGGTGCGGCTGCAGTGAGGACCGGACAGCCATAACTCGCCCGACAGTTGCTGATTCATATCACTTGAGTGCGGACTACCTTGGTTGGTCGTCGGTTGGTCGTCTTGTCGGAAGGCGTTTATGTTGTGCCGACTCGTGGTTCGTCCTTGTTATTGCACAGCCGCTGCCGTTAGTATTGTCTGGTCCTTCCTGCAAGTGTTCGTGAAACTGTTTGTGGTTAGTGATGTCGACTGCTCAGTTAGTTTAGTGCTGTCTCCGTGCTGATGAGTGGCAGTCGGTCAGTTGGTGTGGATCAGCCAGGAAATCTCCGCGCGGAGCAGTGGGCCGGGCCCGCTGGCGGTCTCTACGCAGAGTCGGAGTGTGTGGGAGCTGTTCCGATTGCTACGAGGATCGCCGCTCACCGACAAAGGGCATCAAAGTTGAGTGGTGATTTAACTACCGAAGCCAGTCTGTTCACATTGTACTGCTGGCTTTAATGGTTGGTTGTTGAGGGTATTCCCGTGAGCAACAGCTAGTGTTCGAGTTGACCACCATCTGGTGGAGTTTAACTGTATTTTGGTTATCTGAAGTCCAAGTGCACCAGCGGACTTTTGTGCCTTTTGACCGCTAGCTTTCCGGTTACCTGCCCTTGTCGCTGATGTAAAACTGAGGCAGTGTCCTTTCCTCACCGTGTTGTCACTGTACAACACGTGTGTGTAGTTTTGACAACTTATGCATACTTGGTGGTGGGTGGCTACGCCTTTTACGTTTTGACTTTGGAGTTCCTTGTGTACTGGAACGCAAGTTGTCTTGTCGGTGGGTCCGTTGTCTGTCTCTTGGTTGGGTTGCCGGCGGATCGCATATAGTTGGGCTGACTACCTCTCTCCCTTAAGCCAAAGTTAATATTTCAAGTGCAGACCAACCTCCGGAAAGTTCTGAGCGCCGGTGGCTGGACTGACTTTTTTTATTGGTGTTGGATTATGTATATTAATGGCTCGTAGCCAATGGTTTGAATTTGTATACTTTTAGTTGGGTTTTAAATAATGGGTCTTCCTTACTTGTCAAGTCTTGTTTTGTGTGTGCCTTCAGCCTCATTTAAAATATTATTTTTCTGGATAAAGCTTTGGGCCTTCTGTCTTTTGAAAATTTATTGTAGTTGTGTTTCTCAATCACGGGCCTTCAGTCGCCTTAAAATTAAAATCCCATAGGTGTTAAATCTTAGATTGTTTGGGCCATCAGCCTTATTAAAAAAAATTATTTAAGGATAAAGCCTTGGACTTTGTCTTGTAAAAATTTATTGTAGTTGTATTAAAATTAAAATTTCTTACTTGTCAAGTCTTAGATTGTTTAGGCCTTCACCCTCATTGAAATATTATTTAAGGATAAAACTTTGCGCTTTCTGCCTTTTGAAAATTTATTGTAGTTGTATTTTAAATCATGGGCCTTCAGCTGTTCTAAAAATTAAAGAGGTTGTGCCCTTAAGCCATAATACTGTGTGACATATTCAGTCGATAGATAAGCTCGAAAATGTGCCCTGTAATGCTTCGGCAACGAAATAAAGTTATGTGTTCGAGTGTGACTGACAGCCGCTCAGTTTTGGCCCCTTTCCACAATTCTAACTACCTGTTCTGTTCTGAGAATTTAACCAAGCGTTTCACACTTCAGGACTGTTTTCACAGTCGCCTACATTAATTTACATTTTGCTGCATTTACAGGAAGCCGCATCTCGCCACACCAAAGGGAAATTCTGCATAAGTCCTCATGTATCCTTCTACAGTCACTCAACGATGTTAGTTACCATTATATTGCCGCATCACCAGCAAACAGTAGCGGATTGCTGCTCGTCGTATCCGTCAGATCATTTATACGTATGTAGAGAGAAAAAGAGCGGTCTTTTGCTGGTCCTTGGGTCACTCCTGACAGTACCCTCGTCTCTGATGGTTGCCGTGCATGTGAAGTAGGATATTTATTCCAACATTCTCGATGACTAAGTGTTGTCCTTTCTTCTACATCGTCATGATGCATTCGCTGTGGTAACTCCCGTCCTCCAGGACAACAGCAGGTGTGTTCACAGAGCTGCATGTGTACTCTCCTGGTTCGACGAACACTGCCATTCCGCTAAATCTCGTCTCGCCCGCTAAATCACCCAGTCTGAATTCCAAAGAAAATGTCAGTGACTGTTCGTAACAGCGAGAGAAGCGTAGCAAGCAACATTCCTGCAGTTGGTAGCTCCATCGGTTTTAACGTCAAGTAGTTACATGTAAGGGATTACAGTTGTTAGTTTTATTCACTGATATCCGGTTCCGGTTATTTAAGCATCATTTGTGGTAAAGGAAACAAAATACAAACTCTTTTAGGCTTTCGTGTCCACTTATTGACATTTCAATTGTTGGTTTCTGTTTCGGGATGTTCGACTGATACTAGCTTAACGATTTTCCTAACGTTTCGCCAGTACTAGCGGTTGACATTATCAAAGACTGATCCTGCGTTACTAGTGGCAGAATGGAATCTGGCCCACAGCTGAATATTACTTGTACCTGACGCGCCAACCTATGGAGGCGTGCCCCTAGCCGTTACCGCTGTTATTCTCCCCTCAAACTGCAACAGACGTTCAATGGAGCGCAAGAATCAAGGATCCATTTATCTCGTGGCCTCCTTCTTTCTCGTTAAAACTACCGTCATGTCTGCGAATTTCAGTGGCTTCCCTGAACATACAAGCGTGGGAGCTCTTTTCTAGAGCGACGACCTGCGTATCGCAGATTTTTATTACGTAGTCGGCTCGAAAGTTTTTACCGTTTGACAGCTAGAGCGACACCAGTGCTCCAAACGGTGAGAAAGACAGGCATATGCATCGTAAGGTTAATGTTTGTTTTTAATTATTTTCTACACAACTAACGGAATGGTTGTTATATTTTTTCGTTCCATGCGTTAGTAACTTACCAAGAGACATGAATTATTGTGAAATCACACTGATTGTATGACATACGCTACAACTCATTCATGACGTAATGCTATCGAATATGACTATATCAGCAACTTATTACGCTGAAAGGAAGACAATACAAACACATTTCATGCATGTGAAACAAGGATTTCTGTTGTTGTTGTCATAGGCACTTCCCTTCACACTCCAAAAATTTTTATGGAGACCAATGATTCGCTCTTTCTTACACTTTAGTCCACTTTCTAATACATGGACATTTTTGTAAATGCAGTTATTTTGCTTCAAAAGCGAATGTGTGGAAGATTCTTGCCATTTGTGCCTCAAATTTAGCAACAATTGTGGAATTACTTTTCCTCTGTTAGGAAACAGTTTTTACGATTTATTATCGCGTCTTTGTGTTTTTCCTTAAGGAGTGATGAATGCTTGCGTTAGATACGTGTGCAATATTCGGTTGTATGATCATCTCAGTCATTCATACTCCCAGCTAGGTTGCATACGCCAACATAAGCCACGCGATCTCCACACAATGTGCTTACTTCATCGATTTCTTAGCCACTGGTGCCCCCAATACTTATCTTCTCACATTAAACACCTATCATCATTCCACAACCGTAATACTAGATCGGATACGTCTAGCATCTTGGCTGTACCTTTACATAACACAAAATCTTTCTCAGTGTCATTCTCCATGTCAGCCATACGACTATGGAACGTGCTCCCCTGTGATCTGCTTCTTATCCAGAACTACTCAACATTCAAGAGGGAACTCTAAAACTTACATATTAGGGACTGTATAGCCACCATTGTTGTGCCCGTCTCATCTCTTTCTATCTCCTCTCCATCACAGCTTCGAATTTTACCATTCTATTTCTCTTTCTCTAACCTATCTACCTCTTCTATATCTCTTTCACCCCATTCTATCGTCTTATGTCTCTGCTCGATGAGTATAACTCACAAGCTGCAAGAACATAACGAGAAAATTCCCAACTAGCAATAGGACTGACTTCCATAAAAGAATAATACATAGCCTTTACTATTATTATTATTCTTATTCTTGATTGTTATAATTATTTTTTGATTGTTATAACTATCATTGTACTACTGTTATATCTCTATTTTTTACTTTAACATTAATACTGTATAATACGTTATATGTCCTTAATGTTCTGTAGAAACTGTAAATCGTTCAATCTGAGTATGCCTGGTTAGGTGTAAGAGAGGGCCTGAAGGCCCTAATCTTGCCTGGTAAAATAAATGCATAAATAAATAAATACAGTTGTGGTGGTTCATTTGCTACGTTAATTAATGTAAGTATTGCATTCCAGGTAGGTTTCCTACGTTCCAAACTCAATGTTGGGCTGAAAGTGTAGGAAATGAAATTAAAAAAAAAAAAAATGTGTGTGAAATCTTATGGGACGTAACTGCTAAGGTCATCAGTCCCTAAGCTTACACTCTACTTAACCTAAATTATCATAAGGACAAACACACACAAGCATGCCCGAGGGCGGACTTGAACCTCCGCTGGGACCAACCGCACAATCCATGACTGCAGTGCCGTATATCGCTCGGCTAATTCCGCGCGGCAAACGAAATTCTCTTTAATTGGGTAGATATAATACATGTTGCTGTAAAGGTCAAGTCTTTTGGTGTTTACTAGTAATTCCTTATTATTAAAGGAAACAACATTACTTAGTAAATGTCGGTACGTTGCAAGATAATCGTAAATAAACTGTCCTGTAATGTATCGTTACGTATCTCCCAGGTTCTTAGGAAATTAAATAATCATAAATTCGTAGTAATTTTTTCTTATTGTCGACTTTTATGGAGCTACATACAAACCCTATTGTAAAAAGGAATGTTACAAATCTATATAAAAGTTAGTACTCACACTCATCGGGTATCGCATTCAGTAACATCGCTTCTTCGGTCGCCGCTACAGTTGGTGGGAGGGAATGAGGGGTGGGGAGGGGGGAGGGAACAAAAACGAGACGGGTTGTCGCGACCGTTATGTTAGACTGTGCCCTGTCCCTATTTGCAATACCTTCTGCTATGGCGTGCTGAAAAGTAATGCTATCGAATTTTATATGTGGAAAAATGTTATCGACATTCTATATCTTTATTCTTCGTCTCTGCATGTTTGCAGTCCTTTGGCGCCTGAGGACTGCGAATTGCAGCCTGCAACATAGCAATGTGTAACGCTACTATGACGGTCAGTGAGAAAGAGCGTGTTGTAATCGAGTTTTGAATTCGAACTCCTTCAATATGACAATGTCAGACCACACACGAGTGTTGCTATATGTGCAACACTCCGACGCCTGGATTTCATTATCATCGATCATCCTCCATATAGGCCTGACTTGGCTCCACCCGATTGTTGTCTGTTTGTACAACTTAAAGAACACCTTCGAGGATTTCACTTTGATAGTAATGAAGTGATAAAAGACGAGGCGAGGTTGTAGTTCAATAAAGTTAAACCTTCTACAGTGACATTATCAACAAACAGGTCTCTCGTTAGAAATGTGGTAATCGCCAGGATGTCTACGTTCAGAAATAAATACTTAGACATGAAGAATGAAGACGTCGGATATTAATAACGTTTTTCTGCGTTTGAAAATATTTAAAAGTGTTTACACAAAAAATCGGGGACATTACTTTCCAGCACGCCGTCGTATGTTCAATGACTCTGGTACGGATGGGTCGTACCATCATTCCACAAGTACACGGTCTACAGTATGCTGCTGGATATACGACTAGGTACTTTTTCCCTTTGCCGACCTGAGTTACTATATAATGTTTCCCCTCGGCCGGAAAGGCTATTGCGAATGTCTTTTGGGATTCGCAAGGGATAATCCTCATGGATTATCTGGAAAAGAGTAAAACTATTACATGTGAATATTATTCATCGTTATTGGACCGTTTGAAAACCAAGCTGCAAGAAAAACGCCGTCGATTGGACCGCAAAAACATCCTTTTCCATCACGACAATGCGGCAATCTTCTTTTGGTTCCTGCGGAAGTCCAATCTGTAGAGCACGACGGATTTGTTTGTCGGTATAACCATTGTGGTCGCTAAATTACTGGAAATAGGATTGCAACTCGTTTCACATGCCCCCTATTCTCCTCACTTGGCTCCATCGGACTACTGTTTGTTCCCCAATTTGAAGAAATGGCTCGCTGGACAAAGATTTTTTTCGAAAGAGGAGGTGATTGCAGCAACTAACAGCTATTTTGCAGACTTGGACAATTCCTATTATTCGGAAGGGATCAACAAATTAGAACGGCGTTGGACGAAGTGTATAAGTCTGAAAGGAGACTGTCGAAAAATAACTAAGGGACCAGAAGATTTATAGACTTTGAAATAAATGCAACACTACTCAAAAAAGTTGGTTCAGAAATAATAGGAAAACGATAATGTTCCTTCTGCCTCATGCTGTGTTCGGCCCATCAGCGTGCTCGTAATTTATGGTGATGAAGTAACACAAAATAATTATAATTCAAGTAAATGAGGAGATGGAAATCATCAAGGTTAATTTACTAAAATAATCACACTTATCTGTAACACACCTTTTTTTTATTGCTACGTACCTTTTCATATTAAATTACAATAGATGACCATTGTGGTTAAATACTTTATACATAACAGTCAAAATGTCCTCTTGATGCCGTCTGTTCGTAATCAGTTACAAGAAACTACATGTTTTCTGATTGAAAAAAATAACATTTAGCATATTCAGTCAATATTTTCACATAGAGTATAAAATACAGTTGCGGAACGCAGCAAGTCCGCGTCCGCCTTTCATGCAATACAAACAGTAAAAGGTGAGACGCCAAAAGCCTCATTTGTCTTGAAACAACAGAATTCTTTTTTATACCATTAATCGATAGATATGCGTAGAGATTTACAGGCACCGCGCAAGAACGGCAAAGAGAAAGAATAACAGACTGTCGCTGCTATGCGATGGTTCATTTCTTTTACTTTACAATTGTTCGATAAATTTAGGCCATCAGGCATGTACTATTGAGCGTATATTAATGTTTGTGAGGCGAAAATTATTAATATTACAGCACCCAGCAGCGCTCTAGTCTTAATGGCGCACGGAATACACTTTTCATTTCAAATGACTTAAAATTCTTCCTATATTTGAAGATATGAGTCCCGCGAAAGGTAGGAGCGCTACAGATTTTCTTGTATCGTCTTTTGGTTCCTGCGGAAGTCCAACCTGTAGAACACGACGGATCTGACTGTCGAACCATTGTACTTAAACACTGCTTTTAGATGATCTAGTTCTTTCGTCAAACTATCTGCATCCATTCTCAGTCTCCATGTCGGAAAATGCGAAAATAATATTTCCAATTCTCTTGTTTTTATTCAGCGTTTGAAATTTCAGTCCCACGTATTTGCTCGTTAGTTTTGATGTTGTGTCTCTTCTTACCAGAGTTCCTCTTGAAGATTCTTTGCAGTTAATTGGTGAAAAATTGGACGAAGAACTAACTACGGTTTTTCGGCATTTGTGTTGACGTCGACGTGTTTTTTATTTAATGACAAATACTTTGAACAAATTGTCAGAGTGGCTCTGCGAGCCCATTACCCCGTATAGTCACCAAATCGTTTGTGAGAGAGTTTGAGGACATGGCACTGATGAAATCGTTCTTAAAACCAACTTGTTTCTGGAGATATGTCGAAGATATTTTATGGTATGGCCACGTGTTAGTGATGGTCTGGATCGTTTCCTAGATCATTTTAATTGCCTGAATCCCAATTTAAGTTCACGATGGAAGCTGAAACGGATGGAAAACTTCCGTGTTTAGAGGTCTTGGTCTACTGGAAGGGAAGATGGAGCTTAGGACACCGTGTTTATCGTAAGGTCACTCATACACACCGGTGTCTTCATGCATTGTCATACATCGCTCCAACGGGAGAAACTCATACACATTGGTAAAAGCAGCTTAAGCCATATCAGATGCAGAGAGTTTGACACAAGGACTGGATCATCTGAAAGCAGAGTTCAAGCAGAATGGTAATGCCGACCATCAGATCCGTCGTGCTCTACGGATTGGACTTTCGCGGGAACCGACAGAAGATATAAGGAAATCGGTGGCATTCCTATCTTTCACTGGAAGTGTATCTTCAAATATAGGAATAATTTTAAAGAGATTTGAAATTAAAAGTTTATTCGCTCGCCATTTAGACTAGGGCGCGTCTGGGGGGCAGCGAGGGATGATTTGGTTTTGAGGAAGCCCGGGGTCTACACAATCCCCTACCATTGCTGGAAAGCCTGAATTGGACCAACGATTCCTACGGTCTAGGATAGATGCGTGGAGCACCACTGCCACACGCCTCAGTTTCACCCAGAAAAATCTACGGTTGCAAAACATTGTCTTACTAAAGGACATAAAATGTTGTACGATAACGCGCAAGTGGTTACCCCTGCGTCGCGCTGTTGGACTGTGTAGTGAAAGAAGCTATTGAGATCCGGCTATCTGACAATAATATAAACGAGGACAACGGGAATGCTTTAAGTAAGTGTTGGAATCCTGTTTTGTTTGACATTAACTAACAACGCTCTTTTTTTCGGTCATCAAAAGTTGCCAAAAGTGTTTGGTATCGATTTATCGTTCCAGCGAGTTTTCACCACCCATTCTCTGTCGTGATTTGTACTAAAGGGCAGTTATATTCGTGCAAATGCGGTGGACCTGCAGGCGGTTTATAAAGGAATCACCGCTGCGTGTCTGGTTTCAGTTCCGGCGAGTTAGTGCGAAGGCTTACTAACCAGAATATGACGTCAATAGTTATTCGAAGATGGCCTTTAATGAATAGAGTGGAGAGGAAGGAGTCTCGGTCCGGCCACGGCTATTTTCAGTGTAGTCGGCAGCCCAAAATGACGGAAATTCCAACAGGAATCCCTTGTTAAACTGTAGGTTTCCTTTCCCCGGCTGTATTATGAATGCTTTCTAGATTGATTGCATTATCCTAGTATTCTAGCAACAAATCGCACTTTGCTACCCCTGCTTTATCTACGAATGAGTGTATCTGATCGTTCCATTTCATATCCCCACAAATTGTTACTCCACCATATGAGTTGACTGGTCACAACTGTGACTCATTGATATTATAGTCATAGGGTACTAGTTTATTCGTATTGTGCGTTTTACGCTTCTGAACATTTAAAGAAGGTTTGCCTACATCTTCAACATTTTGAAATGTTATCAAGGTCTGATTGAACATAAGTGAAGCATTTTTCAGAAAGTGCTTCTTTACAGATAACTGCACCATCTTCCAAAAGTCTGATGTTACTATTAATGTTTTCTGCAATGTTACTGATATACAAAATGGACAGAAAGGTATCAAACACGTTTCCATTGGGACACTTGATGCTACGAATTCATCTGTTCGTGACTCTCCATGCAAGAAAGCATGATGTGTCCTTCCCACCGAGATATCCTCAACCGTGTCACAAAGCGAGTGTTGTGTTTCACATCATCGATATTTTCGGAATTCGTGCTTATTCGCATAGGGGAAGCTGTGTTCGACTCACCGCATTACGTTTCAGCTCAGAATGTATTTATCAACAAATGGATATTGAGGACGTTGGACTGTATTGTTCACCTCCGATATCCATTTTCTAGACAACTGTGATCTATGCTTTCTTCCTCATTCTGGGGATGGGTTTTTGTTGGAAAGATCTTACTTATATGTTTAAATGAGGAGCTAAATCAGCCACAAAACTGTTACATAATCTGTTAGGGATTCCATCGCGCGTTGCATTTTAACGATTTGAGCAGCATCTTAACGCCACTGACCCTCAAATATTCAAATATGTGTGAATTCCTAAGGGACCAAACTGCTTAGGTCGTAGGTCCCTAGACTTACACACTACTTAAACTAACTTATGCTAAGAACAACACACATACCCATCCCCCCACTGAGTCTGATATCATTAATCTCTGCTGTGGTATGAAAATTAAACTGAGGCAAAACTCATGAATTTTCATTCGAAAGGAACATTTGAAACAGAATTAAGCGTTTTTGTTCTTGCTTTGCCACTCTCAATACCAGTTTCTGTTTCCTCCACAAGTGTATGAACACTAAATTTAGTGTCACTAACATCCCTAACATTCCATGAGAATAATTTTGGGTTTTGGGTGAGATAATGGTTAGCTACAGCTGTCGTTAAAAACTCATGTATTTTACGCTTTATAGCCTAAAGTGTTTAATTCATAATCTCTCTTGAAACCAGGAATGAATTGGAAATTAAAGATGGCTAGCTTTCAGTGAGCTTCTTGATTAAGAAGTAGCGGCTTCGGTATCGTAGACTGACGTACGACCGGGAGAGCGGTATGCTGACCACATGCTCCTCCATATCCGCATACAGTGACGCCTGTGGACTGAGGATGACAGGGCGGCCTGTCGATACCGTTGGGCCTTCACGGCCTGTTCGGGCGGAGTTCTCTTTTAGCTTTCAATAAACACGGAAAGCAATTACGCAATTTAACCATAAACCGTACTGTATCTTGACAAATACTATCTGGTGCAAATTAGATTGAATTTGCGGCCTCGTCACAGACTGGTTGTCTTTTTGCGCCCATAAACCTACTCAGGTGACATAAAATGGCTAGTGTGTTCCAAGTCACTGAATTCTCTTGACCGGCCCATTCCGTCGTTATTGATTGCCTACAGACATTACACTAATCCCCTCTCACTTGTATGGCATATCTGCGGGTCTGCCTGCTATGAGATCGATTTTGCATTATGTAGTGGTGTTCGGATACTTTTGATCATACAATGTATGCCAGTGAACCCCCCATTCCCTAATGATTGGAACTCCCGTGTATAAAGCAATTCAATCGTCTGATTACTGTACATAACGGGCGTTCAAATGAAACCCGGTCGCTAGTGTAAAGTAACGGTAACGATTTCATTAACTCAAAAATGTAGTTATACACAGTAGCCACTTTCAAAAATAGCTACCAAAACTGTTGGCACGTTTATCCCATTGCGACACTAGCCGGTCGGTTCCACCCCTGAAGAAGCTAGTAGGAGGCTGCTGGATCCAGGCCTGGACCAGTCGCACATTTCGTCATCCGTTGCGAATCTATTTCCGCGAATAGCTTGTTTTTGAGGTCCAATCACATGAAGGTCACAGGGCAAAAGTTCGGGACTGTACGGTGGATGTTTCAGCATTTCCCACGGAAACTGCTGCAATGTCGTCTTCACCGCATTGGTTGTTTGTGGGCTGGCTAACAGTGACTCGCCCCCCTCAAGGAATCGTTTCCGCCACTCCACAACACTTGAACGACTCAGACTGCACTCACCGTATACAGCTTCCTTCTTTCCATACTTTTCACGGCCTCCAACTCCCTCCGCCGCCAAAATTCGAATCCCTCCTTGTTGTTTCTGCTTACTCGCCTGCATGGTTGGTAGTGGACGATAACTTGTGTGACCATCCTCTTTTGGGCGTGAAACCGCATTGTAGTGAATTAAAGCGTCATGGCTGATGCTGAAATTCTGCATCATGATCAACGGAAGTATGAGAAGCTATGAACTTTTTCCTTTCGTCACTTTGTGATTGGTATCAGCGACGAAAAGTTTCACAGAGGTTTAAAATTTTGTGTAAAGTTTGCTGGAAGTGGCTAAGGGCTCTCATTCTCAAAGACTGTTTGAATAAAGACTGTAATACGTATCCTATTTTGTAAAACATTTAAGGTAAGTTTATGCCTGTTAATGAACAGATGGAGATAGGATTATAAAATTTGTAAATTCGTTCAATAATTACGTGAAACATTGATATTAAAAACTTTTGTTGTCCCCGGATACCGTTAGGCAGCTAACCTGCAACTGATACAGCGTTTAAGGTTTCAGTATAGTCGCTTAGTAATATGAATTTCAACTATAGCTAATTTACGCATTAAATATCCAATAACGATAACGGACAACTAGTAACAATACAAAGTAAAAAATAAAATAGAATATAATTTTGTCTTTATTATTTATTATGTGTGGATGAGGGCATATGTGCATCGATAGTTCTTGACTGATCTAATGTAACGCCAGTGTCTAGGGTACTCTACATCCAGTTTCCCTTTCGCACTAGTTTTAGATACCTCATGGATCAAGAAGCAAGTGTACTAGAGTATTTCTCATTTCATTACCTGTGTGGTAGACGAGGTCTCTTTCGAAGTCGACTTTAGATCCAAAGGTAACTCTGCCTCGAACACGAAGACAAGGTGGTGCTTAATAACGTTTTTCTACTTTCCATAAGGAACCACTCCCTTCCTCATGGTGAATCATATCCTTCTGCCCTGGGCACGCTTCAGATGATCATCATGATCTCTTTTGGCTGCCAGTAAGAACACGGAAGCTATTTAGTTCAAGAAGCCATATTTCTTGTCATTTCTCAACGCCTCTTAAACAGGAGTTCCCCTGGAGCTGCTGTCTCCGTTTTATTAGTAAGTACCATAAACAGGGCACGACATGGTCAGCACGACATGGTCAGGAGCTCCAGTGGCTCACAAATCACAACTAGTGCTGCTTTTTGCGAATTCATTGCAGACTGACGGAAGTGGAAACTGATTCACCATGAACGCCTTAACTGAAGGCCAAAAAAGGAATAATCCCCTATTTCCACACCTGTGGGACATCATAATTAAAATTTCAGCCTTACGTCCTCCAATTTTCGATTAGTCAGTACATAAAGAAACAACTATCGTAACAGGTGAAGCTTGTGGGTCAGTAAATGTGTAATGTCCCCTTAGAAAAATTATACAAGACTGTGCTTAAAGTGACACAGAATATTTTTTAGCGCAACGCAATATGACTTTCAGTAATCCCTATGAGAGACTGGCCCTGACTAACATTAACCTATATGTTTCACAAATCACTTATCTCGCAAAAATCTTCGTTACTCGAACTACTGCAACACAGCGAGTGCCACTACTGCCAGCTAAATAAAAGATTCAAACTACTGAAGGCACTAACTACTGATAGGCATAGTTAGCAAATGAAAGATTTTAATAGAGAACAAACAATGTATGAACCTTAATAGTCATAATATATGTATCAGTTCATGACATCAATTCTTACAAATTTCAAAATTCCTCAATCTGTCTCCCCACGTCCAACACTGCTGGCGGCTCACCTCCAACTACGCAACGCTACACGCTGTTAGCATCCAGCTGCCGCTGCCCAACACTACAATGCCAGACAACAATGCAAACCAGCCACAGACTGCACATCGCACAGCCAGTGATTTTCATACAAAACGCTTCGTGGCGACGGCGTTACCAAAAAAAAAAAAAAAACTAAACAGCCTACTTAGGTAGCCCCCATGCTCCCCACAAAAAAATTTACAAATTGTTTTGGGCAGTGGCCTATACAGATTTGAATTTTTTTTCATAATTATGATTACAATAACAAAGAAATCAAATGCACACACTTATTAATACAATGTTGGTCAAAAGCTAAAATTTTCTCACAGTCCATAAAGACAGTCCTGATCATTCATCAAAGTAAAATTGCAGTGTTTTTCTCAAAGTCTGAGTAGTAAAAGAGAATGCACACGGAAGTAGTGGATTTCCGTGCAGTCTTGAAGAAGTAGTGTTGTCCTTCCAACGGAAAGACAGTGCTGACTCTTGACTTGCAGACAGGTAATGGGCCACAACAGAGCAAACCCACAGCAGAATCAGTCGAAGTTTTGAAGAATATTGGTAGGTAGGTCAACACAGCGTAGACCCATTGTAGTCCTGGTAGAGATTAAAGAACATAACAATACAGATAACATTTGTAGTAATACAGGCTTTACAAAAGAATCGAAATAACAAATACATCAGTGTTACAAAAATTACAACATATTCATTCACAATATACATAAATGACCTGGTGGATGACATCGGAAGTTCACTGAGGCTTTTTGCAGATGATGCTGTGGTGTATCGAGAGGTTGCAACAATGGAAAATTGTACTGAAATGCAGGAGGATCTGCAGCGAATTGACGCATGGTGCACGGAATGGCAATTGAATCTCAATGTAGACAAGTGTAATGTGATGCGAATACATAGAAAGATAGGTCCCTTATCATTTAGCTACAAAATAGCAGGTCAGCAACTGGAAGTAGTTAATTCCATAAATTATCTGGGAGTACTCATTAGGAGTGATTTAAAATGGAATGATCATATAAAGTTGATCGTCGATAAAGCAGATGCCAGACTGAGATTCACTGGAAGAATCTTAAGGAAATGCAATCCGACAACAAAGGAAGTAGGTTACAGTACGCTTGTTCGCCCAATGCTTGAATACTGCTCAGCAGTGTAGGATCCGCACCAGGTAGGGTTAATAGAAGAGATAGAGAAGATCCAACGGAGAGCAGCGCGCTTCGTTACAGGATCATTTAGTAATTGCGAAAGCGTTACGGAGATGATAGATAAACTCCAGTGGAAGACTCTGCAGGAGAGACGCTCAGTAGCTCGGTACGGGCTTTTGTTAAAGTTTCGAGAACATACCTTCACCGAAGAGTCAAGCAGTATATTGCTCCCTCCTACGTATATCTCGCGAAGAGACCATGAGGATAAAATCAGAGAGATTAGAGCCCACACAGAAGCATACCGACAATCCTTCTTTCCACGAACAATACGAGACTGGAATAGAAGGGAGAACCGATAGAGGTACTCAGGGTACCCTCCGCCATACACCGTCAGGTGGCTTGCGGAGTATGGATGTAGATGTAGATGTAGATGTATTGTTGGGCCACCAGAGGTGCAGACCCACTGTAGTCCTTGTAGAAAAAATGGTATTGGTGAGTCATCAAAGGTGTAGACCCACTTCAGTCCTTGTAGAGATAGCCAGCAGCCATCTGTTGCGACTGTGCAGGTGCACAATCACCATAGAAGAGTCTTGTGGAGAATATAGCAAGTCCATCAACCACCACTTGTGCACGCACAAGGTTTTTGGAATTGTCCTTAGAACCAGCAATGCTGTTAACCAGTCCTTTGCTGAATTATCAACACATGTGCAAAAACTAACAGTCCCTACTTCTCACATATTGTCCATATACTAATACCAACAGAAACGTGTGCAGTAAAATGTAATTTACAAGTTACTTAATTTGATGAACTGGTATCAATTAAAATTTTATAACATGAGAATACAATAACAAAGGTACAAAATACATCATTAAAGAACATAACAATACAGATAACATTTGTAGTAATACAGGCTTTACAAAAGAATCGAAATAACAAATACATCAGTGTTACAAAAATTACAACATAAGTACACACATAAAAGATCAGAATAACTTTTGAAACATCAACTTCACACATGAGCATTAGAACAAAACAGAATAAATAATGTGTAAACATCTTTATGAAGTAAATAACATATATTTAATGCAAATTATATTTGAGGATAACAGTATTCCTCATAATAGTGAAGGTAGCTTAGTATTAGAAGATAAAAAATTCTATGAAACAGTACATAGAGACAGGATGAAAATAAATACACAAGGGTACACAAACACATAGTGGGATAATACAAAACGGAAGTACAGGGTTTGTTTTCAGGGTAACATTTGGTACTGCAGTCCAACCCAAAACTTCATCCCATAGATTGTCCCTCTTATTTCAACATTTGCTCCAGCCAAAAAAAAATCCTATCCAAGCATTCTTTCTGTATTCTGTTCTCATCCTCTTTCAAAAATAGTTTTTCTCCACTGTAGGCTACTTTTTTGGTCAAACCATTTTCTTATGGCTTCTCAGTGCTTTTCTTCCAATTCATCATAGTTTCTTGTATAGTCTACCCCTCTTAAGCTAACTTAAATCTACTGAGCTCAGATGCTAAACTAAGGGACGAGGCAATGCAGCAGCACAAAACAATTAATACAAACAGCAATGGAAAACAAGTGCAGGTAAGCAAAGCAAGCAGCAATAAATGTAATAACTTATACCTAAACATGACAAACACACAAGCAGAAAAAATAGTACACTGAAGACAACAACGCAGATAAGGGAAATGTATATTCACATCTTAATGTCTATGTAATTAAAATGGTGTACCACTACTTATTCAATGAAATAAATTACCAAGTACTTGAAAAGAAAATTATGCATGCAGTTCCTGTGATGGGAAATGTCTTTTTGTGCTCCCTCATTTTTTTGGAAGTATATCACGAAGTTATTCTTTACTGGGTCTGTAGGCATAAAATATTTATATTAGTACATCAATAAAATTTTACTTTAACCAATGCTGCAGGGCGGCTAGAAACTAGATATTCAACAAAATAGGCAAAGCAAGCGTGAAATGTCATTCAGAATACTGGCAAGTGATCTTTCAAGGAACACAAATTCTGGTCATATGTAAAGGCTGTTAGTGGCACCACAATTAGTGTTCAGTCCATAATGAATGAGACAAGAACTTACATTCAAGGGATCAAAGCAAAAGCTGAAAAGTCGTTCGCTAGCCATAAGGCATTTCATAATGCAGTAAACAATCCTCCAACTAGCAAGACAATAGACGTGAAATGTTTCTCATCATTTCATTTCAGTAAATATCATAAATTAAGAGCTCCATAGTGTAATCATATGGTTTCAAGTTTGGGCGTGTCGTATTTGCGATGCTTTCTACAAAGGAATGAATGTCAATAGCGAGGATAATCGCCTCTTTTTTTTACCTGTGTCTCTGAAAGGCACACAGTAATGGCTTTATTTTGTCAGGTGGTTGTCGCGCAGAATGGTGCCCACGACGCATTACGTGCAGGTCGTCACTTAAGGGTCTTATCGAAATATTTACGACACCAGTTCCCGCTACAGTGGCAGTCTCATATTAAAAAAAATTCACAGGTTAAGAGTTTGCGTTACAAATCTGTAGAAACAAAATCCTTTAAATATAATAGTGTCAAAAAAAAATTTCGTCGGCATTGTAATACATTCACGCATGTACATACATTTCATAACTCTTAAAGTACGATTCTTGGTTTCCAACAACCTTTTTAACAAACCAGAGTCCCTAACCACTACTCATTATTCCTTACCTTATTCGTCGACACCTCTTCAATATTTCATCATAAAAGGTGCATAGCATAATCAAATAACTCATATAGCATCAGCTTATTGATCATAAACATACCGCAACAGCGTAATACATATCGTCATCATAACATCATAAAACCTCAGCCGAAACTCAAAGTCGTCGTAAGTTCTTCCAATAATTTCAAAACCTAAAACAAATTCTCTTCTCATGTCAAAAGTGTCATCTGCCTCAAACGTACTTTAAAAATCATGATCCCATACCAAATACATCATTCAAAGCTCTCATAGTATCACAATGGTTCCGAAAAAATATGAATATTTCTCAAAGTACAGACAAAATACAATTTCATAAGTGTGAAGTTATCCAACGGTGTAGTTACGTAAACATCTGTCACTGGTGTAGTATAATAAATGTTTGTTTCTCTCAGTTAAGTGATCAGATAGCTGTGTAATTTATGTGTTAGAGAAATGTGGTACCGATGTGTAAAGTTGTATAAGCAAATACCATATTAGCTAGGGCTCCTTGTGCTTGCCAAACACATGGTACACAAAGTAAGCGTGTACCCCCCTGAGGATTAATGTAATTATATCCTCAGGTGTTGCAGATTACAGCAATGGAATGAAATGTATCACAGGAAACCTTTGTATCAATGTACTTCAAATATCTTTAAAAATAAATGTTTTAAGTACAAAATTAATCACTCAAATACGTGTACTGTAGCGCTAAACTGTGCGTTTTGTTGTAAGATAATCTCTGTGGAAGGGTCGTAGTTATCGTCCTCCGAACGCTAAGTTCTGCAGAAGTCAATGTACTTACCTCATGATAAAAAAATTGAAACGCTGTGCGTACAGATAACATAGTTATTACGTACCTTATCGTGATCAAGAAAGTACTGTAATGTAACGTATTGTTGTGCTACAGAAAAGGCTGTCTCATTGTAGCTATACCACAAAAGTTACTACTAAAACATGTTATACTTTCCAGAAGAATTCAGAAAACTGTGCAGATATAAAACAGGAACACCGCAAAAGCAACATTGTAAATTGTCACTCATTAGTAGCGTCGTGATAAAATCGTGTAGTTGTCACATAAACTAACCACTGTGTCATCTGGTATCTCACAGAAAGTACTTTAAATCCAGAATGTATGTTCAAGTAAACCAAAACGTTGCGTTAAAATATCATTAGCAGTACTGGTAAATGGTCTAAGTACGTGAGCCTTACGGTTGTTACGTAATCGTGCCACTAACAAGCAAGAATGTACACACACACAAGAGCACTGTGTCGTCTGTTCACTATAACAATGCATTCGTAAATACTGTCTAAATAAGTTCTCTAAGTTCTAGACTGGATAGTTAACTTCAAAACATTGTTGCATGTTAACAGATTCTAAGTCTGACAAAGTATACTAGTAACGTGATGTGAACAGCTTTATGGCAAAGACAAAGTTAAAAAGCAGATTATCTTTCAATAAACGGTTTTGCATGTGAAATGTGGTGCAATCCTTTACTCTTTCTACTATGCAGAGCTACAGCTTCAACGGAATTATCATGGGGTATATGGTACATCGATAAAGAATGCTCAAATTTTTCTCAAGGTTAGCGTCTATGTTATTTTTGTCTGATCCAGCCGGCGCACACGGCAGCCTGCGGTGCGAGTCATTGTCTGCTATCTCTTTGTTGTCGCTCGTCGTTATTTGGATTAGGAGACCTAACTTCTACGAATTCACCTTGCCGAGAGGGCCCAGCTCTGTTTGAATCCCTCCAGTTCTGATGAAATTCCGGTATGTCGTCATGTCGGTAGTTCCTGTAGTTTCTTTCTTGTCGGTAACGTGGTGGAGAATTTCCCCCTGAATCATAACCGCGCGCTGGACCGTTGCGTCTTAAATTATTCTGTCTTCCGCGATAATAATAGTTCTGGTTGCCATATTGTCTGTTTCTATGATTGTGTGTGTAATATTCATTACTACGGAAATGCGATCTTTCTCTGTAACTATTACTCTGCCAGTGGTTGTCATACGGGTGGTGTCTGTTTTCGTTACGATTTGTGTTGTGAGAATAGCCTTGTCGTGCATTATTTCTGTCATCGCGGAATTGTGACAGGTGTGACCTGTGATTGTTGTGCTCCTGTTTTCGCATCCCGCGACTGTCTGTGTCAATTTCTAATTCTTGTAAGAGTCCCTGAAAAGCTTCAATGTCGTTTTTGCAACGTCCAACCAAAATAATATTCCTTAAATGTTCCGGCAATTTCATTAAGCAAATGCGGAGGAGTTCTTAAGGGCTGTACGAATTTGAAAGATATTGATTCTTATGCAACATGTCTTCAAAATATTGACAAGACTGGAAAATTCAGATTGTTCGAAATGTTTCATCTTTATGATGCTATGTTTTACTCGGTCTTGTGTAGCTTGAGACCAATATGCTGAGAGGAAGGCATGATAAAATTCTCCTTCACTATGACAATCGTGAATGACCGATCACATTCTTACAGCTGGTTCATTCTCCAAGTAGCCACACATAAATTCTAATCTGTGCTCTAATGACCAGTTGCGAGGAAAACAGTGAGAGAATTGATGGAGCCACGCTTGTGGATGAATGTCGTTGCCAGAATTCTTAAATGTTTTGAATTTACGTTTATTAATGAACAGCTTATAGTCAAAATCATCGTGTCGGCGGGTAGCATATCGGTCATTGTTACGTCGTGTCGACGGTTCCATCTCAAAATTCGGTGCACCTTGCCAATTTCTTTCGTAATTTCCGAAATGCCCTGTGTTATTATTTTGTGGCCGTTCCGTATTTCTAAGCCCTCTTCCTGTGTTGGAGCGCGAGTGTCCTCTGAGATACGTAATTCTTGTATTACCTGTGTCAGCTGATCTTGCACTTCCCGGATTTCTCTTTGGTGTTGTGTATTAATTTGATTCTGATTATGTTTGAATTTCCCAATTTGTTCGCAGTCTTCTGTATCATTCAGATCATGATCTACCTTTGTAGATAAGTTAATGAACTGATCTGAAAGTTCGGCTACTTTCTCTGATAGTGAACACATTTCCTCAGTGTATTTTTATGAACCAAGTTTCAGAGTGTCCATTTGTGTTGAAATCGAATCTACTGTGTCCTTTAAGTTTTCCTGAGTTCTTGCAAGTTGCGTAACCGAATCGGTGGATGCAACTGAGTCCATTTTAGCTTGCAAGGCGTCGTGATTTTCACGAACATTAGTTTGCAGTTCTTTTATGGCTGCTTCATGATTCTGTAATGCATTTTCATGCCGGGAAAAAATAAGTTGAAAATGCTCACAGATTTGTGTTTTTACGTCATTACAGATTTTTTGACATTTCGATTCAATATTATGTAACTCAATAGTTAAATCTTCATGTGTTTGTTCAAGTGTGGTGTCCAACTTTTGAAGCTTTTGCTGTGTTTGTCTCTGATTTTGTTCATTTGTGTCTAACTGTTGCTGTTTTTGTCTCTGGTGTTGTTCCATTGTGTCCAACTTTTGAATATTTTTTCCATTGTGTCTAACTTTTGAAGCTTTTGTTGTGTTTGTCTCTGATTTCGTTCCATTTGTTGCATTAATTGCAATAATAATGTATTAGTGTCTGGAATCTGTTCCTCTATGTTTTTCGGCAGTGCATTTGCACCGGCAACATTCACATTTTGACAAGCCGAAAATGTGTCTTGACTAATTTGAGAAAACGGTGAGGGCGCAAAACCTGAATGTACAGTATTTACAAGATTGTGTCCTGTCATTTCGGATTCCTGACGCGAGCTGTTGCCGACCGATCGATCGATAATGCTTCCCTGTTCACTAACTGTTTCACTGCCTACTCCATTATTTCCAGCCCGCTCCATTTCCCTATGCACTATTACCAAATTACTACTTTGAACATTAGTGAATTCATTACATGGTGTTGCTAACACACTGCTTTCGTCTTCACTCTCATTTCTCAGTTTACTTTGTAGCCTAGTATTACGTTTTTCACACGCCGTTATTGTCACAATATTTCACACAATAACACAGAAAAGCACAATCTAAAGAGCAAAAATAAGAGAACACATTAACGTAGCACTGAAAATAATATCTAGTTAATTGCAAGCGCAGCTGCAAAATACTTGGTGCAAACCTACATGAATGTCACAACTGTTTTACTGTACAACAATGAAAGAATAGAACTACAAAGGAGATTCTCTCTACAATTACGCGCTAGCAATAAACAAAATCTACACTAATTACACAAACTACAAGAAAAAAATCAGAAGATTCCAGTGAGGTATCGTCGGCTAAGGGTCGACATATGAAATGTCCCCTTAGAAAAATGATACAAGACTGTGCTTAAAGTGACACACAATATTTTTTTAGCGCAACGCACTCTGACTTCCAGTAATCCCTACAAGAGACTGGCCCTGACTAACATTAACCTATATGTTTCACAAATCACTTACCTCGCAAAAATCTTCGTTACTCGAACTACTGCAATACAGCGAGTGCCACTACTGCCAGCTAAATAAAAGATTCAAACTACTGAAGGCACTAACTACTGATAGGCATAGTTAGCAAATGAAAGATTTTAATAGAGAACAAACAATGTATTTACCTTAACAATCACTTCATGACACCAATTCTTAGGAATTTGAAAATTCCGCCATCTCTCTCCCCACGACCACCACTGCTGGCGGCTCACCTCCAACTGCGCAACGCTACGCGCTGTTAGCATCCAGCTGCCGCTGCCCAACACTACTACAATGCCAGACAACAATGCAAACCAGCCACAGACTGCACACGGCACAGCCAGTGATTTACATACAGAGCGCTACGTGGCGGTGGCGTTATATAAAAAAAAAAAAAAAAAAAAAAAAAAACCTAGACAGCCTACTTACAAATGGTGGCTAGTGAACGTGTCCAACGTTGTTAGAACCTTTCATGTGCAGATTGCCCAACAACATGCCAAAAAACATGTAAGTCCAGGTTAAAACCACCTTTCGCACTTTGAGAAAGGTCGATTCACGCGCTTGAGGGATTTGGCGGCATCACACCAACAGATCGTACACAGGTTGGCTATAATCAATGGATGCAATATGAATGCTGACGACATAGCCGCACAGCAGTGGGTCACAGAGAGTTGTCAGAGTTCTTTGAGAACTGCACGGTTATGCTAGTGACTCTCACTATCAGATCGATGACAACAGCTGAATTCCAGACAGAAGTTAAGGGCAGTGTGTCACCAAAACTTACCGGGAGTGGGTTTCTGGAAGCTATGATGAGATTTCAAGTTATCACAGGGCAGCATACAACAGAAAAAAACGTGCGCGAATTCCTAAGGGACCAAACTGCTGAGGTCAACTGTCCCTAGACTTACACACTACTTAAACTAACTTATGCTAAGAACAACACACACACACATACCCGAGGGAGGACTCGAACCTCCGGAGGGAGGAGCCGCGCAATCCATGATATGACGCCTCTAACAGCTCGGCCACTCCGAGCGGCCATACCAGAGACAGCAGAGACGTAAGTAGGTCAGAAGCAGACTTAATTGGGACATCGAGTCGGATTCTGTCGTTTTCAGCGTCGAGTCTCGTTCCCGTTGGTGGCGCTCAAATAGACCCCAAGGTGTCCTTGGACTAACTGCTGAAAGGTTACAGTGTAATGGCAAAAGTTATTCAGACGATGATGAGATTCAAACTCCACGCAACATCCGCAGCTCATAGTCTAGTGGCTAGCGATGCTAACTCTGAATCACAGGGTCCCAGGTTAAATTCGCTCCCGGGTTGGGGATTTTCACTGCCCAGGGACTGTGTGTTTGTGTTTTACTCATCAGTTCATCATCATCATTATTCGTGACAGTGGCTAGATTGGTTTGTGTAAAAATTGGGACTTTTTACGGCCGCTGATGACCTCGCAGTTGACCGCCCCACAAACCAAACTTCATCATACTCCAACTAATGGCGCAATCACAGATAATTTCACTATTCTTATTTTAATGGATAACCATGTTATATATTTAACAATGTCATTCATAGACATTGAGTTCTTGTATTTTATATGTAAGGCGAACGAGCTCCACAACACAGTGGAGTTCCTGCACTGCGTACCGTAAACTGGCTGCGATAACTCCATGCTGACCACAGTTGCGCCTGCCATGTAGGCCAAACATGTTATGAGGACAAGTTCCAAGACGCTACGTACCTGTTCTTTTCATAACGATAATTTGTTATTAATTGTTTCTCTGGATTTATTAGAAGAAATTCTCACAAGTACTAAATCCTGTTAATTCGCTCCGTTGCGAAAAACGAACACACATGGAAAGAAAAATAACTGGACTGAATTATTTCATTCCGAGTTACATGCCTTTTGCAAAAATGGTCACAGAACATGCAGTATGAAGGAAAAAGGATCTCAAGAAGGAGAACACGTGTAACAGATGGCTACGATTCTCGAAACCCGTACCTCTCCGTCTCCTGTGGCCATTGTGTGGACGACTACTGGCTACTACAGAAGGGCTGATTTGACAATCGTTGGAGGAAGACCGAATACTCACCGTTTGTGATGAGAGCGGTAATGCCTGTTGCCATACTCTTTATGACCAGGTATCACATTATATATTCCAAGAGGATAATGTAAAACCCCACACTGACGTTCACACCACAAACGCGTTCAGAAATATGCAGATGGGTTTATTGCTCTGCCAAAGTCCCGTATTGTCACACTGAGAACGTCAGGGCCGCTGGGATACTTCCATACGAGACTTCAGCCAGCAATCTTTGCAAACTGATGCAGTCTGTACTTCAGGCATTGCAAGAAATTATTGAAGATGACATTTGGAGCCTATTTACCTCTTTGTCCTTAACAATTATACATTGTCCAGTCAGATTAATTCGATCACCTGTCCAAAGCCTAAATAACAGAATTTTGTAGCGTAAAACGAGCAGGAAGAAACTCAATGAGGTCCTGAAAGGTACCGACGTGGATATGGAGCCATGGAGACCTTATTGCCGTGTCCAGTTGCGCAAGTGGTCCCACAGATTCTAGATTGGGTTAAAATTCGAGGACTTTTGGTGGCCAGGGGACTAAGGCAAACTTATCCCAGAGCTCTTCGCAAAACGCACGCACACAGGGAGTTGTGTTACAAGTTCCATTGTCCTGATGGTAGGTGCCATCATATCAACGACAAATACTGCATGTTGCTGTGGACGTGATCCTCAAGAATAGATAAATGTGTTGATCCATTGTGAACTCTAGAATGACAGGGTCGCACAGGGGTTTCCACGAAAACATTTCACAGATCTTAACACTTCCTCCTGGTTGCAGGGTGTTTGCTTTCTGATGTTTCAGACCGTACACGCAAAAATGGTTCAAATGGCTCTAAGCACTATGGGACTACACTTCTCAGGTCACCAGTCCCCTAGACTTAGAACTACTTAAACCTAACCAACCTAAGGACATCATACACACCCATGCGCGAAGCAGGATTCGAACCAGCGACCGTAATGGCAGCACGGTTCGGGACTGAAGCGCCTAGAACCGCTCGCTCATTTCGGCCGGTACCATACACGCCAACAGCCCTATGTCCGATGGGGCATAAAACGTGATTGATCTCAAAGAGCCATCTGTCGTCACTCAAATGATACTGGCGTGCAAATTCCAGCCTTCGTCACCGATGAACAGCAGCCAGCATAGGTCCATGGACCGTGCACCCGCGCAGTACACGGTAGCTTTGTCACGGTTCGCGCGGTTCCCCCGTGTCGGAGGTTCGAGTCATCCCTCGGGGATGGATGTGTGTGTTGCCCTTTGCGTAAGTTAGATTAAAGTGTAAGCCTATGGACCTATGACCTCAGCAGTTTGTCCCCGTAGGAACTTAGCAGAAATTTCCAAATTTAGCAGGTGCCAGCAGTGGAGGTCCACAGGAACCAACGTTCTCTGAACGTTCATTGAGAAAACACTATTAGTAGCTTCGTGGTTCATCTGGGTTGTCAGCTGATGAACAGCTACACGTCTATTCACCCGCACTCATCTCCGCAGCCATCGTTCTCCCCAGTCCTCCATGGACTGGCCGACGCTGGTTTTGGGTAGTGCCATTTTTCCACGCGCGATATGCTTCAAAGACAGGTCTCGCGAACGGTTTACAGACCTAGCCATTTCGGAAATACTCCACATTACAACGAGGGTTGCACTGTTCCTCGCGTTGATACAAATCTATTGCCAGTGCTGTCTGTGAGTTGTTATTTCACTTTGGCGGCGATCATCGGTGGTGGTGGTTACATTAATGTGGGTAGGCCGTGTATAAATGCATCCTTGCTCGTGGGGGTCTCATCTCGTACTGATATAGAAGATGGGTTTAAGTTCCGAATACAACGAAATTTGAATCATTTAATTCCACTTACTTGATGAACAGAATTTTTCAAAGTCTGACAGCTGCTTCATAGTATAACACTTTTCATTTCCGTTAGTATAAATAGTCCATATAAGGACCATTCCCAGTCAGGTAGTGAGAAAGATGTAGGTAGTTTCCTTTGTTGGATTGTGAAAGCAATATGTTTCGCTTGTTATTGTCTTGTATGTAGGCTATTTAGGTTTTCTTATTGGAAACGCCACATAGCGCTCTGTATGAAAAATCACTGGCTGTGCTGTGCGCAGTCTGTGGCTAGTTTGCATTGTTGTCTGTTACTGTACTGTTGGGCAGATGGTTGTTAACAGCGCGTAGCGTTGCGCAGTTGGAGGTGAGCCGCCAGCAGTGGTGGATGTGGGGAGAGAGATGGCGGAGTTTTGAAATTTGTAAGACTGGATGTCATGAACTGCTATATACATTATGACTTTGAACACTAGTAAGGTAAATACATAGTTTGTTCTCTATCAAAATCTTTCATTTGCTAACTATGCCTATCAGTGGTTAGTGCCTTCAGTAGTTCGACTCTTTTATTTAGCTGGCAGTAGTGGCGCTCGCTGTATTGCAGTAGCTTGAGTAACGAAGATTTTCGTGAGGTAAGTGATTTGTGAAAGGTAGATGTTAGTGTTAGTCAGGGCCATTCTTTTGTAGGAATTATTGAAAGTCAGATTGCGTTGCGCTAAAAATATTGTGTGTTAGTTTAAGCACAATCATGTATAATTTTTCTAAGGGGACGTTTCAGTCTTTCTAACATGAGATTAAAATGACCTCACCTGATAGATTTCTGCTACCAATATCGTGGTGGCCTGAGGCCCCTTTACGTCCAGCAGCTATTTAGAGTGCTTATTAAAATAAATCGATTAATGAGGGAAACAGAGGAGACGAGAGATTAGTAACAGATAGGTGGATATATTCCTGAAAACAAGGAGAAATGAGAGGGAGTCTCGTACGGTAAGAGGTAGGAACTTCCCAGTCCATAAATTTTGACTATACAGGCAATCCGCGTGATTGCTGTGGTCCAAGCCAAAAGTACATGAGCATTGTAAATTACAAGAAAGTAATGAAAACTAGTACAGTCCCTAGAGAAAGTGTTGAAGCAGTACATTAGATGCAAATATCGACTAAGGATGATGTGTGGCTGCTTCCGGTTTGATGGATACAAACACATGTATTCCGAATATGGTGGAAACAGCTGCACTACTGCTGGTCAGGAGGTGAAACCTACCAAAACGTGCAAGAAACAGGCCAAGAGGGCGTTTCTCAGCAATTTTGGTACCTTGGTCCTCGCACCCTGTGTGCTTCTTCTGACAGCAAAAGGCCCGTACAGCCAACACAGCCAGGCGTGGACATGCCGATAGTCGCTTTGTCATTCTGCCGAAGCTCAGGAGAAAGATTGGTGTTCCATGGGAGCGGCGATAAATCTCAGTTCGAGTCCCTTCGCCCAACCGTTACCTCCGCGTAAATGTTAACTAGCGGTCACTGCAACTTCTGTAGATTTAAATCACCTTACGTATGAATTAACCGATTGGTGATCACTGAAGCGGTCTGCACTTGATCTGAAAGATTAGTTTACACTTCGTGAATACATGACATCACTGACCGCTAAGAGGCAGGCGAGTTGTACCATCGTTAGTTCGAGTTGGAACGTGGAACACGCTCTGTTTTTTACCTTGGATGAAGTGTTAACCGGTTTTAAATGCTTTCGATCTGAGTAGATGGAGTCGTATCAGGACCGTTGTGGTGCGGGACTGTACTCGGTGACGGTACGCTCATTATCCATTACCACTTCGAACTTTGGATCGGGCCGGCCGGTATAAGCGCGGTGTACTGTGGCGATCGTGGTCCAAAGTAAAAGGAACTGGCTGGATTTTATTTGGATAAACGGAGGCGTCTGCCAACTCATGTCTTCATTGTTGTCGAGCCCTCTCAGAGGGTGGACAACTGTTACATGAAAAATATTTGTACGGCGTTGCATTTTGAAAATGGTGAGCATCAACCAGTTTCATCGTAACTGATTTGATGCCGTCCCTGTAACACATAAAATAACTGGTTGAAAATGCTGCTCTCTCTTAACGTCCTAAGTGTTACGCTTAGATCGTAATGACCTGTTAGGAACGTGCTTCCATGTAATGTTATGGCATCTTGTTGTGCTGTTTCTATAGCGTTACTAGTTTAAAAAAAAAAAAAAATATTGGCCTTCTGAAATTGTAAAGTGGCAGTGGTAAGCCGTGTGCAGCTTGAATGTCTGATATTAATTTAAAGCATATTGTAGCTTATTTATTGCACAACTGAGACTAGACGTAATTTCTTGAGAACAGAGCGCCTAATAGAGTAGCTACATAAAGTTTTAGATCAGAGGCGTTAATTTTAATTTTTGTACTCGCCGGCGTAGTTTAAAGTTTCATTTGTTTCATAGACACTTTTATAAGCTCCTGCTAATCTATGCACCATTGGGCAATCTGTGTGTTCTATCACGTGTAAGTGATAGTAATTATTTATCCGTTAGTTGGTTACGTATACTTATTAGACAAAAGTCATGGATACCTCCTAATATCATATTGGACATCCTTTTGCCCGATGTAGGGAAGTAGCTAGACGTTGCATGGACTCAACAAGCCGTTGGAGGTATCCTGCAGAAATATTGAGCCATACTAGCTCTATAGCCATCCACTATTGCTGAAGTGTCGCCAGTGCAGGATTTTGTGCCCCATCTGATGTCTCGGTACGTCCTATAAATGTTCAAAGGGATTCGTGTCTGGCGATATGGGTGGCCAGGTAATTAGCTCGAAGTGTCCAGAATGTTCCCCAAACCAATCGCCATCAGTTGTGGCCCAATGTCATGGTGCACTGTCATCCACAGAAATTACGTCACTGTTTGGGAAAAATTAGCCAAACATAATCATTTCCAGTCAATGATCGGTTAACGTGGACCACAAGACCGAGTAAATTCCCTGTTAACACAGCCCACACCGCTATGGGAGCCACCACCAGCTTGCACGGTGCCCTGTTGACAATTTGAGTCCATGACTTCGTGTGGTCTGCGCCACATTCCAATCCTAGCAACAGCTCTTACCAACTAAAATCGGGATTCCTGTGCTCAGGCCACTGTTTTCCAGTCATTTAGGGTTCAACCGACATGAGCATGAGCGAGGGAGAGGCACTGCAGGCGATGTCGTGCTGTTAGCGAAGGCACTGGGGTCGGTCGTCTGATGCCAAGGCTGTTAACACCAAATTTCGCCGCAGTGCGATTGCGTACGTCCCACACTAATTTCAACGGCTACTTCCTGCAGTATTGCTTGTCTGTTAGCACTGACAATCCTACGGAAATGCTGCTGCTCTTGGTCGTTAAGTGAAGGCTGTTGGCCACTGCGTTATCCGTGGTGAGAGGTAATGCCTGAAATTTAGTATTCTCGGCAAATTGTGGACTTCGAAATACTGAATTCTCTAAAAAGTTCCAAAATGGAACTTCCCATCCGCGACTAGCTTCCTGCAACCATTCCGAGCTCAAAGTGTACTGTTTCTCCTTGTGCGGGCATAATCCCGTCGGAAACCTTATCTCATGAATCACCTGAGTACAAATGACAGCTCCACTAATGTCCTGCCCTTTTATACCTTGTGGATGCTGTACTACCACCGTCAGTATATGTGTATATCGCCATCCCACGTTTTCTGTCACGTCAGTGTATCGTACTGAGCTCTCGTGGGTTGTCTTTTAAAGGGCTTTTATATTAACTCAGTGGTTTATTGAAATATTTCCGGTATGGTAATTGTTTTATTTTATGTGTGTTTTAGAAATTCCTGTCCGTGCTACTGCAAACTGTTCTGTAAAGCTGATTTCAGGCGTCTGGTGCTGGTGTTCAGTATGGGCTTATGGCTTGTTGTTTCTTCAACTAGAAGCTCTTGCAGAATGCAGTGTTTTAATGATTTAATTTAGTTTTCATTTTTAATTAATTTTGTAAATGTTTTGTGTAATAAGTTTTTGAATTGAAAGTTCGCTTGCTCTGGGTGTTCTCCTTAAGATCCTTACACTAACGAGCCTGCGGGTTAATTTCTATTCGATTTATTCTGTGTTTCTATTTGCCTGTTTCCTCTCTGCAGGAAGTATTTTGTTGTGCTTGTGGATAATTGAAATAAGTAAGTAATTTGAGTAGAGAAATGTTATCAGAGCGCAGCGTAAGGTGATTCTAAAGCTTAAAGTTAATCGACCACAGCTCATATCATGAAACTTGTTGTGATCACGCCATTCGACAGTTCTCTACTACTGGGTGCTACAGTTCGCTTTGGAGACTTACTTGTAGTGTACTAATAAGCAGATTAAATTCGTAGACTATTTAATTAAAGGTTATAAAGCCCCGTGTCTCCTACTCTTGAATATCTAATTCCATAAGCAGTCCAAATCTGTGGTTGGAAACGCAGTTTTAATTTTACTTTATTGTCTCTTTTAGTATTGGTACTCAGCTGGACAGCTATACAGAATTCATTAAGTGCTGTAAACTCCTCAAAAATGTATATTTTACAAAAAGCAGCTGTTCGTTCGAGGCGAACCATTTGGAGTCTCATCCCCCCCCCCCCCCCCCCCACACACACACACATTCGGAAAGAAATTGTATTCCCGGTGTCCAGTGACAGAAGAGCAAAAGTACATTAAGTAATCATCGACAATTAGCAATCATCATGTACGAAGGTCTCCTGAGGGAAGAGTCCTGTCGAGTACTTGTAAATCGCAGATCGATTCATCAGCCATTCAGGTCAGCTTTCCCTCGCTTCACAAGCGACTGTGTAGCTTTTCTCTAACGCGAAGCAACCAGGACGGAGGAGGCGCAGGGGCGCGCATGCGCACCAGCTCAGTAGGTCAGCCGGTGCGTGACCTCGCCTCTCTGGGTCACGACGCCAGTCCAGTAAGCAGTACAATGGCTGACACGGGCCTCTGCGATTCGCGTGGCTTCCACAGCCAGCGCAGGTGCAGCCCGACAGGGCGATCTGTAGTCTCGACTTGAAATAGAGATACCAAGACAGAGAACAGATATACTCCGATCTGTCACATGAAATATGAACAGAATGACTGCAAAACTGTTGCGAGAAACCAACAAAAAACTTTCTTTCGCTGCTGTTCACGACGATGGCATTAGGCTACAGAAAAACTCGTGCAAAAGAGTAGATTTTTTACTAAAAATGTACTTAATAATCGATGTCTAAATTTTATTAAGATAGTGTACTTTGTCAAACCAGTATTTATTTTAATTCAGCACTGTCACTTAGGTGGATATGGAGTCGAGTTCGGATGGACGGCATTTTAGTATCCCTCTGGCCATCCAGATACACGTTTCTTGTGTTTATCCTAAGTCGCTTAAGGGAAATACCGGTAGAATTCCAATAAAAAGTCCATGTCCGATTCCATTCCCCAACTGTTCCGTATCCGAGCTTCATAACAATCCCCAATGACCTCATCCTGTGAAACTCAAGATTCTCTGTTAGCCCGAGAGGTGCAGAAGGCGGTAGATACAGATGCTCAGGTTTTTGCCGTGTTCCTTGACCATCTGAGGCAATGTCGCAGTATTGCTTAATGAAAAACATATGAGAGTACAGAATATGAAAGTACAGAATATCAGACCAGCTGTGTGATTAGTCTGAAGAGTTCCTAGTAGTAGTAGTAGTAGCAGTAGTAGTAGCGGTACTGGTAGTAGCTTTATTCATCCGTAGAGCTCTTTTTACAAGGATAAAGGACATGTCAAAGTATTTATAACTTCAGACCAATTTAAAATAAGCTGATTCGTATACACATACATTTAAAGATGCTAGTTAGAGGCGATCATTAGCTTTACTCCTGGTACACAATACTATTTTTACAAGTAACTTATTAAATAATGTAATACCACAATGTTCACTCATATCTCACTATCAATCATTGCACACACTATACACACTGTGTTTCATAACACTTCACTGACTATGCACACAAACACACACACTGGTGATCTCTGGGCCATTTTCTGTACCGCAACTTCCCGCTTGCTATCCTGTAAAAGTGTGCCAGCGTCCCTCTATAACCAGTGAGTTTTGATCTCAGAAAGAGGAAGAGGTGCTACTATTGTGCTATACATAGCTTGGGGGTAAGCTTTTCTAGAAACGGAAAAAAAGAAGGAAAAAACATAGTGTGAACTTGTTATGAGGAATGTCGGACGTTTTATAACCATTATTATGATTCATTCGTGTAACATTTCTTTACCAAACCCCTACTCTGTTTTATCTAAGTAATCCTTCAATGTATACTTTTCAGCTGCCTTTTTAAATAAATGTATATTTGCAATTTCTTTAATCTCTTTTGGTAATTTATTGTACAGTTTTATTCCTTGGTGGAAAATGCTGTTTTGAGTTTTATGTTCATTTTTTCTTTGCAAATGTAAGTTGAGTCTAGCTCCTGTTCCATGGTCATTGTTATTTTTGATGTGTGCAGCTGACTGGTAAATGTATTCACATAGAGCAGTTAAAATCCCCAGTGTTTCGAACAGATCTTTACAGTGAGCTCGACTACTATTTCTTGTTGTTATTCTTATGGCTACCTCCTGGAGTTTGAAAATTGTGTTCGTATTTTGTCCATTTGTTGCCTAAAAAAGAATTCCATAGCTAAGAACTGAGTGTATATTTTAATAGTACGAAACTAATAGACACTTTATGTTACACACTGATGATAGGATACTAAGGGCATAACATGCTGATGACATTCTGTTAGCAAGTACTTTTGTGTGTTCACAACAGTTCAACTGAGAGTCAGTATTCATTTCTAGAAATTTTGTACTTCTTACACAGTCTATAGAGGTGTCATGCACATTTAATTTAACATTATCATTTTCCCTCTCCAATCTGAAATTAATAGCATTAGTTTTCTTTATGTTCAATATCACTTTATTGCTAACTGACAAATTTTCAATTTTTCTTGAGAGTTTCATTTGCTTTGCAAGGAGTTCACTTATTTTTTCAGTGACTGTAATATTGTTGTCATCAGCAAAGAGAATTATTTCAACATGAGTAACTCTACTGGGAAAGTCATTTATGTATCTCAGGAATAGTATTGGTCCTCATATGCTACCTTGCAGAACCCCTATAATAATGCATTTTGTTTGAGGTAAGTGTTTCTTCTGAATGTTTAGATGTATTTCAAGTATGTGTTATCTCTACTCTTTGTACCCTATCTGCTAGGTATGATTAAAACCAGTCATTAGCTACCCTTTCTATTCCCAATGCTTCTATTTAATAGAATCTTGTGGTCGACTCTATCAAAGGCCTTCGAAAGATCCAAAAATATGAGTGTGACACACTTATATTTGTCAAGAGTATGAAGTAAAACGTTTGTGAATTCTAGTATGACTGACTGTGAATTTTAGCCACTTTGGAAACCAAACTGTAATTCGCTTAATAAATTGCATTTATTCAGGTAGTTCATTAATCTTCCATTCATAATTCTTTCTACTATTTTTGAGAATGTTGACAGCAGGGAACTGCATTACCTTTCTTAAGGAAAGGTACAACTCTTGCTGCTTTAACTGCTCTCAAATGATGTGAAGGATTCATTTATTCTATTTGTTAAGTGGCCTTGTATAATTTCTATGCATTGTTTCGCTACACAAACTGGTACTTCATCTAAGCCTACTGACTTTCTATTTTTTAGTTTTTGAACAGTTTTATTGCTTCATTCTCTGTAGTTGGGAGTAACATCATTGTATTTAATACAATATTATTTGAAGCTGTTATATATGTTTGGGGGAATTTTTGCTGGAACTTCTCTGCAATACTTGAAAAAGGATTGTTTACATAGTTCGCTAAGTGTTGTTGATCTTATCTCCCTGCATTAGCAGTATGTTGTTCTACATTTGTTTGCCTCTCCCCGTTTCCTTTTTTATAACATCCCAGACTGCTTTGCTCTTATTCTCTGCATTGTAAATTATTTTGTTATTAAATGACTTTTTTGCCAGAATCAGCACATTTCTATAGATCTTTTTGTGTCTATGATAGAAATTTAAGAATTCTGGATCATTGCGACTCTTTTTCATGGAACTGAAGTATTTAAGTGGTAGGGAGGACTTCTTAATACCTGCTGTTATCCATCTGTTTCTATGTGATGTTAATACAAACATGCATACCTTTGGAAACACTTCTTCAGAGTTCAATTTAAATAATACGGAGAAATCAGAGAATTCCATACTCATATTGGTTTCCTTATACACGTCATCCCAGATTTGGTTTGCTAGTTCTATTGAAAAATCTTTTATTTTGGTGTCTGACAGAAGCCATTTATAGGCTTGTAGTTTATGGAATGATTCGATACCTGACTTTATTGTTGTTATTTGACAGAGATGGTCTGATAATGCGAGATCTTTTACAGCTATATCACATTTTTCCCTGTGCGTACTTGTGTCAACATAGTCAGTTACTGATTGCAGTCATTATAGTAACCCTTGTTGCATTATTGACCATTAGGGACATGCCAAAACTTTGAAGGATATTTATGGGGGTGCTGCTGGATTCATTTATGATATTACTGTTGATTTTATGTCCCACACAGAATTATGTTACCCCTCGTACTTGTGACTTTATCTAGGACTTCTGTTAATTTATTGAAAAAAGTGTCCATACTGCCACTGGGAGATCTATACACACGCAAAATGATTAATTTCTTGGTGATATCAAGCCCTGTTAATTCAATAGCTGATACCTATAAGTGTTTGTCTTCACTTACTGTACTGAGGTCGTGTCTTGATTTGAACTGTGTTCCTTTTCTGATATGAATGTATGATCCTGCACCCCTTGAAGCAGTTATGCAGTAAGAGTGTGCCCTTCCATACAGTGATAATACTACATGTTCAATTTTTGTGTCTCTATACCAGTGTTCAGTAAAGCAAACTACTGTGCAGTTAGAAGACTGGAGCTCGACTGCTAATAGTTATATTTTATTTTATTGATTGTATGTTTTGATGAAGGATTGTTAAGTCGGTGAAATGTTCCACGTTACTCTTTCCAGTGGTTTGTTTTTCTTTGTGTCATCTGGTATGTATGATATTTGGAATGTTAAAATCTGTCTTGTGAGTGATTATTTTAGTATTTTTTACTCTTTAGGTATGGGAACCTATTGTGTTGATTTATCCTAAAAAAGACTTACTTTTCTTACCCATGACAACAGGTGTTTGACTATGTGCGGCCTGCGATCCACCCCCTCTACTTTCATGAGTCAGCTTCACCAATCTTCCCTTCCTAATTCTGTTAATTTGTA
Source organism: Schistocerca gregaria (assembly GCF_023897955.1). Lineage (NCBI taxonomy): Eukaryota > Metazoa > Arthropoda > Insecta > Orthoptera > Acrididae > Schistocerca > Schistocerca gregaria. The sequence continues at coordinate 1,306,785 of NW_026061757.1, read as the reverse complement.
GGCCATACGTAGTGAAATCCCATCTGTTAATGGTCCTCACGGGCACTAGAAAAACATGGGCCAATTAGACTACCCTCAGAGCCATCCCTAACCCCACAGTGATTTTCCTTATAACTCCATCAATATGTGATCGATCATGATACTGGAACAGCTCAAGAGAGTGTACGATGGTGCCATGAATCAGGGAAACTATCTTGTCTGGGTCACCACCTGTTCATAAGCACCATCCCAGTCGAAACTGCCACCCCCCCCCCCCCCACTATCACTACATGGTCCTCTTTCGTAAAGTCCTTACATAAACACCCTAAGTCCTCTGTCACCTGACTTAGCCCTGCATTTGGCCTGAACATACTGGTGGCTTGTTACGCTCCCCCTGAACTTTCCTGTAACTGAAGGCCTACATCTCGCTCATGGCTACTACCTAATAGCAGCACTTTATTCTTCGTAACACTTTGTACATTCCCAGACGTCTTGGCTTCGGTTGAAGTGTGCTGCACATTGGTTGCTCCTCGTTGTGCCTGTGGCTCTTCTCCACTTAACTCTGGCAGTGGTAGTTAGCTGTTTGTAGTGTTGATGATAAAATTATCAGATCGCATTCTGTTTCTTCCTGTCCTCCTACCAGCTGCCATCAGATCGCATTCTGTTTCTTCCTATCCTCCTACCAGCTGCCAGATCACAGTTGATAGAACACAACAAATCATTCTCGATCGAGACAAATAAATCTTCAGTCGTAAAAGTAACTTCAGGAGTACCGGAAGGGAGTGTTGTAAGAACATTACCATTCACAAGATAAATATAAATGACCTAACTGATGGCTAATGGAAATTCAGGGATTCTGAAACCTGCAGAGAATCGACTTTTCGTGCAGGGTTTGGCAGTGGGCCCTCAACATAAATATGTGTAATGTATCCTCTTCACTGTCGAGGTGCCGTATGTGATACCTCCAGGTTTTATATTTCTCTCGGTAGGTCTTCAGCTGAGCCTTTTTCACCTGTGTACGATACACATCGCATTTGTAGAGATCGCTTGTTCATCTTTCTGCCGAACACAACATGTTTCCGCCAAATAATGGTAAAGACATTTCTTTTTGTTAATTTATAAGTATTTTCACATCCTTTCACAACTTATTAAGGCTATACAGACATTTCTCAGTCAATAACTAATTGTTTATGAATGGTATAAACGATTTATATACTTTCAACTTTTGGGAATCTGACGATACGTCGGGACCCTATGCCAACTTTGTTTACGTTAGTAGAGGTGGCGTTCTATGATTTTCCACGCTTGACTACCATGTTCAGAAGCCCAGGTTAAAATGCTGGGTGAAAGGCTGCCAGAGGCCTTACCTTTGTACTGTGTGTGAAGTAATTAAATTATAAGGACTCATGTTAAGTCAATAACAGTCCATGTGTGTAATATACGGAAAAACAAAAAGACTTTGAAAAATTTCCCTACAGTCATTTCGAAGTAGTTATTTACAATTGTTGGAGGTGTGATACTCGTACTAAGTGTGTATTTTGACATATCAACTACAAGCTGCTAAGACGTGTGTATTATTGTCCTCTTTAAGTTCTGAGGTATCATATGAGTATCATATGAGTATATCCTACAGCGTACAAAAACATTTTAGAAGGTCCTTCATTGTTAACTACCATTAACACAAAGTTGTACCTTTATTATGCGCTCAGAGCTGCAGACGTTGTAGACGGAAACCACTATTACTGTGTGGTTACACAGTAGCAAAACAATCACTAGAAGGAGTAACTTCTATTACATATCTGGAAGTATCTATACGGTATAGTTTAAAGGGAAAGTACCATATGAAAATACCTGCGGGACAGCCAGGTGCCACAGACTCAGTGGATGAATCCCCTGGACCTGAAGAAAGTAAATTAAAAAACTCGTTAGATCCTTACTTACGTATTGCTTTTCTGTTCCAAACGCTTACCAGACAGGAAGGAAATAAAGAGGTTCCAGAGAAAACCAACACGTTTCGTTGTACGGTTGTTTACTAAACGCGTAAGCGGCGCGAAGAATGCTTATTCAACTCCACTGGCAGACACGTGAAGTAGTTGTTTACTGTTAAAATTCTCGGAGCGTACGTTGTTAGAAGAGTCAATCAATATTTTGACTACTCCTTCGTATATCTTGAGATAAGACTGTGATGGTAAAATTAGAGACATCATTAAGCACTAAGGCTTACCAGCAATAATTCAACCGGAACTGGAAAGGAGGAAAGCGAATGCGGTACTCAAAGAACTGTGAAGGTTCACCAGCGACAATCTTCAATATGTAATTTTAATCCTCATGTGCTCTACATTACAAAGATAGTAGATATTTTCTATTAATATTGCTTAATTGCCATCTAATGTGGGAGAAATGTCATATGTTGATATTTGTGATGCTACGCTGCAGAATATTTTTATTGTAACTACGCCACTCAATATCCGAAGGTGCTGCGAAGCTGTTATTACGTGGCACTCGTCTGGCTGAGCAACGAACACAGCACTGGCAGCCAGGAAATGTCGGCGCGCCACTGCTTCAGAATATGAAGATGGCATTCATTTTATTATACGCTAGTCTCGCTCATGAATTCTTAATGACTGATGTCTACTTGTTATAATGCGTCAAGCCAAGCATCTCACTGTATTTTATGCATTTGACCTTAACTTCCGTTAACTGAAATAGTTGAAAAATAGTTAGGAATTGCACGGCGCATTACGTGCATTTTCAATTTGACTTGTCCGTAGAATTTCTTGAAGAGTCGCAACCTTTACCTACACGTGCAGGGACGAATATAAATTTTACACACTCAGATGTAGAACGTTTTTAGCCAGTGCCATCATATACAAAACCATTGCTCATGCGCTGGGGATTTGTTTTAAGCCCCTTGTGGTGGTGGTTGCACCTGAATCGGAATTGATATTCCTTGTGCGTCCAGAATCTGAAAAGTGTGAAGACAGGCAGACACTGTAACATCGTCCAATATTCATCTCCTGTCACAGGACAAGTTGTCACACACCAGAAGGTATCTTGCGGGGGATGGATGTAGATGGGACTCTTCTAACAATACATTTTCCAAAACATATCGTTTTGTGGTGGTGCGGTGTTCCAGTTTATCACTATAAAAGAAAAACACACTTTACATCGACTTCGACCTACGTAAACACAACTCCTCGACATTTGAAGTCGACACGTGGGTTCTGTTATTGTGAAAAATGAACCCTTATAAGAGAAATGAGTTTATATTAATATAATGCCATTTCTTAACCTTGTTTAAGGCACATTTCATTTCCATTGAGTATTCTGTATCGAGCGCACGATCTTTATAATCTGTGGTTGTGGGTTAGGCTTTTGTTGATTTAATTGCGGCTATTGTAATCATTCTTCCCTTACACACATTCATACAGTACTGTTGAATTTATAGTTCCTGTACACACGTGTCTCTCTGTGAACAGCACACGCTTTGTAACATGATCCATGGCATATTTATTGCAGTCTAATGTAATTGGGACATAAGATACTATTTTTTGCTACCAAAGATGTCAGATGTGTAGTACGAAGGGGCTTCAAAATGTTACACAAGGTTACGACAGTTTTTACTGAATACTGCCCTACACCTCAATGTGACACACGTATCTAACATTAGTTTTCAAAATAGTCACAAAGTCTCAGAAGAGTACATCAGTCATTCAGTTTATCGGCAACAGATATCTACTGTTCGGTCAGGAAGTCATTTGAGATCCACTATATTAAAGTTTTCACTTCCGGAAAATATCTTTCCCCAGATGTTCTTTCAGCTTACCGAAAAGATGGAAATTGCATGGTACAAGTTCTGCACTTCCTATCAGCACCATTCTCCACTGTGCGATCTTGGTCAAATTGCTGATTACATTTCTCTAAGGCTTGACTCGATACTGAATTTGGTCCATATATTTCCAAAATTTCGCTGTGAAACTGTGTGCAATTTATACATTGTGCCCGTAAGAATCGTACTAGCTCGCGTACTTCAACTTTGGAGAACATTTCCAGTTGCGGTGTCACTTAACACCCACACTGTGATGCACGTGTTATTCGTACCACAGTATAGCTGCTCTGCAGAAAATCCAGATGAAAATGTGTCAATCCTGTTTCGAAATGGTCTTAGGATAAAACGACATGAGTAACCTAGTTATCAAAGTCTCTGTTTAATAACTAATGCAACAACTGCTAGAAACGGAGTAAAGGCAAAACAAACTAAGTATACGGAGGACTACTATTTTGCCTGGAAATAACATCACGGTTTTTGATTCAGTTAACATTCACTTCATCGTGCTATTTGTGAATCCAAGTCTCATTTAAATACAAGTCACTTGACACATGTTGCTTTTCCGTAAAATCACAGATCTGCAACTTTCCCTGCCTTTTGTCACCAGCCACCTTCTTAAATATGATGTTTCCTTGCTCTGTACAAACCGAGTTGATAGAGAGTGTGCCCGTTTATCGCTAAGTTACGCGGATAATGAATAACATAATTAAATATTTTGCTCCTTATGGCGACATACCGTCGACACTGTTTCCCCTTCTCGTCAAATAAATTCGTAATATTAAGAAGCAATGCACTTTCTGTGATTTCCTGGATCGTACACTTTACTGCTAAACGCTGCTCTGTTGTCTTCAGAACTGTATCTACAGTGAAGTGTGCACAGTGGCTCTCCTGACAACAGAGCTCCCATTTTACCTCCCTGTTTTTAAATATGAGTAGTTTAAAGTGCTCCTTCGTTGAAAATTTGATGTGCTCCATACTGTGAATAGGTCGCTGAGCTCCCTGTCCGATTATCGAGATTTAAACTTTCCAAAGTTTTCCTCATTCGCTACCGGCAGAAACTGGGACTGAGCCTTTGAAAAGGAAATGGCTCATTTCTCTTCCCGTATTCGAGCTTATGCTCCGTCCCTAATGACCTCATCATTGACATGACGACGTTAAACACTAGTCTTCCTTCCACCCTTTCTTTTGAGCTACTCGGGTAGAGGAGAACTGTCAATGAAAGAGGAAAGTAGATCTGGACTTGAATCCCACAGTTGCGAAAAAAAACTTTTATGTGTCAATGTTTTGAATACTGAAGACAGTAGTGAAACAAAGCGAATACCAGGCCAAATAATTTATTTAAAATGGGTGTTGGGTTTTTTCCAGCCCCGTATGATGACACACTCCCTTCCACCCACTGACATGGCAGGAAATGGTCAATTGGGGTACCTCCACTAACCTAACTTCCCACTTCCCTACTAACACTCGCTTCTTCCTGTGACATCATCCCCTCTACACCCTCCCCGACTTCTGAACGTTTGGGCAAAGACTTAGTCTGCACTGAGCTGCAGGAGAGGATGATGAAAGCTGTCCCTGCCCCCACTTTTGGCCCCCTTCACCTCCCTTTCTTCCGATTATGTGTATGTATGTTCTCCTTGAAGTTTGAAGGTGGACTGCTCTAGTCCACAATACAACCACCAGAGGGTGCTTGAAACAGCCAACAGACGTCCCCGTCCCCCACTTTTTGCTGCTGCCCACGGCCCCATTTCGAAATTCAGTTGCTTGCTTGGAGTCACTGTCGGAGAAAAAAAAAACATACCAGCCTATTCTTCATGGATGAAGAACTAAACGGCCAACAGTCGGGTGCTTTCAAACATTCTAGATGTGCTGGCACTGTCTGAAAGTGGTCCTGAGTTTAGTAAAATCAGACGCATCTAGGTAAAACATGAGGTTGGTCAGTGCTACTCTTTAGCGCTTCACATAGCTGATACATTCATGTCTACATCTACTCCAAACTTTTAGTGCTGAAATATGGTGTGATGTGCATATTCCCATCCACCAGATTTAGTCTTATTCTCTGTTAGGGTTTTTACAGACAAATTTCTCTGAATATTGACATCCCTTCATGTAGTATGTTGGACTGGTCAAATGTACCCGTTGACACATGTCACTGCTAATACCTTCATACCAATACCGACCATAAACTTTTATGGGTCTGTCGTTCATTCCATTTAGTATCATGTGAGAGATGTTCAAAGTATCACGTTTCAAAACATTGATTCGAATGCTGCGTTGCTGTATAACCTAGTCCACACAAATCTGATGACGAGTTCCCTCAAACAACCTTCCTAATCCTGCTTGCATACCATTCACAAAGGTAGCACAGCGAATGTATGTGAGGCTGCTGGGCCTGGGGTCGTGATGGCGGCCAGTGAGCATGGTGTCAACTGCCAGGTGAGATGGCACACAGATTCCTGTTATGATGTCACAAAAGTGATGAGATCAATTCTACAGGATCTAAACAAAACATGCACCTCCCCATTGTCTGAACTTCCAACTGCACCCCCCAATAATACAGCTATTTCCAGAGCATTCAGCCGTTAATGCTAAAAGCTTTCTCAACACTTGCAGCAAACAGAAAGAGGTAATCCTGTCGAAACCAAACCATTAACCGCTCTGGCATAAAAGACATTAGTGAGTGCTGAGCGGAGATGCTTTCTGCAAACTGAAATATGCCTGCCTTAAGTACAATGCCAATATACGTGTATGCTGACCACCCCTTCCCAAATGTACATCCCTGCCTCGTGTTTGTAGCGACTGAGTAAATACATCTTCTGACACCGCTAAAGTATCGTAAAAATTATCTACATAGTCTGTCATAGATTATATAATATTTCTGTGATTAGTACAATAGAAATATGACAGTTTATTGTTGTCAGGGTCCTCATTAACAGCATAATGTTTCCTGAAAAATGATTCACATTTTATTTTTTCAAATAGAGCGCACCCCCTTAATATAAATCTAACAGCATCACAGAGTTTTCAATACAACATCCATCACATGATTTACATTCGTGGAACAACCTCACACCTCCACATATAATTCGGATCTATTGCAAGAGAAGGGGGACTTTTGGGATCAATCATAGCATCACTCGTTTTTTATCCCCACACACTGTTCAATATTGATCTGAACATTTGACCATATTGCATCTGGAGCAGAGTATATCCAGATGGGTAATACACAATGCATAGTGGTAATTATTTATTTAAAAGTAAACCCAGTACTTACATACTTACCCAACTATGGTACATCGAGAGCCAGTCAATAAACAAGCCAGAACAAATCTGTGCAAATGTTTTCTCCAACAACAGCAGCCTTCTTACTATCTATTACACTTTGATCGGAACTGTAGCGCCATAGTATCTATGTGATGCACCAACAGGATTTGTGGTCCCTCACTTTCTAGACAGTTACTTTTTATTGGAGGCATCACACCGACCTTAAAAATCCATGCAAATGTATTTGAGTCTGACATCTTCTTCTGCTTTAGTTCACTGACTTGTCAGTTCATAGTGTTTAGGTCACTTCCCTTATGGTTCGAGCAAATGACTCCGAACTCAACATACGAATTTCACTTCAATTTGCTCGGGTGCTTACTATCAGGCATTTTAAGTCATTTTACACCTCTAGTGACTGTGTATGGATTTTCCAGTCGTATGAAAAGGCAAAAGATTTTGGTACGCTCAGGTCAACAACCAAAGGCCTTCATGCCTGCGTCCAGACAACTCCATCAACTATGAACTTCGCAGAACTAAAACAAATACAATGCAAGCGGTTGTACAGTGCAAGGTGGAGAGTACATCAAACCACTATTGTTGGTTACCTCTCTATCCCAGTCTCACATGCAGCTCAGGTAAAAAATTGCCTCGGTATATCCTTATATACACTAATTCACCCTGTGTTTCTGGTATAAATACGTAGCCTTTACCAGAGGTTCCTTTCCTGTCACACATTCGAATGGAGTGTTAATTTCGTATTGGACCAAACTGCTGACGTCAATGGTCCACAGGTTTACACACTACTTAACATAACTTAAAGTAACTTACGCTAAGGACAGCACACACACCCATGCTCGAGGGAGGACTGGAACCTCCGACAGGGAGAGGCACGTCAACAACGGTAAGGCACCTCAGACAGCGTGACCACACCATGTGGTTTGAATAGAGTATGCCGACTGCTACACAGATTAGTCAGGTAACGTGATGCGTGCTCACAGGATTGGTAGACAGTGCACACGTAGTGTCGAGCTTTCGTATCAATGTTGGTGCTCACCAGTACATATCATTTAACCACAAATGGGCCTATTCGTGTTTATATTGGGATAGCAACTGACAAGGACCTGAAAGTTATAGTGCAAATTGAGAATACATACTGAGGTACTAGTGGTGGCTCATTCAAACAGAATGCTGAAAACTGACATATGTATCAAGGGGCCATTGACAGCTAAGCACGACGTATTCTGCCTTGATATTGCAGTCTCTGATGGCAGCAGTATAACTATAGCAATTACTCACTGTTAATTGATGTTGTTAAGTTGAAATTAACAGTTAGAGAGGCATCATAAGACGTATTACTGAATCAATAAATTACCATGAACATACACAGTCTGCAAGTAGGGGTATGTGCTACAGGCAGCGAGAGTAGATCTTTCGTATTGTTTTGTTTGAGCATTCAGGTGGTGAGGTGCTGTGTGTGTATATGTGATTTCGGTCACACAATCATTCTAACTTCAACGAAAGTTCATTGAAAGTTGCTTTACCCACTCCAACAGATGTTGCATGCTATAAATGTAGAATTCAAAGCATAAAATTTACTAACGAAATGCTGTCAGATAGTTTGCAAACATTAGTCAGTGCTATTTAAGCGCAGTACTACCAGGCATGGTACTGCCCAGAATCTTCCATGCTGTACACTTGCATGTAGACTCCATCTACAGATTTTTAGGTGTGTCCATTGATGAGAGACTAAACTGGAAGCAACACATTGATGGTCTGCTGAAACGTCTGAGTTCAGCTACGTATGCTATTAGGGTTATTGCAAATTTTGGTGATAAGAATCTCAGTAAATTAGCTTACTACGCCTACTTTCATTCACTGCTATCGTATGGCATCATCTTCTGGGGTAGTTCATCGTTGAGTAGAAAAGTATTCATTGCTAAAAAAGTGTAATCAGAATAATTTCTGGAGCCCACCCATGGTCATCCTACAGACATCTATTTAAGGATATAGGGATCCTCACAAAACCTCACAGTATATATATTCCAAAAGTAACAGAAGTGTGCATAGCTATAACACCAGAAGAAAGGATGATCTTCACTATGCAGGGTTAAATCTGACTTTGGCACAGAAAGGGGTAAATTATGCTGCCACAAAGGTCTTTGGTCACCTACCAAACAGCATCAAAATCCTGGCAGATAGTCAACCAACATTTAAAAATAAATTAAAAGAATTTCTAGATGATAACTCCTTCTACTCACTGCCTGAATTTTTATATATAAATTAAGCGGGGGGGGGGGGGGGGGGGGGGGGGGGAAGCTAGCTTAAACATTAGCGTCATGCAATATTTTGTGTAACGCAATATCTTGTACAGATATCTTTTATTAACCTGACACATTCCACATCATTACGAAGTGTCTTATTCATGATCTACGGAACAATTATTAATCTGGAATGAGATTTTCACTCTGCAGCGGAGTGTGCGCTGACATGAAACTTCCTGGCAGATTAAAACTATGTGCCCGCCCGAGACTCGAACTCTGGATCTTTGCCTTTCGCGGGCAAGTGCTCTACCATCTGAGCTACCGAAGCACGACTCACGCCCGGTACTCACAGCTTTACTTCTGCCAGTATCCGTCTCCTACCTTCCAAACTTTACACAAGCTCTTCTGCGAAGACGGATACTGGCAGAAGTAAAGCTGTGAGTAACGCACCTGTGTCGTGCCTCGGTAGCTCAGTTGGTAGAGCACTGGCCCGCGAAATTCAAAGGTCCCGAGTTCGAGTCTCGGTCGGGCACACAGTTATAATCTTCCAGGAAGTTTCATATCAGCGCACACTCCGCTCATTCTGGAATATGGGTTTTATTTTCGTTACGGTGATTTTGTAGAAAAGGAAAATAATCTGACTTTAATTTTCGTAATGGAATTGCTGTAAAAAGAGGAAACAGTTGATTTTAACTAACGCACACAACTTACATGGTATTTGGTTCTTTATTTAGTGAGGGAAACACATTTTATTTGGTGTTAGCTTTCCTTTACTACCACGACTTTCGTTACAGTAATGTTGTAAAAGAGAAATCGTCTGGTTGTACTTAATTCATTGTTTACGTACGACTAATTACACGTTCTTAACAACCCAGTGACTGTTTATATGTTTGTTTCGGTAGTAACTAGCTGCCACGCTGCACCGTTGTACACGGCCAATGTTTATTTTGGTCTGGCTCGTCCGTTGCCTTTCTTTGACCGCTGCGTCGATGTCGGTAATACATAAGCAAGATCGTGTGCCGTCAACTAAAATGTAAACCGAAACGCGTCTACTATCAAACCTACAAATATGTGTTTATATAAACAAATATGATGCAACGACATTTCATTAGACTTTTTGTAAGGCATACCAAGATGAACCGTCCTTATAATTTCGGCAGCTCATACCGTTTACATTCTGAATGGCGAGAAAAAGGAGGCAACAGTGACGTACATTAGCACAGGACGCCAAACTGGCCGACGGATCACGGCCCAAGTAACGGAAAGCTACAGCGCGTGCTTTCGCTCATCGCTATCGCTGTTTCTATTCCGAGGACCAGCTGGACAGAGCAGCACTCGCAGAAGTGCTTCGAGCGGCTGAACATCCCACTGAAGTGGACGGCCTTAGGATGAAATTACCATAAATGATCTGAAAGTTGCCCCAAATTGCGGTGCGTTAAATAAATCTCCTGGACGGAATGGACTCCCTCTTGAGTTCAATCGCGCCTTTGCTCCTCTATGGGACTGACGTGGGCACAGATGTGCTACGAACTGTTTAACACCTACCTTACAGGCCTCTAACGAGTTCAAAAGGGGTATCATATGTTCCAAAACCAAGTCCACAAGACTGCCTGCCTTTGACATCACTGAACAGACACAAAAAAAAATTTGCACGTATCCTTTGTGCCCACCTTCATTCTGGGATAAAGGACAAAATACACTGGTCTCCAAATTTAGAGCAACAAACGGCTATTTCCCCGTGTTGTGTCTAATTCATGGTATAATCGTACAAAATGTCGACAGATGTCCATACAATCGTATTCTGCACGGAAGATGGCATTTCGGTCAATGGACAACCACGTCAACGATGACTTTAGGGCACCTGTCAAACTGGGTAGTGTTTTCGGGGTAGTACCACATCCACGAGCCTTGTGTATACAATCACAGACGATGCACTATGGCACAAAGAAGACGCCTACCAGACTCTCTGCCTAGGAGTGCCATAAGAAGAATGGAAACAGGGCAGACGTAAACTGGTGTGACTCGATGGCTTAATGTGAATTGTTCTGTTGTTCCTCGGATGTGGTGACCGTTTATAGAGACTGAAACAATATCCCGAAGACCAAGGCACGCCCGACCATGAGCGATATCAAAAAGAGCGGACCATTATTCTTCAGTGAGGGCAGGACGGTACCACTTTAGTACTGCACAGCAACTGGTATCTGACCTCGCAGCATCCACTGGACGTTCTGTATCGAGACAAGTGGTGTACAGTATATGTTCCTCTCAAGTGTCTTCACAGAAGGGAATTCTACAGTTGAGTCATCAACATACCGCCTGGACAGTCGAACAGTGGGCCAATGTTCTTTTCCCAGATGAGTCCTAATTTGGCCTGGAGAGTGATTCTCGACGCAACCGCATATGGAGGGAACGTGGAACACGATTTCGGAGTCCAAACATTGTGGATCCTTTATGGTGTGGGCAGGGATTATGTTGACGACTAGACCATATCTTCATGAAATTCTACGGGTGAATCGCCAACGTTTAACTGCTGTTGGGTATCGTGATGAGATTTTGTTACGTCGCATGTGGTTGTTGCGAGGTGGTGTGGGTCCAGACTTCGTATTGATAGAAAATAACGCTCGACCTCACAGAGCACAGCTGGTTGATGTTTACTTGGATACGGAAGATGCTGCATGCATGGTGTGGCCTGCGTGCACTCCCGATTATACCCGCACAAAGCATTTCTGGGGTGCGCTAGGGACACAGGTTACATCACGTTAGCACCCACCAACCACTCTCCAAGACTTGTGAGCAGCGCTACAGGAAGGATGGGTGTTGTTGCGTCAATGTGACACTGATGGTATCACTCACTGCACACCCCTTCTTTGTCAGACATGTACTGCTGCCTGAGGTGGTAACATCCCATGCTGAGGACATTATCAGTTGTTGGAGTGTGTGGGCAAATCCGCTAAGTTGTGCATGTTGCACTTGTTTACGTTCTGTGTTCTTTACAGTGTTTCTACTTTACTATTACTTTTGTGGCAAAATAAATGTAACCTTGCCAAATTTCTGTTTGTTGCTTTAATTCTGGACTCCAGGGTACATTTTCATCAAACGCCTCTTGGTGGGAAGAGCAAAGTGCACGCAGCAGTAGGGGCACAGGGCATACAGGGATATCATAGTACTGATGTCGGAATGTAGATTACGAGGAACCCTAGTGGCACTGGATTTCGATCATGCTTTCGACCGATTGGACCATGTGTTCCTACCCGCGGTCATGGAACTATTGGGAATCCCTCTTACGTTTGTGGCACGATCTTATAGTTGATTCATAGCGTACAATCGAGCTTCTTGGTGAAAGGTGCTAGCTGAGAACCTGTCGAGATCCAGCGCTCTGTGTGGCAAGGTTGCCCCGTCTCGGCCAACTTATTTCCAGTCGCTCTTGAACCTGTACTACACGGCCTCTAAAAGCGCCTTGAAGGCGTCCAATTACGCACCGCATCTTCCCAACACCGCGCATATGGCGACAACATCGTTCTTTTGGTCAAGTCAGGAGACGAAATCCAGGCGGCGCTGGGATGGCTTCAGAAGTGTGGAAAGCTGGCGGATTGTGACACTGACCTATGAAAGACCCTCTGGATGGAAGTGGCAGAGGGCTGGCACCAGGAACAGCAATGCCCACCACCATGGTCCCCACTCTCAAGTGTTTGGGAGTGGTGTTCCATGGAAATATGCGACATACAGCAATGCATAATTATCGACTGCTACTGCGAGGGATTCGCCCATTAGTATAAGTCGCACTGCGTGCCACACATATGTTCTGGCGCGAAAATTATGTCAACGTCTATTTGGCACCAGCAATAGGTAAATTGGCACACATACTGGCCAACACGATCGCATCAAGGTTACAGTCGGCCTCCGGACATTTCGTGAGAGCTCACCTCTTCTTTAAAATCTGCTGCGATACCTTGACGCTACCATCAAGAGGCGGAGGCATTGGACTCGTTAACGTGAGGAACAGGGCGCGTTATTTCTTAGTACTACGCAACGCTATTGGAGAACCGAGGACGTCACTTTAATGGGACCTGTGATCAACGAAGTGGTCTCTCGTTCAGTCCGCCCACCAGTCAATTTTGGTCACATCACGACACCTCTTCGTCGATTATAGTTACATTCATGACAGTTTGCCTGATACCAGGCTGCCAACAACGAAAGACGTACATCGAAGCTTCCTGCAACTACGGTCTCGCAATGTGTTCGATCAGAAGTGTCCGGCGATAAAGTGACTGTGAAATGTTTGTGTGACAAAAGTTGCATAGGACAACGGGGGCCATAATATGACGTTGGTTTTTGGTTGCTGGGTGGGCTCGCGTCAGAGATATGAAGGGAAAGTTTGTTTCTTTAAATGGGATGCTATAGCCTGCTACTTATTTTCTGATAGAGGCTATTGACACGAATCCAGTGATGTGTAAGGTTTTTAAAGGTCAACTAAGGTCACAAATGTGGCATACACGTCCATTTACAGAAAGTGTTCGAAGTGATGACCATTGGTATCAATGCAGTGCTGTAATCTTGTTATCATGCATTGAGTGGTATTTCTTATCACATCAGCACTTATCGAAGCACATGCTCTTACAATTCTCTCTCGGATATCTTCAGGTGTAGTTGGAACGTTTCTATAAACAATGTCTTTTACCAATCCCCACAAGAAAAAATCCAGAGGTGTCAAGTCTGGCAAACGGGCCGGCCACGACATCGCATCCGCGTCCAATCCAACTATTTGGAAATTGTCTCTACAATACATTTATAGCCACCAGCGACAAATGTGCCGGACACCCATCGTGTTGAACACCACATTCTTTTCCTTGTTCCTAAAGGTATTTATTCCAATAAGAGACCTAATGTTCCTTGCAAGAATGTGGTGTACTTCCTACCATTAAGATTTCCTTCGATGAGTTAGGGGCCTATAATTCTGTTCTCCAGAATCGTACAACATACAGTCATCGACGGCTGTTTTTGGTGTGCAACTTGCCGCAGACAACATGGATTTTCAATTGCCCAATAGAGCATGTTATGGAAATTAACATTTCCATGGTCGATGAATGTAGCCTCGTCAGTAAATAAAATCAAGTTAATAAATGTCATCCCTCTGAATCTGATGTAGAGCCCATCACCATAATTTAATGCGACGCATACAGCCCGTACCAGTTAATTCTTGGTGGAGACTGATATGGTAAGGATGATATTTATGGCGATGCAGAACACGAACAACACTACTCTGGCTAATGCCAGATTCCCTTGTGATTTGACGTGAACTATCACATGGATCTCGAACCACAGTGGCAAGAGTACCAGTTTTCCTCGTTAGCAACTTTCCTTTGTCGGATATGTTTCCGATGCGTTAAAGATCCAGTTGTTCACAATTTATCATATACATATTTAAATGTCCACGCGTAGGTTGAGTACATTGAGGATATCTTTGAGCATATAAGTCTCTAGCTCTCACTGAATTTCGTTGGCATTCTCCGTAAATGATAAGCATATCGACTTGTTCTTCGAAGGAATAAATTATTCACATTCGCTTGATTCGACGATACTACTTTTACCGTTCCTATTCGTGTTGTATTGCGAAACCGTCGAATGGTGTTTACATGTCGGTGCCAGGTTATATGGATAAGCCGCATTCGGTGAATTTTTAAAACTTGCGCGATATGCGAAAGATAATTGTCTGAGCATGTGCTTCGATAAGTTCCGAAGTGATAAAGAATACCACTCAGTCCATGAAAAGAAGATTGCAGCACTATATTGACACCAATGGTAATCACTAAGAACACCTTCTGTAAAAGGACGTTCATGCCACCTTTTTTACCTTCGTTGACCTTCAAAGACCTTACCGTTACACAACACTGGATTCGTCTCGATAGCCGCTGTCAGAAAATAAGCACCAAACTGTAGCATCCCATTTGAAAAACAAACTTTACCATCATATCTCTGACGCGACCCCAACTAGCAACAAAAAACCAACGTCATATTATGGCCCCCGTTGTTCCGTGCAACATTTGTCCCACAGACTTTTCTGCTACTCTCATGCTTTCGGAGTTATTGTAGGTGGCAGTGACCTACCCTGTTTAGTGGTGAACGGCAAATTCCCATACCGTCAACGACTGCACTCTACTCTTCTTGTCGACACGCCGATATGTCATCACTGCGCGGTCGTCGCCTCCGACGAGCATCGTTAGGTTTGTGGAAAGGTAATCGACTGTTGGCTTCTCACGAAGAAAATGCTGGTTCTTTTACTGCGCACGGTGCACACGGCGATCAGAGCTGACGATCTACCGTTACCGCACCAAATATAGTTTCCCACCGCCAGGAAAAACGCTGTAAACTGGATAAAGGGGAAGGCGACGTATTATCTGTATCTCACTGATGACAAGTGCGTCAAAGACCTCTGGTACAAGCTGCAAGACCAACACGTGATCTTGCGGCGACAGATGAAATACAGAGCCTGTATTTCAAAGTGCTTAGGTCCGTTGTTCAGTGATCTTCCCGCCAGCTGGCGTGTTCTGGATGCGAAAAGTGAAATAACATAATACACCCAACGTTCAGAAACTTACGTTCATGCCTGATATACTGAGGAGACCATATATTGTTTTAAGCTAACGAGAAGCCGATCTGGATAAATGCCAACTGGACGGTTCCAAGGTCACGTTTTTCTTTTGTGAGTGAATTCGGTAAATTTACACGGTGTTGCGAACTGTTTTACGTTTGGCTGTGTTGAAAAGCACCTTTACTGTCTGTATGTTGCATTTTGCACCTATTATAGGGAAAAAATCTACAGCTAAAAACAACATAAAACAAAAATCAAATAAAAAATTAAAAAACACCATTTCATCCTTTAGATCAAATCTCGTGGAGCGGGAGTGAGGAGACATTGTGGGCAGCCTTCGAGTTGCGATTCCTGCCCACCCTACCTCTGCCAACCCATGATCGTGAAATATTAAAAATAAATAAATAAATAAACGTCACGCAGGGTAGCAACGAAACGTGAGTTCGAATTCACTCCATTCCATTTTTTACCGCTATTCGGTTGTCTGTGAAAGTAGTCAATGTGATGGAGCTAAAAAATAATTCACTTCACTTTCTAGCCCACTTATGACACCAGAAATCTCCACTAAAGTTCCGACACTGCTGTGTCACGAACAGGTATGAGTTTAGTAGTTTCATCGCTCTACAGGGGCCCCTGGCAGCCGGCTACCGGCCGCACATCCCTCGCTAACTTGAGGCGTTGTACCACTAGGCGAATGCGGCGCTATGATTGTGTTCATCAACTGTTATTTTCTAAGTTGAATTTATCTTGCAGTTGCATATTGGATTTTGCATACTCGAAGTATGTGAGCATTCTTCAAGAGTTGTAAAAAGTCTTACATTTGCAACATGTCGTTTGCTCTGCGCTTAACAGAGATGTGAAGACAGCGAGACAGCTAACTGTTACACTGTGTGTGGGGATAGTGATTTTGGGCAAAACACGTCAGCAGATAATTTTAGTGTTTCAAGACATGCGGTTCGTTCTGTCATAACTCATTTTCTACATTCATTAAGTCTTGTAACACACGCACGTTATGAACTGCGACCATTTAAGAGCAGTACGCCATTTGCATTGAATAGACCAGAGTCAGAAGTCATGTGTAGTAGTACAACAGGCTATAACTGAAAGAAACAAAAATAAAAGGGGCTTACTATTAGTGCATTTTACCATGAACATCAATATTTAGCTCGTTGAGAATTCTTATGCAATACTGTTACTGGTGTCTAATTATAACGTCTTTGTGTTAACTTCTTAAAAGGAATTTGATCGTTGAGCCGTAAGAAAACACATGTCCTCGATCGAAGGCAGCGTGAACATAATATTTTGCAGTTGATGGTTCAATAAGAAAGTTGTACACTACAAAACCCTCCCCAGGGTCGTGTCTATCGCAGGTGGTATTTGTTCCAAACACCTAAGAACTCTCGTTCAGCTTACCATCGTACCTTTAAAAGTCTGTTTTAATAAAACAGAATGTACTGTAACACGAGCGTGATTATAGCAGCACGAATGAATGAGATGTCACTCATTCTGGACTTTGAAACGGCCTATGTTTATTTTTTCTCCTGTCTCAAACTTGAACAGTATGCAAATTTAGAATTTTATACGTATAATTTATCAATTGATTTAGGATCTGACTGCCTGTAGCTCTGTCATGAATCGGCTAAAACATCTAGCTTTCGGCGCTACTGGAACCGTGACCCAAAGCAGCCCTCGTCTCAGAAAAAAAAAAAACAAAAAAAAAAAACACATTACTCAGGTCCACTGAAGCGGCGCTGTGATTTCTCTTCCTTATCGTCCCAGTTGTGGCTACAACTGATAATCTCCAACGTAAAAGACGAGATTAGTTGCAATTTACGCCTGGAATGATCTCCCTAGACTTAAAAACATAAAGTGATACGTAGATGTCACATCTTTAGAGAAAATAACTCTGTTCATTCAGTAAAACTGACAAGGAAATATCAAATGAATTTGTCATCATATTAACTAGTATCCAGGAAGTAAGTAGACAGTCACACAATTGGCAAACATATTCTATGTCGTTGCCATGTTTCAGTTATAATGCGAGCACGAAAAAATCGTTTCACCAATGTGAAGCCTGGAACGGAAGTGAGCACCTCCTGTGTTGAAAGACAGGGAATGTGAGGGCCTGCATACCAAAAGTATACGTCAGTGGATTTGATTCACGGTTCTGAACTACTGCGTAGTTACTAATAGTACTCTGCTGGTCTGACTGCAGATTGAACATCATAAATCTCTAACTGTCATAGTTATTTCTGTTTTTCTATCGTAAGCACATTGAAAACTGTAAAGATAATTCACCAGTCGTGATCAGCACATCGGGAGCGTCTCGAGTGGTTATATTGCATACATTTTGGCGGAGTAACAGGTGTATGGGTCGTTACAGATTTTGAAAATGTTTCTGTTAACAATGCTGTCATTGGCACTGTCACCGAAACAGAGGAAAACAGCTGAAAGGAAAGCTTAGCTTTCATTGCAAAACATGAACATCCAAGGAGCAACTTCGTAAGCTACAAATAACGTTACTTCTGAACCAAGAATTAGCTGAAAAGCGGGCTCAAAAAGACTGTAAAACTGATACCATCGAATATGCATAGTGTTAGTTCGATTTGAGTTGCTGCTAACGTGAAAGGAGAAGCAAAGATCAACAACCAAAGGAATAAGGAACGAAAAATACAAACATTAATGGCTGGAATAAGTCTTTTTCAGCAAAACTGTCATTAAGCCTATAAACATCGAAAGAATTATTCTTTTTGGTCTGCTCATGTTGCAACTTCTATGGGTCTCCTCTATGCACAATACATAGCACTGGTGCTGACTGCATAGTTCTCGTAGCAGTTCTTTTTTGTCTGGTGATATGCCTTCTATGTTAACAGACACAATCGTTGTGGCCCTGAAAAGAGCTCAGGTATATTTTTCTGGTATGAAAGGATCAGCCGTCAGATTATTTTGAATCATGTTCTGACATTGCCCAGCGTACGCCCGATTGTTTTTATTATTCTGATCACAGATCATCGCAGTCTTCTCGGATTACAATACAACCACTGCTGATCTTTCGTCCGTATAAGCGAAAAGCATCCACTTTGAAGAGCTTTTCCATTTTCATTATGCTTAAGAGAGAGAGAGAGGGACCAAGGTAACAATACGTTCATCACGCTGAGCGTTGTGCTAATTTCCCATGCAGTACTTTACAGTCGGTGGACGGTGTTGTTAACTGAGTTCCTGGTAGTATCATTTATGAACGACGGCTCTATCCTGCCACAATACTCAGACGAGAACTATCATGGTGTAGTACGGCGCCACACAAGGCCAGACACTTCTAGTAGTTGCAGAAACTATCTACACGCTGTTGATTCATTACCTAAACTACCACTACGTCGGATCGTAGCTTGGACTTATTTTCTGCTCGTGAAATAGTTACTCGGCAGTGGGTCAGTAGAATCCACTCCCACCCCACACGTAACACAGATCCGTAGTGCGCCAGTTAATCGCAGTGAAATGCCTTACGCTCGCATCTTTCTGGAAGCGTTTTTTTTCTTTTTCTTTTCTTTCTTCTTCTGCAGTAAACTGTCTTTTCTCTGTGGAAGCAATAAACTGTTATTAAAATCAACTACACCATAATTCACCTCCACTTCTTCCCCGCCCACCCACCACACCAGTTATGGAGGTTTCTTAAAATTCGACACTGGATGCAATTCCATACCTATCTTATCGACTTTTTATTGTCAGCTTTTTTGAGTGGTTATTCTGCTGTTACTCTGAAGATGAATAATAATATGTTACTGTAGTAGGCATAGAATGTCTCCATTCCACTGGCTTCACCTTTCAATATGCAATGAAAATGAGCGACATAAATGCGTCTATGGGTGATAAACAGTCTTATAGTAATAAGTGGCAAAGTGTGGCGAACTCCATCATACATCTGACGATTATGAACCCAAATGTCTCATAGGATCTCTTCCGTTGATTTCTTGGTGGTAGTTTTCAATTAAGATAGGGGAACATAAAAACATGTGCCCTTAAACATACGTACGTAGTGCGATCTGAATGTATGGCTACAGTTGCAGCAGTACACAGCTAGTGAGATATGGTCGAGAATCTGAACATTGTCTAATTGCTTTAATACAGTCTAAGGCAGGAATTAGCTGTTATGATTATTTATTTTATGTTTAAACTAAAATATGCAACCCACTTCAAGGGTATTTTGCTCCTCATCAGACGTTTATGCATACTGAAGATTGTTACATAAAGGTAAATTGTCTTAGCATAGAACTGTTTTGTTGACTGTTCCCAGCTGAAGTGGCTATTAGAGTAGTTGAGGCGAAGCTGTGCCAGTGAGCAGCCATTAATCGATTGCCAGTGGTGCTTTCTGCTGACGTGGAGCTGTGTCTCATCGCTCGTGGTGATCGAAATTATGGCCTCTATGGGTTGCGGATATTGTTTTTTTAGTTACTTTCATATATCGTGTGATGTACGTTTTGTAAGTCAGTTGTTGCTTACATTTTTGGCATCCAACGGTTCATTTGAACCTATGGCACAATGTATGAGTGGTTTATGACATTAATTCACTGCTAAATATGATACTGATGTGGACTTAACCTCATTCGTTTGTTAGTCATTGTCTTTTGATGCAGCTGAAATATGTCAAATACTTGTGACTCGAAGCGAAACGTCTAGTTTCAGTTAACTAATGGGCAGTATCTTTCATAACAGTGAACGCAATGCTGCATCAAAATGATTACTTGACTAACTTTAATATATAGAACCTGTCTAATAACTGTTATTTCAGTTTCTTAGTAGATGGTAATTAGCTTAAGAAGTTATCTACAGAATTAATGTATTAATCACAAGAATTAGTTTTGTGTCTGCTTAGCACTACATTGGCTGTAGGTGGGCACTGACTTCAATCAGTGGGGAAAGTTGAAAAATTGTGTCGCCTGGAATTGGAAGCCGGGTTTTCTGCTTACTAGGCAGATGATCTGACCACTGAGCCATCCGGACACAACAGTCATCGTAACTGCGCGTGCTACCGTATCATGCCTTAAGTCAGACGCAACTTCTGAGCTGATGTACATCTACATCTACATCTACATTTATACTCCGCAAGCCACCCAACGATGTGTGGCGGAAGGCACCATACGTGCCACTGTTATTACCTCCATTTCCTGTTCCAGTCGCGTATGGTTCGCGGGAAGAACGACTGTCGGAAAGCTTCCGTGCGCGCTCGAATCTCTCTAATTTCACATTTGTGATCTCCTCGAGAGGTATAAGTAAGGGGAAGCAAATATTCGATACCTCATCCAGAAACGCACCCTCTCGAAACCTGCCGAGCAAGGTACACCCCGATGCAGAGTGCCTCTCTTGCAGAGTCTGCCACTTGAGTTTGCTAAACATCTCCGTAACGCTATCACGCTTACCAAATAACCCTGTGACGAAACGCGCCGCTCTTCTTTGGATCTTCTCTATCTCCTCCGTCAACCCGATGTGCTACGGATCCCACACTTATGAGCAATACTCAAGTATAGGTCGAACGAGTGTTTTGTAAGCCACCTCCTTTGTTGACGGACTACATTTTCTAAGGACTCTCCCAATGAATCTCAACCTGGTTCCCGCCTTACCAACAATTAATTTTATATGATCATTCCACTTCAAATCGTTCCCCACGCATACTCCCAGATATTTTACGGAGGTAACTGCTACCAGTGTTTGTTCCGCTATAACATAATCATACAATAAAGGATCCTTCTTTCTATGTATTCGCAATACATTATATTTGTCTATGTTAAGGGTCAGTTGCCACTCCCTGCACCAAGTGCCTATCCGCTGCAGATCTTGCTGCATTTCGCTACAATTATCTAATGCTGCAACTTCTCTGTGTGCTACAGCATCATCCGCGAAAAACGCATGGAACTTCCGACACTATCTACTAGGTCACTTACATATATTGTGAAAAGCAATGGTCCCATAACACTCCCCTGTGGCACGCCAGAGGTTACTTTAACGTCTGTAGTCGTCTCTCCATTGATAACAACATGCTGTGTTCTGTTTGCTAAAAACTCTTCAATCCAGCCACACAGCTCGTCTGATATTCCGTAGGCTCTTACTTTGTTTATCAGACAACAGTGCGGAACTGTATCGAACGCCTTCCGGAAGGCAAGGAAAATAGCATCTACCTGGGAGCAATGAGACAAGTGCTTCACATATTTGACTGGGCAGGCGTTTCTCTGCAAACATTAAGGTTTTTGGCTCCATTCTCTGCTTGGTGTTGATGGAAACTCGAGGCTCTATAACAGCGAATGTGTTCATAGTGACACAGTAGTGCATAGCTTGTGGAGCAGGATGATACAGACATTGCCTCATAAAAGCAGCTGGTCACCAGAAGGGAAGACAATTTAGGTTGTCAGTGCTAGATTAAGTACATCAACACTAACGTCATGCAAAGCCATCTCGTTTTGTGAGCACCTGAACCATTATGATTGTACTTTTGTCACTGTCGTCTATTAGCAATGGTTGAAATGTAACTGCTACTGATGCTTCGTCTGAAAAGTACCTTGTGGATGAGACTTTATATATTCAGTATTAATCAGTTCTTGAGTTTGAACTTAATACATTTGTGATAGTTTCACACTAACAGACCCTTTCGGCTATCAAATTATTTGTGTGGGAATTGTCTAATCTTAATTGGTGGAACACTTGAATGCTTTCTATAATGCTCCATTTTTGGATGAATATGCCTTGCAAAGCGGCGTTAGTTAGCTTTTCAGTCGATCTCCTGCCGATTATTGAATGCCATCTGATTGATCTCTCAACTCTGTTGCCTCATGCGTGATTTCTGAAAAGTGTGGTGACATATGAGTCATTGATGAATGCACACATGCGCAGATGTTCATTACAGTAAGGTACAGTGGTACTCTCCATCCTTACGTGACCCATACCATGAAAGGTTCGTTCGCAAATAGAATGCACGATGACATCAAATCAATAAGTAAGAATTTGTGAGCAGTAATTACACTTGAAATAAAACAGACTCCTGGGTTTTATAATGTTTCCGATTGGTTCTGTAATTAGTATGCAATATCTGATTATGCTTGACAACCCTTAAATGTTTATTTTCTCAAGTCGTAAGGAAACAAGTGCTTCGATACAAGAAACGGAAGGATATGCGTATCAGAAAAGCTATTAACTGGTGCACTACTATCAAGTGCAAAAAAGCTCTTTAGTTCCTTCTGTGCGTGTTGCTTAAATTTTGATGTTACCTCATCTTACGCAGCACGTAGGTTCTCTTCCAGTTGGGGTAATAAGGTAGTCCTCAATTACTGGTTAATATTCTGATGACATATGACATGATGCTACTTCCACATGCTCCGTCGGATCTGGGAATACTCTATCATTTTGTCTACCGAAGAATGTGCAGATAGTGACGTACACTGCGTTTGGGGCTAAGATGATATCTCCCAGTTTTTATCTTAGCGTATGCTGGAGTGTCCGTATGTCGGTCAACATAAACATGCTGGGCACTGTTTATTGCTGCATTCCTCACGAGTCATGCTATCCAGAGCGCACTGTCTTTGCTAAATATACTACAGACGTAATGCATTCCCCTAGTATTTACTTAACGTAATGTAGTAGGACATGAGCTGAGTAAATATTATATTAGTAGCATTAAAACAGTCCAATTTAATGCAATTTTCGTTGTTGCTAGTCTTTCACCTCCCTCCCCCTCCTCTCTCTCTCTTTCTCTCTCCCTCTCCCCCTCTCTCTCTCTCTCTCTCTCTCTCTCTCTCTCTCCCTCTCACCCTCCCCCCCCCCCTTAATTAATGAAATGCTACGGCAAAAGCCAGCACTTTGGACTAATTTTGCATGAGATATACTATTTAATGACATTCTGTACGATCAAACTGAAAAGTAAGGTACACAGACAGGATGTGAACCTGTACCGTCCGCAAGATAACTGTGAACTATAGCCACTGTACAACTACACAACTGTGGGAAAGAGCTAACGTTACTCGCATACGAGGTAAGCAAAAAACTTCAAAACCTATAGGAGCCGTTGGATAAAAGGCCACTAGCAACTTAGTCAGAACAGAACTTATTCATAGGTAACGCTTGGTTTAAGAATCATGAACGGAAGTTGTACACGTGGAAGACGCTGGAACGTTTCAGATAGATTATATAATGGTAAGACAGAGATTTAGGAACCAGGTTTTAAATTGTAAGACGTTTCCAGAGGCAGATGTGGACTATGACCACAATTTATTCGTTATGAACCGTCGATTAAAATTGAAGAAATAGCAGAAAGGCAGGAATTTAAGAAGATGGGATCTAGGTTAACTGAAAGAACCAGAGGTTGTAGAGAGTTTCAGAGAGAGCATTTGGGAATAGTTGACAAGAACAGGGAAAAGGAATACAATAGAAGGAAGATGGGTTGCTTTGAGAGGTGAAATAGTGAAGGCAACAGAGGATCAAATAGGTAAAAAACGAGGGCTAGTAGAAATCCTTGGGTAACATAAGAGAGATAGAATTTAATTGATGAAAGGAGAAAATGTAAAAATGCAATAAATGAAGCAGGCGAAAAGGAATACAAAACGTCTCAAAAATGAAATCGACACGAAGTGCAAAATGGCTAAGCAGAGCGAGCTAGAGGGCAAATGTATGGATGTAGAAGCATATATCACTAGGGGTAAGACAAATATAGAGGGTCTATAAAAGAGCGATGTACTTGAAGGCAATATCATGGAAATGGAAGAGGAAGTAGACGAAGATGAAATAGGAGATGTAATACTATGTGAAGAATTTGACAGAGCACTGAAAGACATGAGTCGAAACAAGGCCCCGGGAGTTGACAACATTCCATAAGAATTATTGATAGCCTTGGGTGAGCGAGCCATGGAAAAACTCTTCCACGTAGTGTGCAGGATGTATGAGACAGACTTCAAGAAGAATATTTAATTCCAATCCAGAAGAAATCAGATATTGAACTACCGGGTTAATGAGTCACGGTTGCAAAATAGTAACACGAATTCATTACAGACGATTGGAAAAACTGCTAGAAGCCGACCTCGGGAAAGATCAGTTTGGATTCCATAGAAATGTTGCGACACGAGAGGCAATACTGATCCTATGACTTATCTTAAAAGATAGGTTAAGGAAAGGCAAACCTACGTTTCTAACATTTGTAGACTTAGAGAAAGATTTTGACAATTTTGACTGGAATACTCTCATTCAAATTCTGAAGGTGGCAGGGGTAAAATACAGGGAGCGAAAGGCTATTTACATTTGTAACGAAATCAAACGGCAGTTATAAGAGTTATAAGAATAGAGTACTTCGAAGAAATTTAGATCACAACTGTTCTGTAGATTCGAAATGGTTAGATAAAACAACAGATGTTTTCATTCCCACAATTATTTGGTTGAATGTGCGAACGTAAGATGGCCTTGGATTTCGCTATCCCGACATGTCTCATTCAGCGTGTCCTGCACCGAGGAGAGTCTCACTCATTAAATTTTCATTAACAAGGAGTGATACGATTTTTCTCTCATTGAATCGACTCTCACTGAGCATATGTGAAGTACATGCATTCCAATATGCAAAAACACAGGAGGCAATTCTCAGCCCCTGTCGAGAAGAAAACATTCGAAGATTGATGGTGCAGGTCTTTTACATTTGGTATGTGCTTGTAGTTAAGCGCTCTGCTCGTACATGCCGAATGGAAGTTATGAGGTAACATACATGATAATTTTTCAATTTGCGCTCATCTGAGCTAGTATGTTACTTTTACTGTCGTATTTGATATTTATAAAAGTATGTGGCACGTTATATGTCCTGAATCCTCTCTTTAAGTAAATACATTATGTAGAAATCTGATCTGTTCGTGGAACACGTTCATGCTATGGTTCATATCACCTCTGTTTCTTTCTCTCTGTGGCAGTGATGATCCACTGGGCAGTGAACAACGGAGCTCAGTTTGATGCCGTGCTCCTTGATTTCAGTAAGGTATTTGACACCGTCCCGCATTGCCGGTTAATGTAAAAGATACGAGCTTACGGAGTATCGGAGCAGACCTGCGATTGGATTCAAGACTTTCTTGCAGATAGTACTCAACACGTCGCTCTTAACGGAACTAAATCGACAGATGTAAAGGTAATATCAGGAGTACCACAGTGAAGTGTGACAGGGACGATGCTCCAGAATGAGATTTTCACTCTGTAGCGGAGCGTGCGCTGATATGAAACTTCCTGGCAGATTAAAACGGTGTGCCCGACCGAGACTCGAACTCGGGACTTTTGCCTTTCGCGGGCAAGTGCTCGTGCTTGGGTAGCTCAGTTGGTAAAGCACTTTCCCACGAAATGCAAAGGTCCCGAGTTCGAGTCTCGGTCTGGCACACAGTTTTAACCTGCCAGGAAGTTTCAGGACCGATGATATTTACAATGTGTATACATATATGATCTAGTAAAAAGCGACTCTACATATATACATATATGATCTAGTAAAAAGCGTCGGACACTCTTTAAGGCTATTTGCAGATGATGCAGTTGTCTATACCAAAGTAGTAGCGCCAGAAGATGGTAAGAATTCGCAGAGAACTGATGAATGGTGCAGGCTCTGGCAGTTGACACTGAACGTAAATAAATGTGGCAGACATAGGAATTGAAATCCACTATTGCACAGCTACACTATTAATGACAAACAGCTGGAGACAGCGTCTGCCGTAAAATATCTAGGCTAAACTATCCAGAGCGACCTTAAATGGAATGACCAAATAACTGATAGTGGGAAAAGCAGACGCCAGACTCAAATTCATCGAAAGAATGTTAAGGAAATATGACTCATCCACCAAAGAAGTGGCTTATATGGCGCTTGTTCGCCCGATTCCTGAGTGTTCTTCATCCATCTGGTGTCTCTTATCAGATAGGACATAGAGAAGATCCAACGAAGAGCGGCGCGTTTCGTCACGGGATCCTTTAGCTGGCGAGAGAGCTTTACGGAGATGCTAAACACTCCACTGGCAGACGTCACAAGAGAGGCTTTGTGCATCAACGGAGAGATTTATTGTTGAATTTCCGGGACAGCGCTTTTCAGGAGGAGACATATTACTTCCCCCCACATACATCTCGCGAACTGACCATGAGGAGGAAATTCGAGAAATTAGAGCCAGTACGGAGGCTTGCTGACAATCATTGTTCCCACGCACTATTCGCGGTTGGAACAGGGCTGGAGGGATCAGATAGTCGCACCGAATGTACCCTCCACCAAATACCATTAGGTGGCTTGCGCAGTATGATGTAGACGTAGATGTACTCAAAACATCTGCACGCAAACAGATTTTCGTCCGTAGTGGGGAGTGAACTGAGAACGCAACTTCATCCTCCTTCTGGAAAATGCATGTTGGTTAGTCGTCTAACAGTTCTCACAGTAATTACGCTAATATGAATCATCATATGAGCCCGTTGAGTAGATAGTTCAAAATGTTACGTAAAAGTGATGTCAACAGGCTGAATGGACATTTCAACTTTTCACATACTGCCTTCCCCTACAAAGTTATTATTGGGCACATAACTTACATATTTCTGAATATCAAATACATGGTGTGCTAATTTTGTATTCGCGCAAATGCGTGCACATTAAAAATTAAACGTCCTAGAACTTTATTTTACCTATAAGTCCGCTAAGACTCTCCAAATACAGTCAGAACGTATTATACCTTCCAGACAGCATCGATAACTTTTCGAATCCGTTTTTCTTGACACTGGTCCAAAATCGCATGAACCTGAGTTATACATAAAGTGTATCGAATTAGTAGGCAAACTTCCGTCCCCTCACGTGTAATAAGAGAGCTATATGCCTTAGCATTACCGATTTTCGAACTTCTGCATGGACACGCTATTCACGCAGAAATGACAGACGCCATCCGGAAACAATGCACTCTTTGACTGTTGACGAGAAATTGTGGATTTGAGTTCTACGTACTAACTGAGATCCCTCTGCGACGTAATTCTGTCCTCTTTCAGCGTTCATAGCAGAATAAGAATCAGTTTCTAAATCCAAGAGATCATCACATGAATCATTTAACTGTCTAATGTTTTACGACAGCCACTACAAAGAAAAAGTCGAAAATTCGAATCTTACGCAAGTAATTTTACTTCTTACAAGTTACCTTACATCTTTAGTTGAGCCAGCCCTAGATCTAAGATATTTACGACAGGGGAAAAAATTGCTAATGCCGCCCTCCCCCTCTCTCTCCCTCTACAAAGAAATACTTGAAAATTCGAATCTTACGCACGTAATTTTACTTCTTAGAAGTTACCTTACATCTTCAGTTTAGCCAGCCCTAGTTCTACGATATTTATGACAGGGGAAAAAATGCTAATGTCGCCCTCCCCCTCTCTCTCCCTCTAGCGCTTGAGATAGGATGCCGAAAATTAAAAAAAATCGATTTCTCAAAAATGGTTGTATATTTCGTAGCGCACGTGTTTTTGAAGAGCTTGGTATATAAAATATACATGTTCGAGAAAATGTGAGATATGATATCTGGGCTTTAATCTACCAAAGTGCAGTGCTACGCCTCTTCACACAGCATTCTTCTATCAAACGTCACTGTATTTTGCTCTGTGGAATTGAAACATATATACTTTAAATTGTTCTGTGGAGCCTCTCCTTCCCCCCAGCTGGCCGGTTTGACGTCCCTTGGAAAAAAAGTGGTACTTCATAGTGGGTGAGATTATTTGTGAGCAGAAGAAAAAGAATTCCTCAGAAAA
This sequence comes from Schistocerca gregaria, assembly GCF_023897955.1. Lineage (NCBI taxonomy): Eukaryota > Metazoa > Arthropoda > Insecta > Orthoptera > Acrididae > Schistocerca > Schistocerca gregaria. The sequence continues at coordinate 1,278,113 of NW_026061757.1, read as the reverse complement.
TCAGCGCTCTTTATTGCCTATTAGCTAAAAACTTCCTCTTTTATGTGACATAAAAGCAGTAAAGATAACAGACCAGCAATGCAGTACACGTTTATTGAATCCTTAGGTCCCAGAATTTTTTCTCTCTAATCTTGTTATAGGTGTGCTTTCCTTCTGCGAAAGAATCTATCACAGAATCAAGGCTCGTCAAACGTTTTTCTATATGAAAAATCAAAATGTCATTGTCTGATGCGGCAAAAAGCTTTTAATACGAGTAGTAACCAAGACTGATGTGGTTTCCCTATTTGATTACGTCTCTTTCTCACTGTCTGCTAGATAAAACGAAATAGGCCCTTATAATGTTTCAGTAATTGTAATTCAAGCCAAATAAGCGAGGAAGTTTTGGCATAAATGGTCATTTTTACCTACCTCATTTACGTAAATACCAATTCCAGATGCCTATTAGGCCTACTAGAAGCAAAACGTTTTATGTTAGAAAGTAATTTCACATTTCATTTATATGCTCCAGTTTCTAAAGCATAAGATCGAAAAGTAGTACGAAATTTTTATATGAATTTGAAATCGTCATAGTCTTTCATATAATTTGTGTTATGTTCCCATTTCTTTTCCTTCCCTTCAGTAATACTGCAGGAATCACCGCCTTGCTTATCTCGCATTTACTCTCCGGTTAAGCGTTATTACGTGTTCGTACAACACGTTTCCCGCACCGTTCCGAGAATAGAACTTAAGAGACTGCTAATCGTAGATTGTACAACTGGCCCTTAGTAATGTAGCGATCTGACAAAAATTTTCTGTCAAAATTTTATTTTCTTCTATAAACAGATAAGATAACATGTAATCTTTCTTAGCTGTTATTCTTGTTTCTTGTTTATTTCCGTTCTGGTAGTCTGAATCTATGGATTTGGCTAATAATTACAATAACTCTTATCATTCGCATACCCAACCAACTAAATAAACAAACCCCGATTGGCATGCACCTTTCCTGGTTTATTCGGCTCAGCTCGTGTAGCCCCGTCCCCTTTTATCGTTGGGGAAGTTTTTCATTTCTTGATGCGACGGGGATTACTCTGGCAAGGACACGTGCACTATGGAAGCATCAAAGTTATGATTCGTTCAGAAATCAACTTAGAGTGAGTTAAAAATGTTGGATGCTATGCGCTTTGTGAAAGAAGGTTTTTTCTTCTTCGAGAACATGAATTTCGCGAATTCTGACATTGTCACCAGGTCTGCCACTCACTCCCGCCCCGATTCGGGCCTGAGTTCAGCGGTTCGCAATATCAAATGAATGCTTGCCTCTTGGAAAGGACGTCGAGGTCAGTATGAAACAATTGTTCAGAAGGCTGCTTTCTCGAGATCCTCTCTCTCTCTCTCTCTCTCTCTCTCTCTCTCTCTTTCTCTTTGTGTGTGTGTGTGTGTGTGTGTGTGTGTGTGTGTGTGTGTGTGTGGTGTTCAATACTCACCCGAAACAGAACTGGTAACTCCCACTAAACAGCGTCCATCACTTTTGGCAGTGCCAAATGAAAAACGCCGCACTCCTCCGTAATGTGGAATTCTCGTCAAACGTGATGTTATCCTTCCACTACCGAACGGAGCGTAATTGGCTTAAAAAGGGTGGGTCTGACAAGTGAGTCATCGATTTTTATGAAGATTTTCAAGAATGTTGTATATTAAAAATTAAGAGTCACGCTTTTCACATTTTTGTTAGAGACTCCCGACTTATAGAAAAAAATCGAGGTCAGAGTTGATGACAGAAAATCGCGTTTTCACGCTGTCGCTTGCGTACGCTTAAGCGTATGCGTCTAACCAAGCTAGATGCACAGGCGAGGCATTAGACCGCTGGCGCGTGTACACGTCTTGGTAGTGCCCTTTTCTTCCATTCGATATTTTTTGCGGTTCACTTGATAATATTCTAATGATTGGAATGTCTTTCTTTGCCTTTCCGCACCGGGTGGCGCCTATAGCAACCTGAATCGAGTATGTTTTGCACGAGCAATGCGGCGAGATTTCGTTCATGTTTTTCGTATGGTGCGAGGACTACTTATGATCTGCCTGTTACTTTGATAAGTTTCAAACTACTCATTGTGAAAAAGGTCACAAGTAGATAATCACCTGGGATTACGCAGTAATTTACTTATAGTGTATTGTTTTTCTTTATGTACAATGAAAAACTTATATATATTTATTTGATTATTAGTCATACCTCCAGATGTTTTACTTCAATGAAAGGCAAAGAAAAGTACTCCGGTTATCAAGATGTTATCAGATAAACCGAAAAAAAGTCGAATAAAAGAAGGCAAGGACCATAAATCGAACGCGGATCCGCAATCTGGTAGCCTAACACTCTGACCGTCTTTTTCTTTCAGTTGATGGCGGCGGTCGTCGTATGACGCCTGTTGCAGATGATCGCTGAGTGTCTGTTTCTGACGAAAGGCAGACAGCCCGCTGACCGAAAAACGCTGAGCCACCGTGCCGGCAGCGGCATCAGGCATTAGACGGCGGCAGCGGCGAATTGTGAAGACAGCTGATATTCTTAATTTTGTTTACACACAAAATGTAGTTTTTAGGTATTATTTTAAAGCACGCAATAAAAACATCATTATTTGTTTCGATACGAGGGCCCGAGAAATTCGTTATTTGCAGCTCTGTTCTCTGTTGCACATATTTCTTTTCTTGCTACTTAGAGTTCTGAAGTTGGTCGAACGTGACAGTGAATGACAACTACAATTTCGTCAGAATGTTTGCCATAACTGTTATTATTAAAATTTTATATGTGTTTGTTTTTGGACTAGGAAAAGGTAATGCGACATATGTAGACATGTGAAAAAAAAAGTAACAAAGACGGAACTCGAGGCTTAATTTGTTGGCCAGTGGTATGTCAGCTGATGAGATTTAATAAATAACCTTCTTTTTAGCAAAACTCAGTGCTCAGAGTTTTCGTTTGAGCCAATCGTATATGCTAGCGCTAAACCCCAATAGATGATCATTGATTATTTTTATAAGACAAGTTCACAATCGATTAATGACATTTGTAGTTTTGTGTTGCTGTTGTTGTTGTGGTCTTCAGTCCTGAGACGGGTTAGATGCAGCTCTCCATGCTACTCTATCCTGTGCAAGATTCTTCATCTCCCAGTACCTACTGCGGCCTACATCCTTCTGAATCTGCTTAGTGTATTCATCTCTTGGCCTCCCTCTACGATTTTTACCCTCCACGCTGCCCTCCAATACTAAATTTGTGATCACTCGATGTCTCAGAACATGTCCTTCGAACCGATCCCTTCTTCTAATCCAGTTGTGCTACAAGCTCCTCTTCTCCACAATTTTCAATATCTCCTGATCAGTTGTGTGATCTACCCATCTAATCCTCAGCATTCTTCTGTAGCACCACATTTCGAAAGCTTCTATTCTCTTCTTGTCTAAACTATTTATCGCCCACGTTTCACTTCCGTGCATGACTACACTCCATACAAATACTTTCAGAAACGACTTCCTGACATTTAAATCTATACTCGATGCTAACAAATTTTTCTTCTTCAGAAAAGCTTTGCTTGCCATTGCCAGTCTACATTTTATATCCTCTCTACTTCGACCATCATCAGTTATTTTGCTCCCCAAATAGCAAAACTCCTTTACTATTTTTAGTGTCTCATTTCCTAGTCTAATTCCCTCAGCATCACCCGACTTCATTCGACTACATTCCATTATCCTCGTTTTGCTTTTGTTGATGTTCATCTTACATCCTCCTTTCAAGCCACTGTCCATTCCGCTCAACTGCTTTTCCAAGTCCTTTGCTGTCTTTGACAGAATTACAATGTCGTCGGCGAACTTCAAAGCTTTTATTTCTTCTCCATGGATTTTAATTCCTACTCCGAACTTTTCTTTTGTTTCCTTCATTGCTTGCTCAAGATACAGATTCAACAACATCGGAGATAGGCTACAACCCTGTATCACTCCCTTCCCAACCACTGCTTACGCTTAAATGTGACACTGTATTTCGAGTAATCTTCTATAACATGTGCAGTTTAGACACGACATTAATAAAATTAATAACCAACTTACCCTGCAAGTCAATAGTTTCTTTTCTTTGGGTACCGTTAGAACGCTTGTTTCGAGATCAATCCATGACACCTGGTAACTTAATGCACTAATTACGTGTCTGTAGAGGAGACTGTCGCTTGTGCACGAGGGCTATTCGGAAAGTGAGGAACGATCGGTCGCGACATGGAAAGCACTGTGAAAATCCGACAAGGCTTTCCACAGACGTTTTGGGCAGTGTCTCTAGTATGCCCCTCGATCACATCAAGACGCTCTTATCAGTTGTGAGCGAGTAAAGGTGCCTAGAACAACAATGTCTCCCTTCAGGTAGGAGGGCCATCTGAGTGGCTTCGCCTTAATTGATGCAGCCCACCTAACACAACTGCCACGCACTTCCTTCTTCATGGCAATTCTCAGCAGTACTTTGCGGGTGCAGTGAAGACCGTCCTGCAGCCTTTTCGATGGGAAGTGTTCGATCACCCACAACACAGCTCTACTTAGTTCTTCCTATCATCTCTGTCAACATGAAACGCTGGATACGAAGACAACACTCGGGCGTAGGCTACGCACTGTAGACCAGAGTAGAGAATTATCGGAAAGCACTTCTGTGACGATGGTGTTGGAAATTTAGTATAACTCTCTGACAAATGTCAGAGTCGGAGCGGCGACTATGTAGATAAGTATCTGGAAGGTGTAGCTAAATGTGCAAAGAAAACAGTTTTCATTTCTACTGTGGTTTCCATTTCGCGACCGATCATTCCTTACTTTACGAACAACCCTCGTATTTCTCAGATTTACAATCATATTGTAGTTCCAGCAGCAATAGAATATATTGAAACAACTGGACGAGACCATTAGAATGAAATCTCCAGAAAACCACCAAAGATCTGTCATGCTGAGTAGTTGTCACCATTCCATTGGCTGACAAAGCCGGTGGGCGGAAACCGTCGCAATGCCTGTCCGAACATCGTGGTGCAGTGTGGCGCCTAGCGATTTATATCAAAAGGTGTAGAGAAAGATATGTCTGTCCCGTCAACGAACAAGGCTCGCTAGTGTGGTTGCAACATGTGTGCCCGAATAGTTTCCATTAAAAAGCTCTCGGCTCGATCGGATGTAATCAGACATACTTTAAGTGATCCATAATTCCTTTCCGTCATGTAAAACTCGGAATTACGTGTTATATAAGTACCCTTTCCATTCTAATATATCAGAAATGTCAGAATACTGTTGCCAGAAGTGTACCACCTTAACGTTAGTTACTGTCTTCATTCACTTGAACTGCGACAAAAGGGGTGGACAAAAGGATGTGTCATTCGTGAATATCTCAGTGTATAACACCGTGGTGAATCGTGAAAAGTAGTTCGAAAATCCGTTTCCAATGTCCACTGCAGAAAAAATGAGTGAGTTGTTTTTATGGATGTAATCGTCATAGATAACTGTCTTCCTCTCGGCTTTTCCTTAGTCTATTATTTACTATTCACACGTGTGTTGGTAGTACTGTGTCTCCTATCCAGTTGTACTACGTAAAAGACAGAAAAGCTTCGCAGCTGAGCATAATGAACAAGCGAGGGGTCTTGCGAATTCTTGTCACCAATTGTTCACGATTGATGAGGGTTTGTGAGGTACGACGGCTGGTACGGTAGTCCGGGCAGATACACGTTCCTCTGTACGTCCCGACGCTCTGTACATTTGACAGTACTGCCAACTGCTCGTCTTCATACATGTCTTTTCAATAATCACCCGATCTGATTTTGTAGAAAAACTTATGTCTTTAGGTGAGAATTCGCATGCCACTATCAAAGTGTGGCATGTTTTCTTCACCATCTATATTGCGCAGAACTGCCAGAATGTAGCAATACGTACATGTGTCCACATGTGAACGGGAAAGTGGTGCACGCATAGCTTCACAAAGGAGGTCAGTGTTCTGCGGTAAAATGTTTCTAGGTAGCGGCAGGAAGGACAACACATGAAACGGATATAGTAGCAATGCACATATTACTAGTTTTATGATGACGATGCTGGTTCATTCTCGATATCTGATATGCAAATCAATTAAATTGATAAATTAACTACCCCACACTCTCCCCATTCCAAAATCCCCTACCACCAGATGATGTCATGGGTTTTCCCCAGTCACACATGTGTCTACACTCATTCCCCATTCTCCACCCCTCTCTCACCAGCATTATTGGTGGGAATTTCGAATTCTGGAGAGAAATTTAAGAAATGATTGGAACTGGAAAATGGCAGAATTTCTCTTTCTCAAAGCTTTGCAGACGTCCCACCCCCATCCCCCATTGGGAATTGGTAGGTAATTCAAAAAGACAGAAGCCCATTACCAGACTCGAACCCCAATCCTTCTAGGCAGAAGGCCCAAATGCATCCTCCTACACAGGGAAACTGTCCAGATGCAGAAGAGGAAGGCACTTTATTTAGTTTGGCTGGGAAACTGAGGTAAAGATCACTACTAATTAAGCAATTAATCATAAAAATCGGGCCTAATTACACACCTACATGCAAAGCGCTTCACAAAGAGCGCGTAAAATCGCAATACGACTAAAAAATTGACGATGTCATAGAATTGGTATTATCCTGCGGCGAATAACAAATTCACTATACCATTCGCAACACGTGGCAATTGTGCTGAAAAGAAACTCTACATAGGAAGATCCCTTCACCCACAAGATGGCGGTGAAAAGGCTGGGGTGGAAGCTACTACCTTCAACTCATGAGATGTTGGTGTTGAAGAGAGATGAGTTCAATAAGTGTTTACGATAAGCACACAGCTGAGGTCTACGTCTATAGCATCCAACACAAGGAATGGAAGATGGTGACAGTGGACGAGCATAGGGGGAATAATTTTCAGCAAACACCGGTGATTCAGCAGGATGGACTAAGATGCATCTCACTACTCGTAGAGATTATTACATGTGCTAGGGCTGTTTGTGTTTCTGAAATGGCCGGTCAATCCACAGCACAGGAGATGACTTGATGCACAAACTGTCACTTCTTTTTACTGACCACGTGTGTGTTTCCTGTTTGACATTGGTGTTCGGTAAAGACTCCTCCCGCTGCATTGTGCAACAATTACCCTGCAGCCCTAGTGCTCGAAATTGCGAATGGCCAATACATGATACCACAACATGTGGAAAGTGCTTCCCTGTTCTAATTACACATCGAAATTGTCGTGAAAATACCAGCAAGCGTAAACAACATGTCATAATGCAACATATCTACTGAGTATTGAGAAAATGATAATAATAACACAACTACTGCGAAAACCCAACCGCCAAAAGATTACACCAGGAGAGAGAGGCGGCAGCTGTGCGTGTGTTCTCCTCAATATATGATCACAAAGTAACCAGTTTAGAGCCAGTCTTGCCTCCCTCCCTACCTCCCTTCATCCCTCCCTCTCTTCATCGTAGGTAGGGATACAGGCCTGATCTATCCTGGCACTGATGGTAGACAAAGAGAGCCCTCTGCTGACAGTGATGTACTGTCTCTGGTCTGTGGAAATCAGTCACAGATGGACAAAAGAGTGTGACGCGCCATGCGAATTGTTATAGGTATTTCTCGGAAAGACTTTCCTCTTACCCTGGAACATCAACGAAATTCCTGAAAACCCTCCAGAACACTTTTTCAAACGTTCGCTGGTTGGGAAACAGGCCGCTGTCACTGCCATGTACCACCTGCTGCCAACTGCCGTAGCTGAGGAGTGCACTGTCTCCGGCCCACAGTAGTGGAACCTGCTCCAGAAGGTGGAGTCTTTTATCGTCCTCCCCAGTGGAGCACAAGACCGTCCAGTCAGTGGACCACAGAACAAAGTGAGATAATCGACAGCATTCCCAACCATGTGTTGTTTGTCTAAAAGTGCAGCTGCAGCTGCCCATGGTACACAGCCCCGCGCATCCAGTAGTACCATCTACAATTACACGCCGTTCAGAGAAAGAAACCAATTCAGTGTAACAATTGTAATTACCAACAGTGCACCTCTTATACGTGAGCATCTATTTAAAAAGACAATCACGACGACATTAAAGTCAGTCTTGTTTCCACACAAATAGGCACAGTCCATTTTATTTTAGTTTTATGTGCAAAATCGGTATACTTTAAGAGCATTTAGAGCATCCCTCATGTTAAAATTATAAATTGTCATGGACTAGAGTATTACATTGTTTCCACACGACTGAATTATCATTATAGAACGGCAGCTACACAGTTACTCTTTTATGTTCGACAGCAGGATACAGTTTGTATCTCTCCTCCCACCTCACGTTATTTTGTTGTACGACCAAACTGCAGGGATCAAAGTTGTTCCGGACTTCAGTCCAAAGACTGGTTTGATGGAGCTCTCAATGCTACTCTATCCTGTGCAAACATTTTCATCTCCAAGTAAGTACTGCAACCCACATCCCTCTGAATCTGCTTAGTATATTCATCTCTTGCTCTCCCTCTTCGATTTTTACCCCACACGCTTCGCTCCAATCCTAAACCACTCATACTTTGATGTCTCAGAATGTGTGCTACTAACCAATCCCTTCTTTAGTCAGTTTGTACCACAAATTTCTCTTCTTCCCAATTCTGTTCAGTACCTCCTGCATTCAGAACCTCCTCACAAGTCTGTTTACATTCAGTTTTAACACTCCCCTTCCCCTGTAAACTACGTGGGTTTTCACAACATATACTTCAACAAAGGCGATATAAGTATTACACAGAAGCGCTATATTGAAGCAGGTATCCCAATCCAGGACAGTGTTCTAACACATGCAGTCGAATACAGATATTACTGACTTAGGATTGGTGGACACAAAGAATGTTATTCCGTAAGTATTAAGGAAATGATCTAACCAACTGACTCAAGACTTCCTTAGCGTGTTGTGTAGGTGAGGGAACTGATGCCGCAAATATTTGCCTTAGTAGTGTGAGGAGGATGTAGTCTAGAGATGTGGTGTTAGGACCTACAGGTGAGGACAACCACCTAACATCAGACCACGTGCAAGATGAAGGCTGCCAGGACTATGGTGATGCTACGTAAACAACAGTAGCACTGTTGCATCTCCTTTGGTTAGTGATCGTGGAGTTCACTCCCTCGTAAAAAGTAGCTGTTTCTTCGTGTGCAATTTATGCAGCAGGGCGTGGGTGCTAACTCAATGTATGAACTGTCGAAAAAGTATTCATGTCGTTTTTCCTCGCGTTATTTCCTAGTGAGACATGGCCGCTAACGTGAAAACCGCTACCACTACTAATAAGCACGATTGACGCGAGAAATGTGAATGAGGATACGTACGTTTCCGAGTGAAAAAGCTGTATAAAATCCGATAATTTCCTAAGAGACAGAATAGCCGTCTCCCGTTTTCGTTCTAGTTGATGTATAAGCAGTTCGAGTGGTGGACATACACCGACGATACTTTGAAGTGAGGAACAGCTCGCTAACTTCCTAGGACCCCTGAATGGTGTAGAAGGAAGTAATTTTATCATCTTAAAGTTTGTCGCTGTAGAGACTGTGCTAGGAAATTTGTAGAGTTGTTGTATGTCCGATGTTAGACATTCATGTCCTGCGTGAGAGTACTAAGAGCAATGCATTCCACACGACTAATACATTTGAAGCCACATGGCTTTAAAAATACAGCGTTTTTAGGTGCAGAACCGTTTAAGCGCTATGAGTGTGTGTGTTTATGCTCTATAATCATTTACCTGTTGCCAGTATCTTCTTGGTACTGACCCCGGCCACTGGAATAATAATTGAGAAATGAGCACAGTTGATTTAGATAAAATGTCACAGACTCCTAGAATCTGGAACTCCATCACGCATAAACCACAAGTTTCTTCTCAGCCATTTGTGATATCAGACAACACTCTCATGTCTACTATACGCTGATATAGAATGCTACCTCCGCGACATACAGGCAACTAGACAGATCTTGTCCACTTGTTTGGATTCAGCAAGTATGATTGGCGCTGAACCGTCTTTGCTAAACAGCAGTTATAGACACAGCTCGTTCTGATCCTTCACGAGACCTGGAATGTTGCGGCTATAGTACCCTCCTATTTCTGGTCAGTTGCAAATGAAATGACCGACAGTGTTGTAACGACGGTTGGTCAAGGACAAGCGGGGGGGATCTTTCAATCTCCGACTTTACCCTACGAATGCAAGAATACATTATGACGCCCATTCTCACAGGGAAAGATTGCCAGTCGCAATCGTAAATTCTTCACTATGATAGACGTACTGGATATATGTAGATAGCCTAAGTGCATCGGTGTCGGACACTGTCTGGTATACTTTTTTGTACATGACCAAATGGACATACTGTATTGTTATCCGCTTACATTAGCAATCTACACTGAAGCGCCAAAGAAACTGGTATAGGTAAGCGTATTCAAATATAGAAATATGTAAACAGGCAGAATACGGCGCTGCGGTCGTCAACGCCTAATAAGACAAAACGTGTCTGGTGCAGTTGTTAATCAAAAATGGCTCTGAGCATTATGGGACTTAAAATCTGATGTCATCAGTCCCCTAGAACGGAACTACTTAAACCTAACTAACCTAAGGACATCACACATATCCATGTCCGAGGCAGGATTCGAACCTGCGACCGTAGCGGTTCCAGACTGAAGCATCTAGAACCGCTCGCCCACAGTGGCCGGCAGTTGTTAACTCTTCTAGGTTTAAACACTTCCGCTGGCCACCAAGCTCCCCAAACATAAACATTATTGAGCGTATTTGGGATGCCTTGCAATGTTCTTTTCAGATGAGACCACATCTTCGTACTCTTACGGGTTTAGGACAGCCCTGCAGGGTTCGTGGTGTCAGTTTCCTTCATTACTACTTCAGACATTAGTTAAGTCCATGCCACATCGTGTTGCGGCACTTCTACGTGCTCTTTGGGGGGAGGGGGGGGGGGGGCTACACGATATTAGGCTGGTGTACCGGTTTCTTTGGCTCTTCAGCGCATTTATCCGCTGACACCGGGCGAGCGGCTTTCTAATTAAATGTCTCCCCCGTACGGGAAATACATAATGGGTGTACGAGGACATGTGGTAGACACGTGGTTGACGACATGGAAGTTTGGGTCTGGCTGGGAGTCGTCCTCCAATAACCAAATGATAAGGCGACTGCTCGCGATACGAGGGAAATCCAGGTTCGAGTACCGATCTGGCTCTGATTTTCACTGTCGTCATTTCATTATACACGTGATGATTGGCTATATTCGCAAATACGAGTACACTTAATGTGGAATATCTATTCCCTATAGGTAAGCGGAATGAGTCAGAGTTCCGACTCGTCTCTGGTGACTAGGAACCAAAGTGGTAAATCTATCTGAACAATTAGCTCCTGGAGGAGCTAGGCCAACCAATCATAAAGATAAGTCACTCTCAGATACCTTTCCCAGTAAGTGTTTATGGGGAAAACTGTATAAGTATTCGAGCATTATCTGTCTGAATTTCAGAATACTCCTTAGTCTGATGATAACCATTTCCGTTCTCTTCAAGTTTTCTAAGTGGCTACTTTTACCCCTCTCACTTCCTACAATGTTACGAAGGAGTCAGCCCACAAGTAACTGTCTATCACATCCTATCCGCAAATGACTAGGAGTCGATTTAAGAGAAAACGCTTTGTGTCATATGTGGGGTGAAGTCATTTTTGGTATTCTCTACTTCATTTTCGTCACTTTCAGGATTCCAGTAGAAACGGAAACCCTATGTGGTCCCTTGAGTTCTCCGTCTATTTGTCCGTGTGTCCAGACCCTTATTTCTCAGGAATGGATTGAGGCACCAAGTTGAAATGTGTATCAAATACTACGGTCTACAGTCCCTCAGCGGTGTACAAAATTTAAGCTTCTGAATCAATGCAGCCAAGATATACAGCCATTTGTATTACATATTTTGCTACTCGCAGAAGTGAACTGCCTATATACATAATTATGTCTGCAGGGAATACTATCGCACTTGTCCATTTTTTTTGTACATACAGGATGTTTCAGCTGCCATTACCTATGTAGACGCAAGACATAGTGGTGGTATGAGGTTCAAAGACCATGTGTGACGTTTTCATATTGTCCCTCTCGCTCGCAACTATTTGTCCCCAAAAAACTACAGGATAGTATAAACAGTACCTTTCTGTAGTGAAGTTTAACGCATTTAAGTTTTGTGCTGCGATACTCTAGAGGTCGCAGTTTAGTATTTATTCAAGAAAAACGTACAAAAGTGAAGTTCAAATGCATCCACACCCTCACCTCCCTCCCCCCTCCGTTCAGTATTTACACTATGTTCTATGTTTTTGATGGCACCTAGTCTTACAACTGTACAAAAATTTGCGACTGCAAGAGCTATTTTATTTGAATCATTTCCAGCATAAGACCTTTTCTTGGTCGTCGTTGACTAGCCTTACTGTGCCACCGGCGTAGTCGTGCATTTACAAATTGTAAAACTAAGGCTTGTGTAAAATTTAGCCAACAATTTTTGCATTTCAACAGTATAAAATAAAACGTTACAACGCTGCATTCGTTTAGTCTTCTGTATACGAAACTACTGTGCTGGTAAGGGTTAAGTTTTGATCGAACTATCGAATTGTCGACGTAATTAGCTTTAGTGTAACGTTAACAAAAATCGTTGTTCTTTCATTAGCATGACGGGCATCTTTAAATTAATTATGTTAATAAAGTATCTGAATAAGTTGGTGGCGTAATAGTTCAGGCAATAGAGACAAAGTAAGGTCAAATATCTGTAACAGTTCGTGTAGTCGGAAATATTTCAACAGTGGGAGGAGCGAGTGCTATGAACAACATACTACAAATCCTTACTGGTGAATGACGAGTATGGAAGTGGCGGTTCGCTTAAAGGTCACTTTTCTAAGTTTTTATTGAATAATTCGAAAACTTGGCCTCCAGCGAAAACGTATCCTAGCACAAAATTTAACTAAAATAAATATTCTACAAAAAGGCACTGTTCACTTTTTTGTACGACCAACAGTTTGCACGTACCGAACGAGAGAATATGAAAATCTTGCTCGTTGTTTCGGAATGCCAGATACAGAATTGAGTATTTTATAAAACGATATCGGTAATGACAGCTAAATCACCCTGTGTAGTGAATAGTAATAACGTTATAACGTTCCCTAAGGGTACACCCATAGTTACTTTTATGTCTAATGCTTCTTGTCCTTTAAGGAAGACCACAGTATCAACCTGGGCGACAGTGCATATTGCACTCTCTACCTCGTGTAAAAACAGATCGAGCTGGTTTTTGCAAGACAGTGTTTTGCGGAATCCGCGTGGATTTCTACAGATAAGACTTTTCGTCTGCAGAAAAGTCGTCGATGTATGCCTGTAGTTGTGTTCGTCTGCTCGACGAGCGCACAGTGCGACGTCGTGCATCTCCGAGCTGGCTGCCGGGTCTGCCCTGTCCCACTTGTTGCTTCACTGGCTGATTGCGTTATGGGGAGCGGCGAGGGGCTCGTGTGGGACGGCGGCAGGGTGGTGAAGAGGTGCCGGGGGGAGGGGGGGGGGGCGGTGCCTGGAGGCGGCTGTTTCTGGTCCCTCGGGAAGCAGCCGCTCCTGGTAATCGGTGAGGACGGAGAACAAATGGAGCTACTATATCAATTACCAGCTTGTAGAAAAACAGAAGCGTTCAGCCACCCAGCGAGTTTCAGTTTCCTGCAGAGAGGAGGTTATGAGTTTATTATTACGGACCTAACATTCAGTAGTGTCTCAGAAATGAATCATGAAACGTGGATAAGTAGCGCGGTACATCCGCCTCGAAATTGAACCGTGCTTTTCATTGCCAAATAATCTTATCAAATCAGCTGTCCGAGAGCAATGCAAATGTGTGTTCATAGCTTTGGTCAGGTAGTACCCGTCACTTACTTTCCAGAATTCCACAGAAGTTTTCTTCGTACCTTACTGTAAATTAGCAGGGAGCTATAGTTATCTTGGCGCCGGGAGCCGGGTAGTCATACGCTGTCAGAAACCTGAGCTGCTAAGATCAGAGAGCGAGAGGCAGGTCAATGATGATATTATCCCTGATTGGCTAAGAACTCATGACGACATATTTTTACCTGTCTTCTGTGTCTGTAAGCTAATGTAATAATTAAGACTGCCTTCTTTGATTGTATATAGTGATGTAGTATTCCACGCACCTCTGTTACATATATTTTATGATTCCATGTTACGTAATTAAAATCGATAAATACTCATGGTACAACTCGGATCTGTGGCAGTACGTTACAAATTAATTTTTTCCAGATGATTTAGACTGAAAGTGATTTACTGATTACAACTGATAGGACTAACAGAATTACGAACAGAAACCTAGAACTTCTTCCATCCCCTTGCTCTATGGTTGCAGAAGCAAAAGTGAAAATGGCTTCGTAATACTAGTACGTCCAGAAATTATAAGACGTTGGCAGCGGCAGTAAATTGGAAAGACGGAAATCCTAAAGCAACATTGCAGAAACCCATCAAAAATTCCTTCGCTTATAAATTCCATAGTTTTTCTCGTTAATGGCATCAGTATTGTCCAACAAACAACATTTTACAATATTTTTTGTTAAAGAATTGGTAGGCGTTGCAATGTACAACTTTCATTATACTAACAGTAGAACAATTTCCATTGCCAAAGAGTTGTCATCACATTGTAATGTAATAGTATGTATATAATTTGAATCGTTTCTCATTTACTGCAAAGCACATTGCAGATCATAGATATTTTAACCTAAATAGTGACGTATCAGACTATGCTTTGACCTTTTTTAGCGTTTACGTGGACATGATTGCATTATTTGTTAAATTTATCTCTTTTCAATATTTGTGTTCATTTTCGTCGTTTCTCACAATTCATCCGTGTCACAAAAAGTCCGTCAACATTTTCATATTTTAGTAATTCGAAATGTACCGACAGGAAAATATTTCATAGAGTCCGTAGTACAATAGTAAGTTATTAGACCCACAATGCTATTTCGAGCATACATTCTGCGGAAACAAGGCAAGATATTCAAGTTATTGTTACTACTAATTCGAAGTATGAATATCTATACAGTAAAAACTAAATTGTTGTCAGTCTGTTTGAAATCAAACAATGTCTTTCTTAGCAGTGCGAGATACTGTTATTCCAAAAAAAGCGATTTATCTAATTCTTCACCAATACTACGTTTCAGCACTTACCCGCCAGGTTAGCCGAGAACGCTAATGCGCTGCTTCCTGGACTCGGGTAGGCGCGCCGTGGGCCGGTGTATCGGCCAGCCTGGATGTGGTTTTTGGGCGGTTTTCCACATCCCGCTAGGTAAATACTGGGCTGGTCCCCACATCCCACTTCAGTTACACGACAGGCAGACGTTTCTAACACTTCCGCACTATTTCATGGTTTACACTAGACGCCGACAGCTGGGGTACACTGATTCCGTCCTGGTGGGTATGGGGTGGCGTCATGAAGGGCATCCGGCCACCCCTTTCAATTAACCATGCCAAATCCGTTGTAACCACGCCGACCCTGCGACCATTGTGGGACACAGGCGCAAGTGCAAGAAAGAAAGAAAGACTACGTTTCAGCACCTATCACTGCTTCGTGGTGAACTATTCTATTTATTTTGAAACTTAAACGCACAGCCGTATGGGAAAGATATCTGCTTTAATTGCTTTATAAAATGATATGTCAGAAGTGCTGCTTAGGTGTTGCTTACCATATCTATCACTTGCTATAGTCATAAGGTGATAGCAGTTCAGTTTACGGCACCAGCTAAATATCCCGGGTGGCTACAATTGAAGTCCAGCTAATCACGAACATACAGTTTGGCCCATAGTTATCGTGTGCCAGCGAAAATTGGTAGATATGCTGATGTATTAATGCGAAACCGATTTACGCTGGAAAACAAATTGCAATTGTCGCTACGAGGTACAAGTCTGGAGCTGTACATTGTTTGTTTGATGATATGATATCCACGCTGTCGTTTAACATGCGTTAACGTGAGTGAATAGTACAGCAATCGAGAAGAGAGACCGAGCGCTGTAACTGAAACTGTTTTATGTGAACGACAGCAATTATCGTGCTACATTGAGAGAGTATCGCCGACTGGAAGGTCTGAGGAGTAGCCCCAGGCCATTGAATGCTTTAAAGAAAATAATAATGAAATTCGAAAACGTTGGTGAGCATGGTGTTGCTGTAACTGACCATGCACCACGTCCCCTGTGTAGTGTGGGCGCTCCTGCAGTGTCATCTAAGTTGTCCGTTCCATGGTCAACTGAACGAAACGTTCTGCGGTCTGTTTTTCACTGACGCCCGCACAAAGTCCAGATGGTGCAGCAACTGAAACCTCGTGATCTGTAGCAACGTTCTGAATTTGCTCTTCGGTTTCCGCCACGGATCAAAGCTGATGACATGCGCCAGGGCAGTAATCTTTGGAGTGACAAGACACATTTTGCACTACAGTTTTGCAGTGAATACACAGAACTGCCGAATTTGAGATTGAGTTAAACCTCGTGTTGTGCACGAGGAGCCGGCGCTCGCTGTATACGGCCGTGTGGTGTGGATTCACAAGCGCCTCTACTCTCGGTCCTTTCTTCTTTAAAGAGAATATACTCAGTGGTCGCGTCAGGTGCACCGTCACGGCTGTGCATTATCGAGGTCTCCTTGTAAAGCATGTGATTCCTGTCTTGGAAGAGGGTAACTGTGCGGAAACTACCCTTTTTATGCAAGGTGCGGCCACACCTCACGTCGCTCTCCCAGTGAAAGATCTTACTGCAGCCTTCCAGACCTTTTCCAGACGCATGGCCTCCAGGATCAGCAGATTTGAAACCATGTGACTTATGGCTCTGAAGGTAACTAAAAGAACTCTTTTACCAGGGACACATTCGGTGTCTACCTGACATGAAGGCAAGTATGCAAGACCACGTTGCTGAGATTCCACCGGAACTGGTAGGAACACCTGTTGATCATGTCGTTAAAAAGATGCAGTATCTTTCCGACGTCTGCAGTGCTCGTATTGAACAAACTGCTTAAGTTGCGGTTAGTAATGAAATCAACGGTATGCCATTTCTCATTTGTTTGACCTTTTCTGCTCGCTTCCCATTCCTAACCTATGACATATGGTAACATTTCTATCTGTCTTTCCTGCATTAACAGCACTAGATTTGCACCAGGGGTTCAAAATTAGAATTATTTTTTTGCATCGTAGATCTGTTCCGCATTGACACGTCAGAATATCTATCAAGTTTCACTGCAGTATAGTAATTAGAGCCCACACAGGAACTCTGTGACTAACTGCACTTTAATTATAGCCACCCAGTACATCCCACGCATATTCTTGAAGCACGTGGCTGTAGCCGAATGGTCGGCTTCTCTGTCAATGCAAGATTTCTAGTTTAAATAAGTGGCCGAAAACTGCAGTTCCAGAATGAATCTAAACTTCTGTCCATATCAGGCAAACAGTTTTACTCCTACGTCTACACAAGAGCTTCTCCAGGAGGAGAGACTCTCAACACACCTGTTGTCTGGGTACAGCAGAACGACACTGAAAACCATTGCTTCCCGCAACCCCCCCCCCCCCCCCCCACGCTCTAATGTTTCCTATTGTAGGAGGCCACTGGAAGATGCACCAGTCATCTGTGTTCAGTGCACTTCGCAATGTCCCACGAAGATGGCTAGCAACGGCTTTGTACCAATCGTGGCACTTGCTGCTAGGGCTATCTGACGTCGCATTGCATTTTCTTGAGTTGTCCAATCAACTCCCTGCATGTCGCAGAACACGCAAAAGCGGCCGCGAAAACGCATTCGAATAACAGACAAAATGTCGCCCAGACACTAGGCAATTTGGAAATTGGTGGTAAAGTCGTATGGGACCAAACTGCTGAGGTCATCAGTCCCTAAGCTTACACACTACTTAATCTAAATTACTATAAGGGCAACACGCACACTCATACCCGAGGGAGGACTCGAACCTCAGACGGGGAGAGCCGCGCGAACCGTGACAAGAATCCTACGACCGTGCGGCTACGCGCGCGGCAGGCGCTAGGCGCCTGTGTGTCGGGAGTCGAGTGGCTTCAGACCTCAGATTCCGAGGACCATTGAAACCAATATTAACACCTGACGTCGGCCAAACGAGGCCCAGGCGGCAAACATCAACAAAACGTGTTTCCAGAGAGTCGCGCTCACCGTTCACGCGCTCACGCCTAGTACAATGGCCAAGAGCCCGTGAGCGTGGGTTCAAAAATGGCTCTGAGCACTATGGGACTCAACTGCTGAGGTCATCAGTCGCCTAGAACTCAGAAATACTTAAACCTAACTAACCTAAGGACATCACACACATCCATGCCCGTGGCAGGATTCGAACCTGCGAACGTAGCAGGTTGCGCTGTTCCAGACTGTTGCGCCTAGAACTGCTTGGTCACATGTGCGTAGTGTTGATCTGCTATTCTGTTATTCTGCGCAACGGATTAATCTGCGATGTACCCTCTACCCTGTAGCTCCTGCAAGATTCCATTTCTACCCCCACACTACTACAGAAGTCAGACCGACACTCCTAACGTTCTAAAGAGATATGCCTGAAAAACTTTCAGCGAAAAATATCTTTCGGAGTCGTCCGCTGTGTTGACAGATAAGATAACTCTCGTTCTATCTGGATTGACCTTCGCCAATCAAACTCTACCTACGCCTAGATGAAGTCAAGGTTTCCTATTCGCCCCTAGTCTAACTATTCGCGTGGTACACCGGTCAGATAACCAGTCCACCGGAATGCCACTCAAAAATTCGCCCGCAGGCGTTTAACTATAACTCTTTCCGTTCACATCGCACAATAAGTGTGTCAGCCAACACAGTGAACAACGCTTAATCGTAAGGACTCAATACAGACTCGCACTTCGATTCGCTCTCGACAGAGGTGATCTCCCAGTGAAGTACTGAGGAGAGACTTGTTCTTTGCTCCAAGAGCGGCTACGCAATGGTGCCTCTCCATGCCAGATGTGAAGGGGTATATCTTTTGGTCTCTTCCATTACTCCTTCAGCTCAAGGCGTCAGAAATATCGTCTGCCAATCAGCATTGCTTTTCTAAAACGAGAGAATGACGTTTCGTTTAAGGCGACCAATCCGGAAATCTGTAGTATCGGCGTTTGGCGTTTGCTGTCTCTCTGTGAAAATCTCTGAAACTGTGTGCTATGTGTAAAGAATGCGTAGATTGGACGCTCCCACACGATGTAGCGGAAGTTGCTTTTAAGCGGAACACGGGGTCGTTCCCCCTTGCACTAGGGCACACGCTGTCTGCTCCACGGGCGGCCGAAATTGACTCATCCTCTGAAGGGACTGTCCTCCCGGTGTGTGGTCTGCCTCTCTCGAACTAAAAGCTCCCGTGACCGATGTGTCTGGAATGTATGTGTGTACGCCAGCCTCAAGTATTTCAACCCGAGTGTGCACTTGTTATTTGCATATCGTTTACATGAATTCATACAACATTGACTTTATCTCATCGAGTTTAGGTTCGAATGAAGCGTCTTGATGTCTGGAATGTGACTGTAAGGGTGGAATATGTAGGCAATGAAGGTCAGGAGACCACAACGTCTTACAAGCCGTAGCAGCTCGGCTGCTCTGATTACCCGATCCACGCTATTGTCCACTCTCCCTCGTATTCGCAGAAAAGCGGGTCCGTCCCGACTTCACGTTTTTCCATCATACTCAATGCAGGTGGACCACCTCCAGCCCCAGCTGACCCACACAAGAAGGCCAGAAGGACAAGCAATGTTCCAGAATCAGCTGAAATATCACAAATTAAAGTCATAGTCTTCATTGCCGCTTTTATTTACAACAGTGACCTTTCCATACCTGCTCCAACTGAGACAGAATAATAAAATGACATAAAATTAAAAAGTTGAGAAACATCAAGGGAGACTGGCCATAACTGTCTCTCATAACCGCCCGGTCATATCAGATAGTGTCTGTCAGTCACGCAAAAAATATGACTAGTAGTTACTTACATAGGACAAGATTGATTCAAGTATTGATGGCGAAAAGCGGATGTCGATTATAGTGATGACAACTACATATTCAAAATAACAAACCACATCCAACACAGAAACGCTGCCAGGGACCTCTCAGTCACCTACAGAGGGAATCGTACATTCACACAAACGTTGGACACAGGCCAGAGAGCCTTGCTAGAAGGTGCGGTTAGTAATTCGACTACTTAGTCTTTGGAAGCACAGAATTTACGATTTAAGGAATTGAAATTCATCGACTGGTGCCCAATTAAAGACAAATACACTACTCCATGAAGCGTCTCCTGAAACGCCGTTATCAGGATGAACGGCGGCTCGAAACGTGCTGTGCGCCACAGACGCAAGCTGGTGGGAGCAGTATTTCGCTATGGGAGACATCCTCCTGCGCTTGCTTGGGAGCTGTGGTAGCAGTCAAAGACACGCTGACAGCTGTGAAGCACCTGCATACGTCCATGCTTGATGTCATCCCCGACGGCGATGTCACCTTGGAGGAGTATAATTGTCTGTCTCTTGAAGCCAGAACCGTGGTATAGTGGTCACTGATCTCATTTGGACTAAGACTTACATAGGACAAGATTGATTCAAGTATTGATGGCGAAAAGCGGATGTCGATTATAGTGATGACAACTACATATTCAAAATAACAAACCACATCCAACACAGAAACGCTGCCAGGGACCTCTCAGTCACCTACAGAGGGAATCGTACATTCACACAAACGTTGGACACAGGCCAGAGAGCCTTGCTAGAAGGTGCGGTTAGTAATTCGACTACTTAGTCTTTGGAAGCACAGAATTTACGATTTAAGGAATTGAAATTCATCGACTGGTGCCCAATTAAAGACAAATACACTACTCCATGAAGCGTCTCCTGAAACGCCGTTATCAGGATGAACGGCGGCTCGAAACGTGCTGTGCGCCACAGACGCAAGCTGGTGGGAGCAGTATTTCGCTATGGGAGACATCCTCCTGCGCTTGCTTGGGAGCTGTGGTAGCAGTCAAAGACACGCTGACAGCTGTGAAGCACCTGCATACGTCCATGCTTGATGTCATCCCCGACGGCGATGTCACCTTGGAGGAGTATAATTGTCTGTCTCTTGAAGCCAGAACCGTGGTATAGTGGTCACTGATCTCATTTGGACTAAGATTGCAGTACATGCGAGGTGCCTATTTGCTTCCACCGTTCTGAGTGTAATACATAAGCTCCAACAAATGTTTACCAATCTGCCGTCTTCTACAGTTGTTGTCCCCTGCGCAGAAAACATCACGTAGGTTCTAAATCCGTTATCTTCAGAGTGTAAGAAATTCTTAGCGAGGAACTGTTATTTTAGAAATAAATAAAATTTCCCATCAGTTCGTTTAAACGGGATGCTACTCACTTTCTATAAGCAGAAAACGAGAAACTGCATAACTGCATGGCACTTTAGTTACAAATAATTTCTATTCTTCGACAAATTAATGAACTGCATATTTCCGTAATTACTGTCACACTGTTCTCAACTACACGTTCCCAATAACCATACGTTGCTAATAAAGTCTTAACGTCGATCGCGGTAGATAAGATGTCTGTCCTCCGAGGCTCGCCCAACCAGCTCTGGTTTACACACTGTGGATTACTAAAGAGCTCTTAACCGACACTGACCGCGGCAGACAACATGTCTGTCCTCCGATACTGCCTAACCCGCTCTAGTCTTACAGCTGAAGCACTTCGTCCGCCATCCAAGTCAGGCGATATATGAACAATACCGAAGGGCTTCGTCTGCCTTTTCGTTTAGCAGTTGTTTATTAATCTGCTGGTTATTAATGCTTCTGACATAACAGAATGACAGGACGCTATTGAGAGATGCAAGTAAATATGCAGTTTACTTTGTCTAATATTAATAATACAAGATTATTATTTTGATGTGCGACTTCCGAAAGCAGCAGCCAATCGAGGAGAAGGGCCACAATTTAGGCGGTCTTTCTCACGGCACCCATACTGAACAAACCATCTCTGATCAGTACCTCACAACATATCATGTCAGCTAGGAACTCCTACCTTCTCAACTGCTGTAAGAACAGCTTCTTCTATCCCAATATGATGGCTGTAAAGCCAGAAATATTACATATCTCCCTCCTTCTGAGATTTCCAAAAATTGGGATGTTACAGCAGACAACAATCAGTTTGATAAATAAACAAATTTTTACTCAAATTTTTATAAATTTTCCGCTATCATCTCTCAAGAATCATACCATTCCACTATACTTGTAATAAGTTATGTTCTTTTCAAATATTGAATGTAATTTATAATATTTCACTATCAGATTGTTAATTTAATTATATAATCAATGACTTAACATTTTTTGTGTGTAGCCTTTTATCTCAAAATCATTAACCTTTAGTTACTCTTTCTATACTACTTACATTATTCTTCAAATAGTAAATATTTTCAATGTAGTATTGTTCTATGTCTCTATGTTGTTGCTAGTCTCTTGTTATTCTACATTCTAAAATTTCTGCGATAATACTCTATAACAGTGCAATTCTCCTAACCAAGTATCAGTCAAAATATTATATACCGCTTTTAAACTACTATCGGCGAATTGCCGTTCATTAAATTCAACAAAATATTTCTCGCAATGAATATACATTGTTATTCGCTTCTGGTACATTGTCGTTATTTAAAATGACCAACTGCATGTTACACTGCTATACAACTTCTATCGGTTCGCTGCCGTCCTTTC
This sequence comes from Schistocerca gregaria, assembly GCF_023897955.1. Taxonomy (NCBI): domain Eukaryota; kingdom Metazoa; phylum Arthropoda; class Insecta; order Orthoptera; family Acrididae; genus Schistocerca; species Schistocerca gregaria. The sequence continues at coordinate 1,255,378 of NW_026061757.1, read as the reverse complement.
AGTTCGTTGAAACATTCTTTACACTTTACACTTTTCTTCAATATGATATCGGCAACATTGCGTTCTGCACTTAATTATATGAATGAGTCACACACACGTCCACTTCACATGGTTACAAACAAAATAAACACAACACCTGTACACTTCACAAATACGTGGAGACAGAGGAACATGACACTCACACCTTCTTACCAGAACGTATGCAAGCAACCCACAGCAGCAACTCATACTGAAGGTTCTATGGTCCATGATGTGGTCTTGCGTTGTGAAACTCGAGACTTTTCGAACTGGTGTTGCTACTATAACTGTATACATACAGTGATAGTGTTTTTTCTGCTGACTTTCATATACGAACATTGTGTGACTTCGTTATTTGTAGAGGCTAATTATCTTATTCTTAGCTTGATGTTTACCCCTCATTCCTTTCATATGTAAAAGCAGTGTGTGCTTCACTCTCCACCCTTCATTTTTCGTAGTGTTGTATTTAAATCTTATTTAGTACGACTACGTCTTTTATGAGAGTTCCATGTCAGAGTTGTGTCCAATGTCGACAGTATATCTACTTTCTTGTTCTTCATAAAATAGTTGGCGGTAACCACTTCGCCCGTAAATACTACGTAATGGCCGACTTACACTTCGCCTTTGCCCTTTCCTCCATCACTCTTCATAAGTGATTGGACGACTTTCTTGTCGCCTGATAACAATATTTCTCCCTTCTCTCTCTTTCTAAATAATTGGCCGACTTTCTGTCGCCTAATCTATTATTCTCCGTTCACCTCTTCTCTCTTCGTAAATAACTGGCAGACGCTTCTGTCGCCCAATAACCATAACTCCCCTTTTACGATATATCTCTTTGGAAGGATTGTCCTTAGCCTACCAGTGTATCATAATGAATTATAGCGTAAACCACTTCACCGTATCAGTTTATACTAAAGAGTGTCTATTTTGACTCAATCTGTACTGCTTTCCTGTTCTCAGAATATTTTCAAACACAAAGATATGGGTATAGCCGTTATAAATATGTACAAATTGTTTCACTACGCACTTTACAATGTGTTGTTTTTGCGCATTAATAAGTTACTGGTGTCCTGTTTTAATAATATACAATGTTCTCTTGCTGGTATATTTTGTAACGGGACATCCTCCTCTAGCATAACTTTTCCTCAACAGTAGGTGTGGATACCAGTATTATTTTTCGAATTTTTCATAGGTCAATATTATCTCAGCAGCTTTTCTGAAAACGTTCAAATAATTTTATACACAGTATGTTATATTTGAAGCTATAATTTAGGAAAAGGAATTGCTTTATAAAATATTTTTGTTTCGATGTTATAATGTTTAAGTACTAGTTCTGTAACCACAGTTAGAATTTTTTTGAAAAATTTCAGATTACGAATTGTTGTTATATTTAACATTTCTATTACACAATCCTGTACTGTTTACTATGTTTATTTCCGGATTCATTTATGAAATAATAATCTAAATTAATAAAAGTAGCAGCAACTAGTAGAAATACGTTTGTTAAGAACAATTGTAAACCCTTTGGAATATTGTTAATTCTCAGAGTGAGAGAGTCGTAAGCTTGTCTCTGTACGTATTTATTTTAAATTTTTGATCGAACAATGTAATTTCTGCTTTATTCAAGTGAAAAGTCAAAATACTGTATGATATACTAAAATTTGAGAAAATATATTTACGTAAAAATTATACAACAACATTTTTCCGATTTATTTAGTTGAAACCAACTGTGAGACCCTGATGTGACATTTTTCAGCTTCAAAAATCAGACCCCTAGACCAGAGGAAGTGGAGTCAGCTCAGCAGGACAAGCTAAGTAAACTACAAAGTTTATTGTAATCGTCGCTCCTCTGAAATGTTTAAAAAGACTTTGTGTAATGTGGACTATACATGAAAGTAGGAAGGAGGAGGTAGATTATAATCTGTAATCGTGTACTTCATATATCCTGACCTGTCCACAAATTCCAGTAAATGTCTGTTTTTGAACCATACTATTCAGATGTTTATTCTCCTGGGTTACTCTGTTTGTGTTAAAGATTGTGTCTTTGCTGTCACATAGTGTAAGAAAAGTTCCTAATATTAACCTTGATAGTGAAGAGTGTTAAATAAGACAGATATAGTTCTGAATGAAATAATGGGACAAGCTAACTAGAAGGAAAATAAATTGAAGCATGCTTTCAGTTAACTCGGGCATCTGGTAATCGTTAATTACCTAACAATACAATGAACGTTATTGCCCACTGAGGTTAGTAATCGTAAAATTGTTGATGTCCATGATGTGGTAGATAGCCTTTGATTGTTCCTGTTTAACGTTGGCTACCTCTACTGCATTGGGGGGCGCTACCCTAATGATTTTGTATGGTTCTTTGCGTCTCATAGAATTTTTTGATCTCTGAGTTTGTTTTGGAAGACTTATCCCTTGTACTGATCAGTGCCAATTCGCCAACTTGATATGTCCTTTTCTTAACCTGTTTGTTGTATTTATCCTTTCTTTCAGCTGCTTTTTCTCTGATCCTAGTTAAGACTAAGTCCCTCTTTCCATTGACTGAGATATAATCTCTCTGTGGCAACTTACTATCTGTTCAATTACATTAGGTTCCTTTTACCCGTTAGTAGTTCTTGTGGCGATATTTACGTGGTAGAATGCAGCAATTCATTCGTAGTATCTTCAAATTCTTTAGCGTTATTTATACACTCGTGATGTTTTCTAGAGCAATACGCTTTAAACGGCGTATTTACTTCTCTCATTCATTCTCACTGATGATCCTGCCAAGCTTACCTACCTTCATTACGTAGTCATTGCTAATTTTATTGGAGACTGACTTACCTGTTATCTTTCTTAGTGCATATAATTTTACATGCTTTGAGAACATGTTCGACACAAGAAACAGATATTTTCATGCTCTTTGTGAAGTGGGAAGAGGACAATAGACGTCAAAACATATCTTTTTCAGTATTTTGTTGGTATCATACAATGCATTCCCACTTTGCTGCTAGAATTTATAGCTTTTGTTTCCTGACATACAGCACATGATTTTAGAATCTTCTGTACCGAGTTTTCTAAATTATTAAAATAGCAACTTTCGTTAATTTTGTACATATATGTCTTGGCACAAAGTGAGCGTATGTGAAATGTATGAACCACACTAGCCTCTCAGTTTCATGTTCTGGCCGATAGACCTTCTATTTCCATTAGTCTGGGTCTTTTTAACGATAACACACACTTTTATGTATGACATAGTACTTCCTTACCTTATCATCTGCTTTCCTGCTCCAATAAGCTTTCATCATTTTAATAGTGTCATCACTATTCTTTTCCCTTCTTATATTTTTAAATATGCCCTTTTCTTTTCTTTGTGGTTTACTTATGTTAGGTATAACATAGAGACTTCTTTCTGCCCTGAATCATTAAAATTGGCTTTTTTCATACCCAAAGGCAATCTGGATAATGCCTCAGTCACTGTATTGCTTTCCCCTGGCAAGTATTCTATTGTGAAATCATACCCCTGAAGCGCTAAAGTCCATCGTGTTGATCTGTTATGACATAGCCTACAACCCATCAGGAATGATAGTGCCTTGTTGTCTGTAAGCAATTTTACTTTCCTCACCATAACATAGTGCCGGCCGGTGTGGCCGAGCGGTTCTAGGCACTATAGTCTGGAACCGCGCGACCACTACGGTCGCAGGTTCGAATCCTGCCTGGGGCATGGATGAGTGTGATGTCCTTAGGTTAGTTAGGTTTAAGTAGATCTAAGTTCTATGGGACTGATGACCTCAGCAGTTAAGTCCCATAGTGCTCAAAGCCAAAAAAGTAATAAGCCATAACATAGTACCTGAATTTCTTAAACGCATATACTACTGCTAACGTCTCCTTTTCTGTTACTGAATATTTTCTCTCCCATTGGTTTAGTACACGACTGGAAAAAACAATGGATTTTATTTGTACTGTATCTCGATTTTCTATGAATTGACAAAGATAAGCTCCTAGTCCATATTCTGAGCAGTCAGTAAAAATGCGAAAAGGTACATTTAAGTCTGAATGTGGCAAAACAAAACTGTTACATAACTCACGTTTTATTTTTTGAAATTCTAATTCGCACTTCTTGGGCCAGATTCATGTGACATTCGTCTTCATTTACTGAAGTAGGGCTTTCCCATTAAGTGCCTGATTATTCACGAATTTGCGGTAGAATTTGGTTTAACCGAAGAAGCTTTCATCTGGTTTTTGCTCTTAGGTCGTGGAAAGTTTGTTATAGAATTTAACTTTTCTGGGTCTGGCTCATCACTTTCAGCCGATATAATATGTCCCACTAAATTAACTTCGCCTTTTCCCAAGTCGGATTTGTCCTGATTTACACTAATACTATTCTTTTCAAAGTTGATGCAATATGTCATTGTGTTCCTTCCATGTTTTGTCAGCAATCAAAGTATCATCAATAAATACCGTAATTTTGTTCAGTAGCTGATCTCCCAGGACCTTAAGTAACATAGACAAAAGCGCCTATCAACATTTTCAAGCCAAATGGCAATATTCCGAATTGGTAACTCCATCCCCCATATACAAATGCGGCAGTCAAGGCTATATTTGTTAATATCCTGACACCACTGAACTTCTGCACAAGTTGCTTTTGTGCCTCAGGTCTATCGATCTGTTTAAGGCTCTAGCATTCAAAGTTATGCGTACTTTCTTTGCTGCATTTACAAGGGAACTGCGATAATTACTCTGAGATCGTTCGATAAATCTCCATTCATTTTCTTCACCTATAGAATACGGGTTAAACCTAAACAGATTATGTGGTTTTATACGGAAACCATACTCATAATAGTTCATGCAGCATGGTCTCTTTGAAAATGCTTTTTGATTCCATAGTAGAGTTTTTTTTCCAATTTGTGTGCCCCTTCCTAACTTAATCCGTCAATACTTGAGATTTTTTTTTATTGATTCTAACCTCTTTACCTACCTCTTCATCTGGGGGTATCCTTACATACAAATACATGATTTCTTCTGCTTCATAGTTCCAATACATCTGCTCTCATGTGATATGTACTCCCGCATCATCACATAAGTTTTGTATAGCCTCATTTCCACTAAATTTAATAATTTGTCACTCCCGTTCATCTCTTATTCTCATTATACCCGCTGAAAAATCTAGCATTGCCCTATTAGCAACCTGTCCTCCAAAGCAAACTGATGCACCGGAAATCACCATGGCATTCAGTGAAAATGATCTGTTTCGCATTTGAAATTCTATTAAAATCTGATTCTTTATTATTTTACTTCTAGATCCACATGCTGTGACCAATTTAATTCCTCATACTGATAACTTGGGACATCTGTATCCTTCTTTATTTCTTCATACAAAGTACTAGAAGCAGCACTAATTTGGCTACCTGATTGTAGGATAGCAATTATTTTCTTGTTTTGTATTTCAATTGTTTGTTGGTACATTTTCTTAATTACTGCCTATCTTCGTCCATGAGTGCATTTTTTACTCTGCTCATATGTCATATGACATATCTTACTAATGGTCCACTACATTTGGCCGTTCGCAGTTGGACCAGATCCGAACAGCCTACTAATTTTCCGGCTCTGTAGGATTCCTATCTCTTACCTGAGTATGTTCCATGTTTTGATTATTAAAATAATCCCTTTTTCCACCACAATAACTGTTCGTACCGCTTTCCAAAGGGCCTCTCCCTCTTCTGGATTGGCTGCGACTGCGGCGCAGGTGTCTGTTTACCTCCCAGTCACGCCGTTCGTCATTTTGATTCGTACCTCTGCTGTGGCTTTGCTGTCTCTCTTTACGGCGGTCTTTCAGCTAGCTGTTCTTTCTTTAGCCCTCCGGTAGTCGCCTGTTGCTGGGTAACGCATTTAATTGCTCCAGCACTTGCATTGGGTGACTGATATGACATTTATTTACATTGATTAACTTTTCTTGTACTGATACTTGGAATTTAAGTATAATCACTTCCATTGTGTCAGATTCACTTTATGTGTCGGTTAAGTATTGGTTATTTTCCCAAAAATCTAGGATAAATTCCGTATGGTTGCTACACCTACTAATTGCAAAGCTTCTGCTCTCAAAAATATCTTTTATAACACCGTTTTGTGTGCTAGTAGATCAGTATTGATTGAAAAATACTTGCACAAACGCTTTATAGTTTTTACATGTATTACTGACCCAATTTCCCCACGATATTGCTTGTCCTTCTAACCTACAGGCCACGAATTTGATTTTTTGCTGTTCTGTCATGTTTTCAGGAATAATGCCATGAATTGTGTAAAGAGGACTACTGGGTGTATCGTTCCCTTACTAGAGAAATGATGGAATTTGTAAGCATTAGTCTAATTTGCTACGTCACTTACATGGACAACACCTTTCTCTCTTTGTTGTTCACACCAAATTTCTACTTCATTTTCTATTTTGTTTTGCATATCAGGAAGTACTTTCTGCTCTAATTCTGTCAGTTTACCCTAAATTGCATTTGTGATGTCTCCTTGAACACCTAAATGAAACAACAATGGTGAGCAGCTCCAGACATCCTTCGTTTGATAGACCAAGAGGCTCCCTTTGTTGAGTGACAGTTCATTATGAAGGTAAGGATCTGCTGGGCAGGGTGTTAGGCGTCATTCATTACTCTTAGTGTCTTTGAGGACCACCACACTAGGGTTTTTCGATAGAGTTAATTATTGGCTGCCTGAAGACAGGATGATTTTGCTCAGACCGAGCGCTGGTGAATATTGTTGGGATTACCCCACAGACATATGGAAGTCATCCATCATCAAACGAAGTAGGACAGCAGATCGACCCAAATGTGGACAATTGCTCCTTACTGCTCTCGGTTAAGAGAAAATATACAAATAGCTCTGAGCTCCTAAACCACATAGCATTGACCTACCTTGTGAGTGCAGTCAGCCCCATTTTATGAGCTGCGAAAACTCAAAAGGTAGTACAGCTGGTGGCCAAACTTAGGGTGGCACTAGAATCATTCTGTTCATCGTTCCATGCTCCCGTTGCACTGAATAAACTGCTTCCACCAGTCACCGTCATCTCACTGGGGCATCCAGAGCCACGTGTCCGCACACCCGTCAGGCTGTCTGCCACGACGATGTTGCTGACCACGGCAGCTGCCCTAGTCGACCTGGGACCAGGTGGCTCAGGTAAGCTGCCACGCCCACTCTCGCTGTTGTTCGGTTGCCAGGCGCCGATAATCCCTTCAGGGGGAAAACGGTTTTAGAGTGCATGATGTTCACATGAAATAATATCAGCACGAATAAATCAATACAGTATACAGTTGTTGATAATGTAATATGTTTACAATCATAGGAGAACAAATCAAGGACCCTAACTGCAAAATCGATCATGTCTCGATTTTGAGTTGAACATTGTATAAAATAACCTATTGGGCCCACCCATCTCTAAAACAGAAAATCTCACTTGATAACAAATGGAAAGCATGCTCAGTTATACCATTTAAATATGTATTGATCCATAAGTTACCGTTAAACTACTAGATATGCCAACAAAAATGCAAATTTACTACCATTAACCTAACTGCCTAACTAGAGACAGTGGTGGTAATTCTCCGCCGTCACAGTCTCCGGAGGTCTCGTGATTCCTGCTAGGAACAAGGACACGCAAACACATATAAAACTGGAAATGGAAATGAGCGTATGGCATCGCTGGCCGGGAGGCCCCTATTCGGGGAAGATCGGCTGCCAAGTGTAAGTCTTATTTCAGTCGACGTCACATTGGGCGACTTGCGTGTCGGTGATGAGGACAACACAACACCCAGTACTCGAGCGGAGGAAATCTCCAACAAGGCGGGAATCGAAAGGAGGCCCAGTGCATGGGAGGCAAGCACGTTACTACCCAGCTAAGCAAACGTATATGAAACTGTAATAAATGATAGCCCTAGAAAACATTTTCTATGGTACTAGTAGAGCAAAGTAAAACAAGAACCTATGTTTAATCTATTGTCTGTGCCCTGGTGACCAGAGTGGTTACCTCGCAACCTGCTGTGGTTTGTCGACCTGATGGGGCCTTGTTGTGTCTTGCATCTCCTCATAGCTGAGTTGGCCCCTTTTGCTCAGTTATTGGACAGCGCGCTGGTTCCCCTGCAACTCGTACAATCGACTTTAGCCGTAAGTAGGTCTCTAGGTCATACATATTAGGCTGTAACATTGCTACCACAGCTCTATACATGCAGGTATTATATTGTAAAATGTGATACTCAGATCCGTGTACCCGACATTCTCCCAAACCTGTAATCCTGAATTTGCTGAGGATTTGCTGCCGTACTGCTCTCCATTGATCACACTATGCGTCGAACGTTCACACTCATGGACGTGGGATCCTCCCTGGCGAGTAACTCGCTACACTCCTAAAGATGTACCAGTGAACAACGGCACGGGCGGGCACGGTGGTCACTTCAACATCAAATACCTCGAACCCCAGTACTCTGGAAGGTAAGGTCCTACGCCATTATGGCGCGCCCGAAACTTTAGTGAAATATGGCAAAACGCAACTATGGCGTGCCCAAGAACCCACGAGAAACACAAACAAGAAAGTGGTGGAACACTCATATGGCGCTCCCAAAACCTACTTCAATGAGCGTATAGTACCTCCCTTACATCGTTACAGCCATAGAGGTGGTAAAAAATGGAGTCACAAAAAGATATAGTGGGAGCCCCTTTTGCCTAGGAACGTTGATGACTTTCCCACGCAGCAGAAATTTGGACACACCGAGAGAGGAGTGACACATTGACATTTCACCAGCATAAGCATACAGTATACCCTCGACGATAACGTACCGTGCCATGATTATTACATCAGTTACCGCAATAAATGTCAAAAACAGTATAATTGTAATTCTACGTATCTATTTACAATGAACATTTATCTAATTCTTCATTTCGTCCGCCCGAGCGTGTGAGTAGACTTACCGCGAGCCGTATCCGCATGAACCTGGTGTCAATTTCTTACTACTCACATTTCTCTGTGAAGAAGAATATGGTTTAGGTGGACTCACTCCGACCTGATCACTCCCATGACGATCTGAGTTTCTCTCTCTCCAATTCCTATCGCACCGAAAGTCATTGTTCTGTCTTTGCCAGTTTCCCTTACATCAGGAATTTTGTGGTCCTTAATCTCACCCACCACCGACATTCCTTCTGTCGTTGTTGTTTCTTTGTGGTGCCTGGAAGTTGCTGTTAAAGTTATTGTTCTGACCCCTCTTTCTGTCACAATCTTCTTCTTTTTCAAAAATGAGTTCCGGTGCGCAGAGGAGGCGCTTGAACTCTTCTGTACTAATGCCACATTTTCCAACGAGTGCGTGTTGGTTGCTGCAGGGCGGCTTAGAGAAGAAAATTTTATAATTTCCCCTCTCACTGTGTGGCGCGTATTGAAATTTATTTTTCTTTATTATGCCCTCAAATAAGTTTATGGCGCTTTTGTATCCCTATGCTTCAATGTCTGGATGCAAAACGATCTCTTGTTTAACGCGATCTTGTAGTTCCCGAGACCAGTACGCTCCGAGAAACGCGTCCGCAGATTCCTGATATGATCGACACATCGCTGCTACCCAGCCCCTTTCTCTTTATTATTATGCACTTAAAACCTTACATTGAAGTTTGAGCCGTGCTATAAATTGCTGTTTTGAAGACCGCGCCGCAGCGTGTAGTGTGAAGCAGTTGCCCTCCGTTTCTAGGGCTGGGGCAATAGCAGCTTTAGTCTCTCTCTCTGGTGGGAAAGGTAGCTTGCTTCCGTGCATTTAAGGGGCGCTATGAGCTCGCTAGGGGTTAGTCTGGTCAGTCTGCTGGGTCAGTGTGGAGGAGTCAGTGTCTGTATGTCGTCCGGAGTGCTAGTATGGGTTAGGCTGCCAGTCTGCTCGAGTTTCTTCAGGCAACGGTCATTGGCGGTTGGATCGATCGGTTGCTCCGTCGCGCACTGAGACACAATTTGTCCGCCTTGAGCGCCGGCGCATGTGAGGTCGCCACGCGTGAGTCCAAGGCGCCGCGCCGTATAGCGAGGCGTAGTGGCTTCGCGGCCGACACGAGAGCAACAGGAGCCAACCTACGACATCGGTCAGGCCGGTGCGAGCTGCGAGGCCGTGAGACGGGAGATCGGCGTGCCTTCATGCATCCGTTGAAGCGGCTGCCAGCGGGCGGTTCAGGAGAGCGTTTTGGGGGTCCTGTGACAGGTCTTTGCCAGACATCGCAGTTTACTAGAAGTTAAGTGATTCGTGATATGTGTGGTGTCACCGCCAGACACCACACTTGCTAGGGGGTAGCCTTTAAATCGGCCGCGGTCCGTTAGTATACGTCGGACCCGCGTGTCGCCACTATCAGTGATTGCAGGCCGAGCGCCGCCACACGGCAGGCCTAGAGAGACTTTCTAGCACTCGCCCAGTTCTACAGCCAACTTTGCTAGCGGTGGTTCACTGCCTACTTACGTTCTCAATTGCCGACAAGATAGTTTAGCATAGTCTTCAGCTACGTCATTTGCTACGACCTAGCAAGGCGCCATATTCAGTTACTATTGATATTGTGAATTATGTACCGTCAAGACCGACGTTCGTCATTAATGGATTAAAGTTAAGTATTCCACCAGCTACGTCCGTTGTTTCTAAAGTCTAATTTCCTTGTCCTGTTCCAGACCTCACGCCAGCCTGCGTGAGGTAAAACGCGTGCCTTTCGGCCTCCTCTAGTAACACGGTGTTGGCTCTCCTGCCAACCACAACATTGGCGACGAGGCAAAACCGCGTTCTTATCGATAGTGCCCTCATTTACTTGTGTAATGGCTTCAGCACAATCTCCAGATGTACTGTCCGAATCTTATCGCTTACAGAATCAGCAGATGCAGGTCTTACTGGATGCCCTTGGATACCTCGTCCAGGGTCAACGTGCGATGCAAAACGATGCTTCAGCAGCCGCTTCACCGCTAACGCAGCCGCAACACACTGTTGCACCAACTTTTCGATCTTTTGATGCTGCACTGGAAAGCTGGACTGAGTGGTCACGCAAATTTGGATTCCATGTCGCCGCCTACAGAATTCAAGGTAACGAGCGGCAGCCTTTTCTCCTTTCATCCGTCGGGGTGCAAACGTACGGTGTGATAGTCAAATTATTTCCCCGACGCGACGTAGCAACTCTGTCCTACGAAGAAATTTTGTCTGCATTAGATGCATATTTCAAAGAATCAGTCAATGTAGTTGCGAAAAGTTATACCTTCTTTCGTGCAAAACGTACGACAGGTGAGACTAATCGGGAGTGGGTTGCAACCTTGCAAGGCCTTACTAGGGATTGTGCTTTTGAGTGTCAATGTGGACTTCCTTATTCAGATACTATGGTACGTGATGCAATTGCACAGAACGTTTCTGATGTTCGTATAAGGGAACAGATTTTGAAACAAGTGATGGACATATTGGATCGGCAGGACACACTTGACTTTGCTCAGGAATCATTTGAAACTTCGCCAGCAGTGTGTCAGGTTATCCGGCCCGCCGGGAGAGCTGCACGGAGCAGTCTACAGCCCCCGCGCCCGTCCGCGCCGCTGCCGCCAGGCTCTCAGCCACGTGTGCCGCGTTGGCAAGCAAATCCAGTGATCAAATCATGCCCGCGGTGTGCTACTAAACATTCGCGTGAGAATTGCCCGTTACGCCAAGCTATTTGCTTTTATTGTAATAAAAAAGGACATGTCCAGGGTGTTTGCCAGAAAAAGTTCAGATCGGAAGCTCAAAACCGTTCCAGGCCCTTTGCTTCGCACCGGAATCGGAATCAAACCAAGGATACTCAGGCTCGCGAAACTTCGCCCATGGAAATTCATGTAGTTCATTCCACTCCGCCCAGTGCCACTCTCTCTAACAGTGACTGTGTTCGTCGCAAAAATAGTGTGCGTCGATATCGCCGGGACTCCCGTCAAGTCGCAAGTCATTATGTACCAGTGTCAGTTCACGTTGAACGAGACAGTCGCTCTTGTCGTCAGCAGGACAATAAACTTTTTGTTTACTTGGACATTAACGGCAAAATGATACCATTCCAGCTCGATACAAGAGCTGGAGTTTCACTGATCAATCAAGACACTTACAATCTGCTGGGCACACCTCCGTTGCGTTCTGCAAATGTTAAGTAGTTATTCAGGTCAACGTATCCCTGTGTTAGGACAGTGCAGCCTTATTGCAACATACAAAGGACAAACAAAACTTGTGTGATTTTACTTCCTTCGTTCTTCTTCTGCAGTGAACTTGTTTGGTTTCGACTTATTTCAGTTTTTTAACTTGTCTATAGTAAATCAGGTCCTATCAGTGAATCAGTCTGTCCCTTCAGACAGTGTTTCTCGTCTATGTGAAGAATTTGCAGACATTTTTGCACCGGGCCTCGGTTGCGCTACGAACTATGAAGCACATTTGGAACTGAAAGTAAACGCGCACCCGAAATTTTTCAGAGCGCGCAATGTTCCCCACGCATTGCGTGATCAGGTCGCAACACAATCACAAGGTGTAATTGAACGTGTGCAGGCTTCTCTCTGGGCATCACCCTTAGTAATTTTGCCAAAACCTTCCGGAAAGTTGAGACTTTGTGTGGACTTCAAGGCAACAGTGAATCCGCAACTAGTGATTGCAACTTTTCTTTTACCCCGCCCGGAAGATCTTTTTGACAAACTGTGCCCGGGTAAATATTTTTCGAAGTTGGACCTAGAAGATGCGTACTTGCAAATACCGGTGGACTAAGAATCCCAGCGCGTTTTAGTAGTTAACACGCATCTTTGGTTGTATCAATTCAAACGACTGCCATTCGGGTGTGCATCCGCCCCTGCATTTTTTCAGCAATATCTGCAAACTGTTTGTGCGTCGTTCCCTACAGCAGCAAATTATCTGGAAGGTATTGTGATCTCTGGAAAGACGGAAGAAGAAAATTTGGCCAATCTCAGAACATTATTTCAGGTCTTGCGAGAAAATGGTCTTCGCTTGCGGAAGGACAAATGTGTGTTTTTTGCTCGTGACTTGCGCTACTTGGGACATGTACTCAATGCCCAAGGCATACATCCCATTCCAACGCACCTTCGTGCCATACAAGACTTGCTGTCGCCGCAGAATTTGAAGCAGCTACAGAGTGTACTGGGAAAAAGAAATTACTACCACGACTATGTGCCGCATGCTTCTTCCATTTCAGCTCCGCTTCATCGTTTACGTCGTAAGCGTGTTCCGTTCGTCTGGACGACGGAATGCGAACACGCCTTTCGCCGGTTGAAATCGGCGTTGCTTTCCAATACTTACCTTACGCCCCTCTTGTTGATGGTGGATGCATCCAATTTCGAGATCGGTGCTGTTATTGCGCACAAAGATGGATCGCACGATCGCCCTATTGCCTTTGCGTCCAAATTGCTCTCGTCTGCTCAAAGAAATTATTCACATATCGAGAAAGAAGCATTGTCTCTCGTATTTGGTGTTACAAAGTTTCATGATTTCTTGTATGGTCAACACTTAACCATAATCACAGACCACAAACCTTTGACATCGCTTTTGCATCCGGCCAAGCCTGTACCTCCACGTACAGCGCAGAAATTCATTCTATGGTCTATTTTCCTCTCGCAGTACCGCTACGATATCTTGTATCGGTCCACTGCTAAGCACGGAAACGCCGATGCGTTGTCCCGCTTGCCTGTTGCTGAGGATAGGGCATTCGATTCCTCCGAACTTGCTTTCATGTTCTTTGATGCAGAAACCGATGACGTGGTCGAATCGTTTCCGGTTGATTTTCGTCGTGTAGCTACAGCCACAGCTACCGACCGTGTTCTTGCTCCCGTTCTGCGTTTTGTTGCTACGCAATGGCCCTTGTCAAAGTCACGGATCGGGGACCCGTTGGTTCGCCGATTTTTTGCTCACAAGGAGAGACTTTTTGTACGACATTGGTGTTTTGGTGTTGCGTTCTGATAATGATCACTCGAGGGTCGTGGTACCATGTTCGTTACAGTCCTCTGCCCTACAGTTTCTGCACCTCGGACATTGGGGTATAGTGAGAACGAAACAACTTGCTCTTCAGCACTGTACTTGGTTCGGAATCGATGCCGCGATTACGAATATGTGCTCTTCTTGCATGGTTTGTGCCGAACAACACTCAGCACCACCGCGGAAATTATTTGCATGGCCCAAAGCCACTTCCCCTTGGCAACGCTTACACATCGATTTTGCTGGTCCATTTTGGAATGCTCGATAGTTGGTTGTGGTAGATTCATTCAGTAATCTTCCTTTTGTTGTCCGGATGTCTTCCACGACGTTATCTGCCACAATCCAAGCGTTATCCGCTATCTTTTGCATTGAAGGTCTTCCACAGACTATTGTTTCCGACAATGGCCCACAATCCATGTCTGCAGAATTTCAGTCATTCTGCAAGGCCAATGGTATTCAACATCTGACGTCCGCGCCGTTTTCGCCACAGTCTAACGGTGCCGCTGAACGATTGGTCAGGACTTTCAAGTCACAGATGTTGAAGTTGAAAGTGTCGCATTCTCGGGGGGACACGTTATTGCTCTTTTCGTCCTCGTATCGCTCTCAGCCCCGAGATGGTCGCTCGCCGGCTGAGTTGCTACGCGGTCGTCATCATCGAATCTTGATGTCTTTGCTATATCCGCCGCATCAGGTTCCTGTGCAGCGGCAGACACCTGCTTTTGCTCCAGGTGACGTCTACTATCACCACTATCGAGGTTCACGGCGTTGGCTCGAAGGGCGCATTCTTCGCTGCCTCGGAAGCGCTATGTATCTGGTTTTGGGGGCGTCTGGTGAGGTGCGTCGGCATCTCAATCAGCTGCGCCTCTGTCGTCGCACGGGATCTGCCGCTCGCCGTCTGCTTTCAGCGACGGTGCCGTCCGGTCAGCGCCCCGGGGACCCATCTACTGGCTCGCCTCAGCCCCAGGTGTTACCGACGCTGCCTTCCATTTTGCCCTATGGCTACGCGCCGCCGCCACCGCCGCCTGTTCTCCCGCCGGCGACGCCCGCAGTGGACGCGTCGCTGCAACCGCCGGGCACCTCCCTGGGTAAAGAGCCACCTATCGCTTCCCATGACCAGTTGTCCTCCGACATGGAACTCTTGCCCGCTCCGGACCATATGTTGTCTTCGCCTGTCGGGTGCCCCGGCCCGATGGAGGTCGACCCTTCGGCCCCTCCTGTCTCTCTACGGGCACATACACCGCATATTGGCGTGCACCCTGGAGCAGGTTTTCAGGCGTTTCCTAGCTCCCCGCGGTCCGAATTGCAGGGTGCGGGTGGCACAGCCTCGCCTGTTGTTAGGCTCCCCATCTCGTCACATACGTCAACATGGGGTCCTCCCCACGGTGAGCGGAAGCCTTATGCCACAACGGTACGCCGATTTGCGGGGGAGGAATGTGGTGTCACCTCCAGACACCACACTTGCTAGGTGGTAGCCTTTAAATCGGCCGCGGTCCGTTAGCATACGTCGGACCCGAGTGTCGCCACTATCAGTGATTGCAGACCGAGCGCCGCCACACCGCAGGTAGAGAGACTTTCTAGCACTCGCCCAGTTGTACAGCCGATTTTGCTAGCGATGGTTCACTGCCTACCTACGTTCTCAATTGCCGAAAAGATAGTTCAGAATAGCCTTCAGCTACGTTATATGTTATGACCTAGCAAGGCGCCATATCCAGTTACTATTGATATTGTAATCATGTACCGTCAAGACCGACGTTCGTCATTAATGGATTAAAGTTAAGTATTCCACCAGCTACGTCAGGTTTTCTAAATTCTAATTCCCTTGTCATGTTCCAGACCTCACGCCAGCCTGCGTGAGGTAAAACGCGTGCCATTCGGCCTCCTCTAGTAACACGGTGTTGGCTCTCCTGCCGACCACAACAATATGTTATTTCATTTACTTGTTAAATTGTACTTGTTTTGTTGGTCAGTCTGTCTGTCGTCCGCATTTGTTAGGCAGTGTCTGTCTGTCTGTCTGTCGATCTGCCATGAGTTAACAGCTGCCTCTGTCATGTTTGTCGGATTTGGTGTTAACGGATTTATTGTTTGAAGTGCAACTGCCGAATTTCTGAAATATGTTTTTATCTTGCCTATCATCTTGAGAGGCGGTATATGTGTAATGAAGAGCATGTTTGTATATTTTATGTAAGACTGCATTTCATGGGTTTTTATTTAAAATATCATTTTAGTATATGAAGTTGCCACCCTTCCACCGTAGGAGTTTTCTTTTTTTAATCAAGTTGCACCTTCTGTGGCAAGTTAATTTTTTATAATGTTAGTGTTTTGTACAATTTCCATCCCTGCTGCGGGATGCATAGTTTATGTGCCCGTGTGAGTTGTTAAAACTTTTCGTTTAATGTAATCTGGTGTGTTGCAGATTTGCACCAGTGTAGTCTTTCAGAGGTTGTGAGCGGTCGTGACTACGGCCATGTCAAAAGGGAGTGGCAACGTTCTCAGACCGCAAGCGCATACTGTCAATATTGGTTCTTTCTGCCTCTGAATAAATTGTAACTTGATATTTCGAGGATGCTATCTGATTATAATTTTTAATCTGTTTAAAAAAAGGCCTTTTAGGAATAAAATTTCCATTTGTTGAAAGAAATTTAATTGGTTTTCATCAGTCACTCGCTGGCAATTACTTCCACGCTCACATAGTGTGATTAAATGTGTTAATGTTCTTGATGAATCGCTAGTAAATAAAGTAAATTCGTAGCAAAATGTTTTGAAGGTAAATTCACGGTTCAAAGTTTCTTCCCGTTTGCGCCACGTACTTCATTAGGTTGGTTTTGTGCTGTACCGCTGCATACAACATACCTGGTAAACATGCGTCAACGCCATTTTCTACAATTATTCGCCTAAGTGCTTACATTTAATCATCCTTGTTCTGAGGACTTAGCGGAGTGGAATTAGCCCTGCGCACAGAATTTTTGAAGAATTCTAATTTGTACTTACGGAAGTGATATGAGATTTTATCAATTATTGTACTTGTGAACGTAGATGTCCTGAATATTCCTATCACAAGCTTGTTATTCTCGGATCTCAAATCAAGAAAATTTAAAATTCCCTTTCGCTCATTCTGTGGTGTAAATACTACATTCAAATCCATTTTGTTAATATCATCGGTAATTATTTATTTCTTTTTCGAAACCTTGATACACTGTAAATGTGTAATCAACATATCTTCTGCACACATATATTTTATCACAGTACTGAACATGTCCTTTCTAAAAAGCCGTTTCATATGCTTTCAAGAAAATGTCCTCCGTCTGTCCTGCTAACAAAGAGAGAAATTTCCGCTGAAATGCAGAGTAATGGCATCGCTGAATTATCTTTGTATATAAAAGGCAATGTCCTGACTGACTGAATGACTCATGACCGCCCAGCTCAAACTGCTAAGGATATAAACTTTAAATCTGGAGAAGCTGTGGATCTTAAGCTGCAGGCGTCGTTTAAGAACGGGTTTTTCTAAATTCCAACACTACGAGGGTTAAATATGGGATGAAGGTTTTTTTTTTTTAATGTCGCTATTAAGGCAACTTTGAAGCCAGGCATACGAAAATTGGTGTTTGATTTCTCGGTCAGAAATAAAGAAATATGTGTTTTGAACATTTTTGGAAATTTAACACTATGGGGGTGAGATAGAGGGTGAAAGCTTTTTTTTTAAAAAAAAATCATTATCAAAGAACTACTAAAGTACTTTTAAAGCTACATATATGAACACTGATATTTGACTTGTCCGTTACAGATAAAAGAAGTATGTATTCTATTGTTCTTGTAAATTAAACCCCTAAGGGGTGAAACGGGAATGCAAGTTTTTGTTGAAATATTTCATTGTGTAAGCATTTATGAAGCTAGATGTATGGAAACTTGTATTTGGTTTCTCTGTTAGAAATAAAACGTACGCGTGTCACTGTCTTTGTAAATTCTGCCTCTAAGGGGATGAAACATACTGTGAAAATATTTCATTGAGAAGGCATTTTTAAAGCTAAATGTTTGAAACTTGGTGTTTGGCTACTCGATTAGTGATGAAAAAGAACTTATTTCACTGTTTAAGGAAATTCAACCCCCGAAGGGGGTGAATTATGGTCAGACTGCTAAGGATATAAATTCGAAGTCTGGCGAGGATGGGGATCTTATAACGTAGGTACCGTTTAAGAAGGGATTGTCCGAAACTCCACTCCTAAAGGGCGGGGAGGGGGGGGGGGGATGGGGGATGAAAAGGCTGTTTGAAAGCATGTCACTATTAAGGGAATTTAGAAGCTAGAACTACGAAAACTGGTGTTTTTGGTTTTTCGGTCAGCAAATAAAAAATACATGTTTCAGCGTTTTTGGAAATTCAAGCACTGAGGGGATAAAATGCTAGGTGAATTTTTTTTTTAAATAAATGATTAGTAAAGAAGTACTAATGGGTTTTTGAGGCAACATTTATAACAACTGGTATTTGCCTTCTCGGTTAGAAATAAAAAAAGAAATAAGTGTTTCATTCTTCCTGCAAATTCAGTCCCTAAAGCAATGCAATAGGCGATGAAAATTTTAAAGAAAATTTGTCCTTACATTTAAAGTATTTTACAGTAAAATTTATGAAATTTAGTATTATTTCATTTCTCAGTTAGATATAAAGAAATATTTTTAGAGTATTGAAGTTTCTATGGAAATACGCATGATTAACAAAACCTTTGGATTCCACCTACCAGAATAGCTTTTTAGTCAAATGTACGTTCGGAAAAGACCATGCTTGTATGCCCTGACTTAGCGTGAAAAGCTTAATAGGTGTTATAATTTGTGAACGACACAAAAATTCGATCAAATAAAAACAGAAATAAATCTCTTCAGGCCATACAGTCTACGCGAGTGAAACAGTGGGCTCTAAGCTAGTCTCATACAAATTGGCGAGTTTATTTAACCACAAAGCGTGAAACTCATATTCACTACGGACAATAAACTGGAGCAGAGGCCGAAGCGTAAGACTGGTACAGGAGAGAATTGGCTGCGTAAAGCACGTGTGGAAAACAGGAAGAAACTTTATAGGAAAGTTTGAAGAGCATAATAACAACGGGAATGGCTCACCGACGGCGGCGAAGCACATCAAAAGCGAGCATCACTCGCTGGCTGACGTCACAGACAGCGGAGGGCGTTGCACTTATAACGGGTGGTTATAGTCAAATTTAGAGGAGGTAGTGTCTCGAATAAATTTCAGTAGAGGCGGGATAAGCTGTCGTTATGCTACATAGAACTGTAATATTGTAACACAGTGTTGGAGGTTGCCGCTGGCTAGATTCTTGTCTTCCAGAGGTTCGGAGAGCCTCCACACAGAGGTCGGAAGAAACCAGAGCGCGTAGAATATGATAAGGGGTAAGCTTCCATACTGAGGGACTACGTGATAGGACTGGAGGTTGTAAGGCATCCAGATTAATAGGAGTTTCCACAGGGGTTTGGAAACGTCACACTAGCGTATATAAACGAGAGCTTAAGCGGCTTGAAGCGTTCCATTTTAGACTCCGCCTTCGACGCCGTCTCTGCGCTACTCTGCCCTCTGAGTGGGACTGAGATCTTCGCAGCACCTAGTTGCACAAGGTGGCGACGCCTCTCAGTATCTCAGTTATATTCTCAGTGCCTCGTAAACTTGCAAAAAATCACAATCCTCCCTCTGTACTTCCTTTCTAGACATATATTTCCTTTGCATACCGGGTTCCCTGGTCTGGAACCTTTTGAACTTGCAGCTCTAATTCCAGACAACGACGAGTTTGAAGAGCGCACTCTACTACTGAAAGCTTGATATTAAGTTTCCAGTCTCTCCTTCCTGATCTGCTCACAGGAAATCGCAGACGTGACATAAAATCTTTTGGTGCCGGGTGCCGGCATGGCACCAGTTATTTAGGCTTAGCATCATTTGGTGTAGGGTTGCCACAAGTTAACTACAATCCTACATACCGGAAGAATAGGTATAGACCATATTTCTGAGATCACTCAACCCGAAGTTTAGGTCAACTGACAGATAGAAGACGCAGAGAAAAGAAGTTAAGACGAGGCGGACATCAGGAGGCAAGACGAACAGAAGAAGTAGACTGGATGGACTAAGGGGGTGCACCAACCAAACGAGCCCGACCACACGAAGGCATGGTTGACTATGGCTATGAGGGCACGCCATAAAAGGAAAAAGACGCGCCTACTGGACTAAGCCAGCAGCACACGGCCACCACTTACGTCGCACAGCAGTAGAAGGTGAGAGGTTCTAGGCGCTTCAGTTTGGAACCGCGCGAATGCTACGGTCGCAGGTTCGAATCCTGCCTCGGGCATGGATGTGTGTGACGTCCTTAGAGTATTTAGGTTTAAGTACTTCTAAACTTCTATGGGACTGATGACCTTCGATGTTAAGTCCAATAGTGCTCAGAGCCAGTTGAACCATTTTTTTCTTCAGAAAAATGCAGCGTAACGAGCAACACGTATCTGGTTGCCAGGGAACATCCTCGGTATCGCAAAGACAGTATATTAGTTTAAGTCACGCAATTAACTCTCTTTCGACGACAATAAGGTGCACCTCAATGAGCTCCTTGACAGCTGCGATAGTACTTTCGACTTGGTTAAACCAGAGCAGCACGATGTGTTATTGAAACTTAGCCCCAAATGGTAGGAGCAGCACGATCCAAATTGTTAGTGAGTGATTTGACTGGTACCCGGCCTTCAGTAAGTGCTATTTTAATAGACGACTGTGGTTATAAAAGAACTATTGACTACTATGATTGTAACATGTATGCCAGTAGGCAGGAACTATGGAAAAGCGTAGACCAATGGGGTTATGGAATAGACTCACATCAGCATCAGTTCAGGGAGGTGATCGAGGGAGTTATGATGAAATCGGAGTTAGCAGGTAGTCTTTTGTTAATTTTCAAATTGGATAGAGCCATCCTCATCCTAGGGTTGTAAAACAAAGAGATCAAGACAGTGGTAAGAGCAGGGGGAGAGTCAATGACTGTCCGAAGAGACAGATATTGCCTCTACAGAGGAAAGTGCTACATCTTCTGCAGAGGAAAAACCTTTAGAACGACGCACCACCAGGGAGGACAGTATATCATAAAAGCCAGAACTGTTTCCACTGTGGAATATCGAAGCACATATCGAAATTTTGTCCTAATAGTAGGAGAATACGAAGTGTAGAAACAGTACCAGTCACGATGGCAACGCGAAATGGAGGCAAAGAAAGTAAAGAGCATTTAGCGGGAACTCACAGGGATTTTAGGGGAGGTGAAGCGTCCCACACCTCGATGATGAATGTTACATATTTCAGTTGTAATACGAAAGGTCACTAAGCTCGCCAATGTAAGAACTGTCCGTTAATACGAAAGAAACCTAGCTGACAGGAAAACTAAATGGAGGCGCAGTGAAAGAGTCACATCGCGTCCCTCCAGGGAAAATATTTAAAGTCGACTGCAAAAACAGGAATGAATATATTAACATAGTGTTTTAAAGGGGCGTTAGATAACCCATGCGATTATTGATATATAGTGGTGTTCAAAGAAGCCTTTTAAAGAAGGATAGTGTGCCACGAGCAAAAAAATGTGATTCTGCTGGCAGCATTGGAATAATGCGCATTAGCAATAACGTTGTTAAAACAGAAGGCGCCCTAAAGATAGAATTGAGAGTTGAAAGAGACCTAACTGTGGAGTTTAATGTAATTGGTCCACATAGATTCGCCATATGATGGACTTCTTGGTAGAGATTTCTTTGTGAAGCATAAAGCCGTTATAGATTACGGTTTGAGAAATGTTGATTTGTGGAAAACGCATTCTGTTGCGAACGGCGAGCGAGTCGCTTCGAGAGGATGTTGTTAAGAATGTATTAAGTAACGGCGTGAGTACCAGGGATGTCGTAACGATTGAGTCAAAGTAAAGGAGTGACAGTGCAAAACTGGTAGGAGCCTATGGGGTGAAAGTGAAATACGCAAAAGGGCGTAAACGTAGTTATTCAGAAGTTGTAAAGAACACGAAATTTCCCACCGAGACGGATGCGGTCGCAGCCGCAGAAAGGGGAGTTTATTACGAGAGCAATAATGCCGGGAAAAGAGGAGTAAAACAAAATTGTAAGTTAAATGTAGTCCCCTAGGGAAGAGAAAACGTCAAAAGTACGAGCTGGTTTAAAAAATGTATCAGAAGCTATATTTCTAAAGCAATAGTTGAAACCAGGTGTACATGGATCTGAAGTGGTAGCCGCAGTGAAAGACGGTACGGGAAAAATAAGTGTTTTAAATGCTACAGAAGAACAGGTTGAAATTGATGATCCTCGGTTAAGAATAGAAGAATTACCTTTAGCGGAAGAGATAACAGTAAGACATGTAAAAACGGTGTTCAGGAATGAAATCAAGAGCTAGTAAACTGAGAGCCTTCAAACTGATCACTTGAATAGTGAACGGAGAAAAGTTACCTCATAATTGTGCGTAGCTTACAATGATGTATTCCGTTTACTATGAGACAACCTTGAACATACCGAGGTTGTCAAACATGAAATTCATTGGTTCCACGGGCACAAGGAAAGGTAATTAATATTAAATGGTTGAAATGGCTCTGAGCACTACGGGACTGAACATCTGTCATCAGTCCGTTAGAACTTAGAACAACTTAAACCTAATTAACCTAAGGACATCACACAAATCCCTGTCCCATGCAGGATTCGAACCTGCGACCGTAGGAGTCGCGCGGTTCCGAACTGAAGCGCGTAGAACCGCTCGGCCACAGAGGCCAGAAATTAAGACCATATACAATATCAGAAGCACAAAAGGAGATTTTACAATCTAAAATAGTAACAGTGCATGGAATTCATCCCTCATTTTAATTCCGAAAGAAGATGGACCTCAGTGGAGAGCAAAAGTGAGGTGTTGTTGCGGATTATGTCTAAATGAAATGATAGTTAATAATGTATATCCCTTAGCCAGAATAGATGAGACATTAGGTGGACTAGGTAAAGCGGGATATTTCTCCACTCTCCATCTAGCTAAGGGTTATTATCACGTCTTGTTAAACGAAAAAGATAACGAAAAGAAAGCTTTTAACACTGCCTACGGGCACTATGAGTGTAAAAGAATGCCCGTGGGATTAAAGACATCCCCAATAGCTTTTCAAAAAGTAACGTACTTTGCCCTGATTGGACTTCAAGGTGAAAAGGTGTTTTCTATTTGGATGACATCTCAGGATAGAAGAAGTCTTTGAGAGAAGCTGAAAGTACAATTTAAAGTTACGAAACAACAAATGTCGATTCCTGCGGTAGGAAGTCTACTTTCTAGGACATGTCCTTACTGCTCATGAATTAAAGCCTGATCCAAAGAAAGTGAAACCGTTACATCAATATCGACAATCAAAGATTAAAACACAACTGAAGGGGTTCCTACGTTTAAGTGGATATTCTCGTCGATTTCTAAGTATTTACAGTAAAATGGCAAGGCATTATATGACCTGTAGAAAACGGGATCTGTCTTTACTCGGGAACCGAACTATCTGAGGGGTTTCAACAATTAAAGGAAAAGATGTTGAACCCTCTAATATTGCAATACCCTGATTTTAGTAAAGACTTTCTAGTCACAACTGGTTGCAAGCCTGAGCTGTGTAGGGGCCGTTTTAAGTCAGGGCGACTTGGTAGTAATTTACCTATTGCCTATGCGAGGCAAGCTCTAAATAAAGCAGTGAAAATTATAGTACCATAGAGAGGGAAATGTTGACCATTTTCTAGGTAATCAGACACTTCCGACCATACTTGTTCGGACGCAAGTTCACAATTTGTACGGATCACAAGCCAATGACGTGGATCATTAGCTTATAAGATCCATCATCCCGATTGTTGAAATCTTGGCTGAAATTGGAGGAGTATAGGTGCCAAATTATCTATAAAAGCGGTAAAAGTAATTTGTTCACAGATGCTCTCTCGAGAATACGGAACCTTAGGGCGACCAAAGACAATGATATGAAAGAGCCTGCAGTGAATGTTAATGAGCAAGAATCAAGTGATCACGCCTAATCAGACACGCCGATGAATGGCCAAGAGATCGAGATAGCTCTTCCCAAAGTCTAAGATAACGATGACGTCACGGTAACTCAGCATAAGAATAGTTTAAGTCGGGAGGACAAACTGAAAATTCTTAAACAATATCATGAGTTATCAGTTGGTGGAAACCAGAGGCGGTGTTTCTTGTTGACAAGAATGTGGAAGATATGGCAACATATGAAAAATAGTAGACTTTGCGCTAATGTGGAGCATTTCGAAACTATTGTCCGAAGGTGATGATCTCTACACGTATCCAAAACGACGCAGTAGGAGATGTCTCATTGCCCTGTCTACTAAAGGGACCCTTAACATTGGTTCCTCATATTGGTGATGCATATTGCACCCAGGTATATGATCCATGTTTCGGTGTCCTAGATAGTAGTCATTCTGACCTTCAAATCTTTGGACAGTGTGTCTTTCAATTATATGACTTGCAATGCATAACCACATGCGGTACAAGGGAGTATTCTGCAGGACGAAACCGTCTGTTGTTAATCCCGCTGGAACGATTTTCATACACCCGAGTGATTATGTAAGTACCATCATCCCCTCACTTTTTTGTCATATTTTCATCACTTTTAGGTATTCTCCATCCACTTTCTAATTTTAGTAGGTTTTCCATAATTTACTCAGTTGCTCGAGGTCCACACCACCACTCTCGGTGAGTTGTCACGCCAACATGAGAGCTCGTCGTGTCGATCTCGTCATTCTACCAGCTAGTGACTTTGCAGCATGGTTCTCAATTTCTGTATTATTGTTAAAGCATCCTCTCCAGTACCTAACGAGGATCATATACATGCTCGTATATCGTGAACCCTGTTACACAGTCTACGTCACCCAACACAAATACTGTTTCTTAGTATAGAAAATAGCTATCAGCAGAATGGAGGTGCAAAAACTACATTCTTTAGCCGAAACCCCTCATAAATTCAGTAAGGTTTTTAGTGCGCTTAGCCATGTCGCCATATGCGGATGGAGTCACAAAGTATTTTCACATTCTTGGGATAAATTCGGAGAATCAAATCCCTAGCACTCAGCCCTTGATTTCGAAACGAGTTACTCCTCGTTGATCTTATAGGCTATAGATCCTGAGAAAAAGTCTATATAGCCTTTCTATACGCATCTCGTATACTTTTTCTGTCTTTAACCACCACCACACTCACCCCAGCAACACTATCTCTGATATAATTTGGAACTGAACAGAAGCATGAAGGTGCTATACCCGCTACATTCGATGTCTTATGAAGGAACAGAATGAGCCGAGTTCCACTTAATCAATACACTTCAATATTTTGCTTTTGCAAAGAGTTTAACGCCTGTTCCAAACTTGAACTTACTGACGCTAATGATACAGAAACACTTTCTGATTCCAGAACTGCAACCAACATTCTACGAAGACTGATGTGTACCAGTCTTATGTCACCCATCCAATTGCAGACGGTCGCTCTAGATGCTTGTTTGCAGAGAAGTTTAGTAATTGTTGTATGATAGATACCTTTGAGTGTCTTGTGGTGATATAACAGACGATTGAGAAGGAGAGGAAGCGTTTGACTGATGTATAATGGAGCTCCAGGAGCAAGACGTTTGAAACATTCTACGTAGATCCCTTGTGCTACAAATTCTGTAGAATTGTTGTAGTGTCTGGATTCTGTACCAAGGAGTTTCTAGGAAGAGAGAAGTGATCATAGAACATAAACACAAGCGCATAGGTAAAATTACACGCCCTGCTGCACTGACTCCGTGAACAGAGAAGACTCTATTTCACACTCTCAACATTTGTCACGCAAATGTTTACACAAGGATTGCAGTGCCTCGCAAACCTCTGTCACTACCTTAGAATCACTCCAGCTACGAAACTGGACATTAGATTTACGCCCAAGTTGAGGAAGAGAAATGGAGTACTTGGCATACATCTTCGTTGAATTAGATTTTCCGTCGATGGACATGATTTATTACACATTCACTGGAAGTCCTCTGCTGATTGAGATATGGACAGATTTGCTGTTAACGATTGCAGGTAGATAGCACTCTCAGTCAAGCACAGAACACACAAGTTATACCACACAATTCGTTCCCCTCAAGATAACAACGGAAAAGAAATGGTTAAATGGATGATAAATGACCTGCTTCAACATCTCCTTCTCTCTAGAATGAATCATCAGTCTACCATTAAATCAGGCCTCGTCACAACCCGTCTCAACCGATAACATTATCTACTTTCTATCAACCTTTAACGCAGATCCCTGTCAATTTAGAGGTAGATAGTTCTCTTTTCCAGGACAGCATCCAAAGAAAGCATCCAAAAGACTTGAGAGTAACACTATTACCTCAACAGACATATAGTAGATTGTTGTTAAAAACCATGCAGCAACTGCACTGTAAGGTATTTGTTAGCTGACGCAACATGGATATGATAGGTGGAGAGCACAGAAAAGCATACTGTAATACATTTTTGTAAGCTTTAAAACACCTAAACAGTTTACACAGGGTCATACACCCGCTTCATTCTGTAGTTGTAAACTGGAGTCACGTAGCTGGTAACACAGCGCTCTTTATCCAAGGACACTTTATAAAAAACTATAAACCGAGTCTTCAGTTTCATAACTGCAATGATACTAAGTTAGTGTTTACATGACATAGTGTCTATATGATACAGAGATAGAATGGGATACAAATACTGTTGGTTTGCATGCGAAGTATCTAGCAGTGGATTGAGGGAGTTGCAATTATATGGCTTAATACCACTTTCCTTAGCTGAATCACTATCTAAGTTCGATGAGAAGGCTAATTTTATTAAGAGCTTACACCGTTGGCGACGTGCGCCCGAACTTTTGATATGTTAACACACGCCCCAGCGATCACTGTCCGTATTCAGTGTCGTGGTATTTTTGTGGCAGCCAACTTGATCTGGAAGCAATACTATACCTTGATTTATAAAGCATGGGTAGTTTTTAACATGGTTATCATTAGCATCTTGTGTGCCTGTGAAAACAAGATCGCCTGCTTTTTACGTAGGCTGACATTAAAATAGTCATTGCAGACGTGTTTTTAATAGCTATTCACTTGTAAGACGATTACGTCTCTCATCCTAAGACACACTGGCACCACGCGCAAGGGGAAAAAAATGGAGCATGTCCATTCATTCCGGAATTTTCTCTCAGTGTTGTTTGGTACCACCAGGATCCAATTATTAAAGTATGATACTTTCCGGGGCTTATAAAGCGTGTCTTAGAATGGTAAGGTGCTATAATCAGCGTTCTGGCATATACACAGAAAATGACTATGTGTATCGTAAAGCAGGTATTGATATGACGTGGAAAATTGTGATTTCAGCGTAGCGAATAGCTATAAGATTCAATGTGGAATGTTATATACACTCAAAAGAAGTATATATATATATATATATATATATATATATATATATATATATATATATATATATATATATATGCAGAGCCACATCCGGCGGGAGGAGGTGTTTCCTTGCTCATTGTCGAATGTCACCAGATTGGGACAGCAATCGTAATATTTAATTGCAATTACATTGATAAATATGTGACTGGTTTCCTAGAACAACACCGTTTGGCATGCAGGGCGTGGGACGGAGGTACCGGTGGCTGGAACGAATTGATATCTCCAACTTAAGGTGGGTACAAAGAAAAGTTCCAGCTAGCTGACTAGCCGGTCCTTGCTCAGAGCTGTAGAGACAAGTTGCAGAGTCGGCCCTCGGTGCGCTCTCTGGAAAGCTGAATAGTGGATTAATATTGGGAATGCTTTGGGCTGCCTCCTTCATCTGTGTGTTGCATGTATCCTTCGTAGAAAATCGACCAATATGCTGGACGTATTGATAACATCTGATTTCCACCAGCCCAGTCATTCCCGATTGTTTCCATGGCTGGGGTGGTGCACTCTGGAGTTAAGGCTGCAGTTTTCTCCAGCATCTGAGCATTGACACTGGTGGTGTAGGAGGGGTAGGCGTGCCGTGTGCGGATATCTGGGAAGGGGGGGGGGGGGGTTAGTGAGTTGTGTGTAATTGGGATGTATGGACAAGTGTTTTCAGTGATCTCAGGTATTTAGCCATGATGACTATTAACATTGTGGTTTAGCGCTACTCACTACATTGCAGTGCACTCTGTTTTCTAGTGGTATTTGTTATTGCTACTGTCGTCTTATATGGTAGACCCTTTCCTCCCCCTTCTTCCACCCCGGTATAGGTGAGAGAACAAACTTAACAGTTGTATTGTGCTTTATAAAATACACTTAGCAGATCTGAAATTTTCGGAAATTCCACAATGGTGACGGTTTAGTTCACGCAGAAATTTGAAATTCCAACTGTCATTTTATATAGCACCGCTTCCAATCGAGATGTCAAATACCTGATTGGTCAGTTGATTTTTTCTAATAATTGTACTGAGAGCACAGGCGTCAACCCAAAAGCTCTGCAGATTGTTTAAGGACGTAGCAGGCAGTTGGGCTGAAATTTGAAATTTTCAGCTATCTTTGACTTAATGGACCTCCTGCTAAATGATCTAACTGTGCCAAGACATCCACAGTTGGGGATCTATCATGTATCCACTACATTTTTTCAGACAAAGGAGCGCTCAGTGTTTGACATGCCGATGCTCACTGGGCAGGAAGTAGCCGCCTGAGAGAAGGGGAGAGACAGAGAGGGAGAGAGAGAGAGAGAGAGAGAGAGAGAGAGAGAGAATAAGCTCATACGTTTCGAGAGGAATTTCCCTGGTATCAATATTAAAGAGTTGCTGCTACCTCTATCAAAGAGATGCCAGCATCTGATGCTTTTAGGAAACTGGAGGTAACTAGAGGTGTGAAGGGGAGGAGGGATAGGGTTTTCTTCTCCCGGAGTCCTTTGAAAGTTGTATTATGAACTAATTCAGTCGGTATCTGCACATCAGGGTGAGCACACGGAGCGGCGTTTTCCACTGACCTAGTATGGAATGTGTTTATTTGGGAGTAGGTTGAGCAGGTGCTGCAGCCAGAATTAACCACTTGAGATGGCAACGTACGTCATTGTGACTAAAGGAGACCGCGGTTGTGTGCGCGACCTGGATGCTGGACAGTCTAGAAAATGAGCGCAGTTTTCTGGGACATTATAGTCTGCTGGTTTGGACAGGTTGATCGGAATTCTCCCAAGCAGTGGCATGTGACAGTAAGTGGCCACTTGAAGTCTGCTAATCTCGCGACTTGGCTTGTGGTGTCGCGCTGACAGCAGTTGCAGGGCTGGAGTGGGC
Source organism: Schistocerca gregaria (assembly GCF_023897955.1). Classification (NCBI taxonomy): domain Eukaryota; kingdom Metazoa; phylum Arthropoda; class Insecta; order Orthoptera; family Acrididae; genus Schistocerca; species Schistocerca gregaria. Next base: position 1,226,097 of record NW_026061757.1, on the reverse strand, counting down.
GAAGTGTGGCCTCTCAGGCACTGGCTTGTGTTAACACCAAACCGAGTGCTTGGGCGTGCAATGTCCTGGTCGGCACATCTGCCCTGAGGTTAGAGCAAAGGTGCAATTGGAAGATTTTTAACAGTGTATTTACATGTGATGTATGTTTCATTATAGTATTCTTTGCACGACTGGACTAAAAAAGTGGTGAAACTCTTTAAATATTCCATACTGCTTTGTCACCTACAAAAATTAAAAAAATACAGTACCCCATACCCTGCAATCAATTTCCTGATAAATTCCTTAAATATATAAATAAACCATATTACTAACTGCCTTGTATGAGATAAATTGTTTAAATAAACAGTATGCCAGATATTGCCTTGTCTGTCAGAAATTGTTTAAACGACATTCCATATACTGCAATCGCCTTTGCACCAAATTCTTTTAATAAATGAACGAACTATATTCCACGCAGTGCCTTATATCCAATAAATAAACAATATTCCAGATATTGCCATGTCTGCCAGAATTTATTTAAACAAGGTTCCATCCAATATAGTCGATTTTCTGACAAATAACCAATCAGCTATGCCTTTTTCCCACCAGTTTCATGGTGGTGAAGAAGAGGGTGTTGGGGAGAGGGGAGATAGTGCTGTGGGATATCCCAGAATGGGAAAGTGTAATTAATTGGTGAAAGTAATTAATTAGTCAGTTCATTTGGAATTAAAGGTGTGGTTGTAATGGTGAGAGATTTTCCAAGAAGGGTGCGGGGAGGAGGGAGAGAGGCAGGTTAGGGTGTTTCTGAGATGCCATAGTATCCTCAGAGGGCCATAAATCCATTTCCAGATGGTCATAAAGCACTTAGCAGAAGAATAGGTTAAGAGGATTTAAAGGGGAGGTGTTACACGAAGATCGACTTTGCAGAACAACAGGTTAAGATCATAAATAAATCAGCATTCACAATTCGATTAATGAGCAAATCAGTTTGATGTTAAAAAGTGCACCAGAACGAAGGTTGCCCTAGTACTCAAAGCCCATTCTAGCTTCGCTCATGGCCACTGCAGGGTCCTCATGTCTTTCTGAAACATCCTTCTTATCTCTGGCTTATGGGCGCCGTCACGTGAAGCGAGACCATTCAAGTCCTTCAGCCACAGAAACATAGGCGTCCTACCCCGTAATCCTTGCTTTGTCTGAGCACTGCTCACAGGTCTGCCACTACCCACTCCCGTGTCTCACCAAGAGTAGGGACATTCTGCTCTCACGTTCCAAACCTAACAGACCTTTTCCCAGGAAAGATACACATTAGACTAAAGCAATCAACTTATATACTGTTGTTCTTCAGTGATGTGTGATTATTTCACAGAACAGAAGGTGACAGTTGCAACAATCGAAATGCGTTTCAACAATAAAGAGTAATTTATGTAGTCTTAGTAATTGAAAGTCTTTTACCAAGTACAACATAGGTCGCTCTTCCGAAGTTTTCAATATGAGAAGATTCAGTGAGAGGTGTGGCTTGTGAGGAGTTGCTCGGCCATTGTACCATTATACACACATAAAGAAGAAGTTTTGTATCACCTCGGTTTCGAGAGTTCTGCAACCTGTACAGGAAACTAGAATAGAAACCAACATAAACATAATTTGCCCTCTTTTTACCGCTCATGAAAACCACACATTGCTTGTTATACCACCATACAGCAATACCTTCAGAGGGGGTGGTCCATATTTCTGTAAGCACCAGTACCTCTAACACCCAGTAGCACGTCCTCTTGCATTGATTCATGCCTGTATTCGTCGTGACATACTATCCACTAGTTCATCAAGGCACTGTTGGTTCAGATTGTCCCACTCCTCAACGGCGATTCAGCGTTGATCCCTGAGACTGGTTGGTGGGCCACGTAGTATGTAAACAGCCCTTTTCAGTCTATCCCTAGCATGTTAGATAGGATTCATGTCAGTAGAGCATGCTGGCCACTCAAGTCAGGCGATGTCGTCATCCTCAAGGAAGACATTCACAAGATGTGCACGAGGGAGCCCGAATTATGTCCATGAAGACGAATGCCTCACCAAAAGGCGGCCGATATGGCTGCGCTATCGGTAGGAGTATGCTATTCACGTATCGTACAGCTGTTAAAGCGACTTCCACGACCACCAGCGGCGTACTTCGGCCCCATATAATGCCATCCAAAAACAGCAGGGAATCTCCATCTTGATGCACTTGCTGGACAGTGTGTCTAAGGCGTTCAGCCTGACCGGGTTGCCTCCAAACACGTCTCCGACGATTATCTGATTGAAGGAATATGCTCCATTCATCGGCGAAGAAACGTTATGTCAGTCGTGAGTGATCCATTCGGCATGATGTTGGGCCCATGTGTACCGCTCAGCATAGTGTCGTGGTTGCAAAGATGGACCTCGCTCTGGACGTCGGGAGTGAAGTTGCGCATCATGCAGCCTATTGCGCACAGTTTGAGCCGTAACACACAAAAGCATTATTCAACATGGTGACACCCACATCATTCGTCAACGAAGTCAGACCATAAAACAGAGACGTGGATCATCGAGAGGTTTACTACTGAAATTTCGAAAGAGATTTTTCCGAGATAAGTCGGGTAACGTATTGTTTCCTCTCACATACATCTTGCAGAATGACCATGAAAAGATAATTGGAGAAATTAGAGCTAATCAGAGGCTGACTGACAATCATTCTTCCCAGGCGCCATTCGAGAGTATAACAGGGAACAGTGGTACCAGGACTATCTCCCCCGCCACACATCGTTATGTGACTTAGTCAGTATGATGTAGTTGTATATAAAGCTGCTGTAAATGAATAACATGTCGGCATATTCAGCTCGTGTGTGGATGAATGGTGTAAGTTAAAACACTTGTTCTATCACACCAGCGTTTCAGTACATTCGAATGTGATTGCTCCGTATTTCGGGTATTGAACAAGTGGAGACATCGAGATGAATGCTGATGTATGGAAAGATGTGGTGGGAGGAATTATGTCTCCCGGTTGTTTAATGTGACAAAAATTTCATTTTGCACTGATGCCGCCACTAGTACCGTTGAAAAACTGCCACGTAGCGAATGCTACCCGGAAATCTGACGTCGGCATAGTAAATGTTTAGCTACTGTCAAAAACGACGAGGCTGTCACCAATGAATTTACATTTACCACTTGAATTTCAAAGTTGTTCTCGCTACACCATCAAGTAGTAATCTGTTTCATGTACGGGATCGTATAATTCGCTTATAGCAACTAGGTTGTAAATATCGTGCTGACTGAAAATGATTCAACTTATACAAGAAGATACAAGGGTCATTCAATAAAAAACCGAATATTTTTTAAAAAGAATCTATTACGAGAATGGAACCTCGCACTCACATTCTTCAGCAACACTATGTCGTGAAAACTATGGTGATCCAATAAAAATGTTTATCGTTGCTGTAGTAACACTAATCACAACACCCTGTTTTCCTTTATCAACTCCAAACCTGACGCAATATTGTTCTCAATGACTGCACAAACAGAAAGTTCTGGGTGTGGTGAATCTTCAACACTTCATGCATTCTCTTTGAACTTACCTGTTCACTCGTACACTTGTGAATGCAACGGTGCTTTTCGACTGATTTCAGCCATTCAGATAAGAGATATTTAATGACATTCTACTGCTGCACAGAGGTGTAAACCTGCAAGGGTGCCACCATCTCGTTTCACTGATTTCCAGCACCCAGTTCGTGACGCAGGCGAGCCGGACCCATTTCATAATAGCTCCAAGATACCATGAAAAAATAACAAAGAAGCACAAATTTTGTCGAAGTTTTGTAATTTTCATACACCTTTCCTGGTTATTTATTGAACAGATCTACTATTTGATACTTCAAAATTACGATGGACTATTTTTACATGAAAACCACGTCTTTCTTTAATTCTTCTTTGACAAACCGATATGGTCATGCAGTTTCCAGGAAATAGTGAAGTTAATGCATGATGAAAAGTCATGGAACCATTGTAACAAGAAATGAAACGGAGATATTCTATTTTCATAAGTCGTCTACTCCCTAATACACTCACTGCAGTCACGGTAAGACGTATTGTTGAGCGGTAACTTGTTTAACCTAAGATTTTAGGGACAATGGTATTTAATTGATGAGATTGCCTGAATCGGGCTTTGCTCGTATCTTATGCTATGCTACCATGTTTAATTTGCTTTTCTTCACAAGTAAGTGAATTAAAAATGAATATCAAGTCAAAGTAATCTTATATTAAAACGCATGACCGTCTTATGTTAACATTCAATGCAAAATTCTGTTGTTATTAAAAGAAAGTAGCGACAGGATTATACTATTGTAGCAAACCGACCGAATTCGGTCAGGAATACGCCAGAGTGGAAGCGAGCGGCAACAGAGGCAGCGGCAGGTGGGCGAGAGTGTTCTCACCGCGACGCTAAACACAGTCGACTGGCGTTATGAAGCGGAGTAGAGCCCTGGGGCCCTATTCTGAATTTTTGCGCCATTTTGCCGATAGCTTTGGTGCGCGACCACACCGAGCGGTCTTGTTTTCGAAACAGAGCCCCAACATTATTCAATAAGCATTTTGAAAGCGATGCCGAACAGTCCTAGGGAACCGAAACGCTGTTGTCAGTTCTCCTCACGGGAACCAATAAAAAGCAGTCTGCCTCAGCTCTGGCCATGCACACTGCTGCGCCACAGCGGCACGGACTCGTAGCAGCTAGCAGCCGACACAGGTATGCCATTCTTCACAGTATCTAAAAATGTGGTTAGAGTGTGTAATACTGTTCAAATTTGGCTGACCACAGGATTCCACAAATGCATGATAATGATAGAATATTGACTGTGTTCTGGAAACTGTCGTAAATGTCACATTATGTCATTTTATTCTCATTCACATCGACGTCTTGTTTTGAATTTTAGGTTTTGGAATATGAGTTCGGAACTGAGTGTAGTACCACATTAGTCAGCACACGAGCTATTGGATACAGCATCTTCGAGGTAGCGATGGAGTGAGGATTTTCCCGTACGAAAATTTCACGAGTCTACCATGAACATCAGGTTTACGATGAAACATCAAATCTCCGACACCGCTGGGGCCCGAAAAGATCCTGCAAGAATGGGACCAGCGACGTCTGAAGAGAAACATTCCACGTGACAGAAGTTCAATCCTTCCTCAAATTGCTGCAGACTTCAATACTGGACTATCAACAAGTGTCAACATCTGAACCATTGAACGAAACACCATTATATTGGCTTTTAGAGGCGAAGGCCCGCTCGTGTACTCTTGATGACTACACAACACAAAGGTTTACGCCTCGCCTCGGATCGTCAATACGGACATTTGACTGTTGATGACTAGAAATATGTTTCCTGGTCGTACGAGTCCCGTTTCATACAGTATTGAGCAGATGGACTTGTTCGGGTATGGTGACAACCTCATGAATCCATGGACCCAAGGTGTGAGCTGGGGATTGTACAAGCTAGTGAAGGCTCTGTAATGGTGTAGGGTGTGTGCAGTTGGAGTGATATGGGATCCCTGATACGTCTAGAGGCACCTCTGACAAGTGACACGTACGTAAGCATCCTGCAACCATTCATGTACATGGTGCATTCCAACAGACGTGAGCAAATCCAGCAGGATGTGACACCTCACACGTCCAGAATTGCTATAGAGTCGATCCAGGAACACTCTGCTGAGTTTAAACGCTTCCACTGGCCACAGAATTCCCCCGACATGAACATTATTGAGCACATCCGAGATGCATTGCAACGTGCTGCTCAGGAGACATCTCCAGCCCCTGGTACTCTTACGGGTTTATGGACAGCCCTGCAGGATTCATAGTGTCAATTCCCTCCAGCACTACTTCAGAGTGCATGACACGTTGCGCTGCTTCACTTCTGCGTGCTCACGGGAGCGGTACACGATATTAGGCAGATGTAGCAGTTTCTTTGGCTCTTCAGTGTTGACAATTTGCTTTCCCAGTCTTAAATGCTTTGTTATTCATCAAAGGAATGTACTTTCTGTTTTATTAATTAGTCTTCAGAACAACTCTTTTTTTAAACATCCCATGAAAAACTTAAATTGATTTACGCATGGCCGGCCGTATTGGCCGAGCGGTTCTAGACGCTACAGTCCGGAACCGCGCGACCAGTACGGTCGCAGGTTCGAATACAGCCTCAGGCATGGATGAGTGTGATGTCCTTATGTTAGTTAGGTTTAAGTAGTTCTAAGTTCTAGGGGACTGATGACCTCAGAAGTTAAGTCCCACAGTGCTCATAGCCATTTGAACCATTTTTGATTTATAGATGTTTACCCTCATGACATTAAAGAAAATACGTTCTACACATGCAATGCACTCCAGAATTCGCCTTTAATCAGGATTAGGAAGTTTGACTCCCTCCCTCCATGAAAAATGGACTTTGCCGTTGGTGGGGAGGCTTGCGTCCCTCAACGATACAGATAGCCGTACCGTAGGTGCAACCACAACGGAGGGGTATGTGTGGAGAGGCCAGACAAACGTGTGGTTCCTGAAGAGGGGCAGCAGCCTTTTCAGTAGTTGCAGGGGCAACAGTCTGGATGATTGACTGACCTGGCCTTGTGACAATAACCAAAACGGCCTTGCCGTGCTGGTACTACGAACGGCTGAAACCAAGGGGAAACTACAGCCGAATTTTTCCCGAGGGCATTCAGCTTTACTGTATGGTTAAATGATGATGGCGTCCTCTTGGGTAAAATATTCCGGAGGTAAAATAATCCCCCATTCGGATCTCTGGGCGGGGACTACTCAATAGGACGTCGTTATCAGGAGAAATAAAACTGGCGTTCTACGCATCGGAGCGTGGAATGTCAGATCTCTTAATCGGGCAGGTAGATTAGAAAATTTAAAAAGGGAAATGGATAGGTTAAAGTTAGATATAGTGGGAATTAGTGAAGTGCGGTGGCAGGAGGAACAAGACTTCTGGTCAGGTGACTACAGTGTTATCAACACAAAATCAAATAGGGGTCATGCAAGGAGTAGGTTTAATAATGAATAGGAAAATAGGAATGCGGGTAAGCTACTACAAACAGCATAGTGAACGCATTATTGTGGCCAAGATAGATACGAAGCCCATGCCTACTACAGTAGTACAATTTTATATGCCAACTAGATCTGCAGATGACGAAGAAATTGAAGGAATGTATGATGAGATAATAGAAATTATTCAGGTAGTGAAGGGAGACGAAAATTTAATAGTCATGGGTGACTGGAATTCGACAGTAGGAAAAGGGAGAGAAGGGAACGTAGTAGGTGAATATGGATTGGGGCTAAGAAACGAAAGAGGAAGCCGCCTGGTAGAATTTTGCACAGAGCATAACTTAATCATAGCTAACACTTGATTCAAAAATCATAAAAGAAGGTTGTATACATGCAAGAATCCTGGAGATACTAATAGGTATCAGATAGATTATATAAAGGTAAGACAGAGACTTAGGAACCAGGTTTTAAATTGTAGGACATTTCCAGGGGGAGATGTGGACTCTGACCACAATCTATTGGTTATGAACTGTAGATTAAAACTGAAGAAATTGCAGAAAGGTGGGAATTTAAAGAGATGGGACCTGGACAAACTGACTAAACCAGAGGTTGTACAGAGATTCAGGGAGAGCATAAGGGAACAATTGACAGGAATAGGGGAAAGAAATAAAGTAGAGTGAAGGCAGCAGAGGATCAAGTAGGTAAAAAGACGAGGGCTTGCAGAAATCCTAGGGTAAAAGAAGAAATATTGAATGTAATTGATGAAAGAAGAAAATATAAAAATGCAGTAAATGAAGCAGGCAAAAAGGAATACAAACGTCTCAAAAATGAGATCGACAGGAAGTGCAAAATGTCTAAGCAGGGATGGCTAGAGGACAAATGTAAGGATGTAGAGGCTTATCTCAGTAGGATAAGATAGATACTGCCTACAGGAAAATTAAAGAGACCTTTGGAGAAAAGAGAACCACTTGTATGAATATCAAGAGCTCAGATGGAAACCCGGTTCTAAGCAAAGAGGGAAAAGCAGAAAGGTGGAAGGAGTATATAGAGGGTCTATACAAGGGCGATGTACTTGAGGACAATATTATGGAAATAGAAGAGGATGTAGATGAAGATGAAATGGGAGATACGATACTGCGCGATGAGTTTGACAGAGCACTGAAGGACCTGAGTCGAAACAAGGCCCCGGAAGTAGACAACAAACATTCCATTAGAACTACTGACAGCCTTGGGAGAGCCAGTCCTGACAAAACTCTTCCATCTGGTGACCAAGATGTACGAGACAGCCGAAATACCCTCAGACTTCAAGAAGAATATAATAATTCCTATCCCAAAGAAAGCAGCTGTTGACAGATCTGAAAATTAGCGAACTATCAGTTTAATAAGTCACAGCTGCAAACTACTAACACGAATTCTTTACAGACGAATGGAAAAACTGATAGAAGCCGACCTCGGGGAAGATCAGTTTGGATTCCGTAGAAATGTTGGAACACGTGAAGCAATACTGACCTTAAGACTTACCTTAGGAGAAAGATTAAGGAAAGGCAAATCTACGTTTATAGCATTTGTAGACTTAGAGAAAGCTTTTGACAGTGTTGACTGGAATACTCTCTTTCAAATTCTAAAGGTGGCAGGGATAGAATACAGGGAGCGAAAGGCTATTTACAATTTGTACAGAAACCAGGTGGCAGTTATAAGAGTTGAGGGGCAGGAAAGGGAAGCACTTGTTGGGAAGGGTGTGAGACAGGATTGTAGCCTCTCCCCGATGTTATTCAATCTATATATTGAGCAAGCAGTACAGGAAACAAAAGAAAAATTCGGTGTAGGTATTAAAATCCATGGAGAAGAAATAAAAACCTTAAGATTCGCCGATGACATTGTAATTCTGTCAGAGACAGCAAAGGACTTGGAAGAGCAGCTGCACGGAATCGACAGTAGCTTGAAAGGAGGGTATAAGATGAACATCAAGAAAAGCAAAACGAGGATAATGCAATGTAGTCGAATTAAGCCGGGTGATGCTGAGGGAATTAGATTAGGAAATGAGACACTTAAAGTAGTACAGGAGTTTTGCTATTTGGGGAGCAAAATAACTGATGATGGTCGAAGTAGAGAGGATATAAAATGTAGACTGGCAATGGCAAGGAAAGCGTTTCTGAAGAAGAGAAATTTGTTAACATCGAGTATAGATTTAAGTGTCAGGAAGTCGTTTCTGAAAGTATTTGTATGGAGTGTAGCCATGTCCGGAAGTGAACCATGGACAATAAATAGTTTGGACAAGAAGAGAATAGAAGCTTTCGAAATGTGGTGCTACAGAAGAATGTTGAAGATTAGGTGGGTAGATCACATAACTAATGAGGAGGTATTGAATAGGATTTGGGAGAAGAGAAGTTTGTGGCACAACTTGACTAGAAGAAGGGATCGGCTGGTAGAACATGTCCTGAGGCATCAAGGGATCACAAATTTAGCATTGGAGGGCAGCGTGGAGGTTACAAATCGTAGAGGGAGACCAACAGATGAATACACTAAGCAGATTCAGAAGGATGTAGATTGCAGTAGGTACTGGGAGATGAAGGAGCTTGCACAGGATAGATTAGCATGGAGAGCTGCAACAAACCAGTCTCAGGACTGAAGACCACGAGAAGAAGAAGGAAGTTTGACTTTCAGCTCATAGTCTACTTCAGCAAAAATTGAGAAATCGTCAATTCTTTTGTAGTGTTTGGCAATAATTCATTGTGATTTGACTTTAACATCCCATCTAAAATCGCATCACTGATAAAATGTTCTTTTTTACGTTATAATGACATTCTGAAAGCGTTACGCTATTTCTTTGATATTTCTGTGGCTATTATATGTATAAAGTTTGTTGTAAGCCTCCATTAGCCATGGACAGCAATAAACGTGGACTGCATGTTTTTAAATTGTGCGTAAGACTTTCCTGTAATAATTGCAGTCGGTACGGAAAGGTGAAAAAGTCTTACAATCGTCTCTTGCCACTTCAACAATCCGCAAGTTGCGAGTGTACTGCAATATTATGAACTCTTTTTTTATCCTCGAACCGAGGATCTCTTCCGAAATTTTGAATCTCAGAGCTCTGCAGAATTGCATAGACGGAAGCGGAATGAAGTACTGTTTCATATTCTGGCGACAAGATCACTCAGAATTAACCCTAAAATATTTTAGATTACTTTGAACGCCCAGCAGCACTCCATAAACGTTTTAGGCGACTTGAAATTAAAAGTTTGGTGAAGCTAAACTTTAGGAACCACTGAGTTTTTGCTTGGTTCACTCATTTTGTAGCACTACAACGCGCATATCTGAGAATGTAAGTAACCTAAGACAAGTTTCGAAGATTGAGAGTTCTTGTCGGCTGCATTCTTATCGTTGGCTGCATACGTAGAGTTGTTGCGACATGTTAGCAGTGCAAGGGACAGACGTATTGGCAGGTGCAGTGACAGATGAAGGTGGCCTTGTCGTTAGTGAAGTAAGGCAGTAACGCACTTGGCAGGCCTTCTGCGGCAGCCAACAAAGAAATAGGTGGTGCATTGTAGCCCGCGTACTGGGCCGCTGTGACAGCCAGCAGGCTTCAGCGTTGCCAGTAGTGAGCAGGTTGTCTCTTGCAGAACTTAGATGGCTGCGTTCAGCGTCCGTGCAGTTGTCGAAGCAGCCTGACCCTCCCTACACCCTGAAACAAATTTCATTATGACCACAGGACTTGAAGAACTCCCATTTCTGGAGAGACGTGCTATGTGTCTTCAGATTTGTGTCATCTGTTTCTGGCACATTATTTTGTAAAACACAGCATGCATATATTACGGCAACTGCAAATTCATTTCGAACATTTTCCGCGCGATGAAAAATACTCCATTCACCGTTTATTTGAAAGAGTGTTTTCTATGAAACACCTAGTCCGATACGACCAGTTTTTAAAGTTTCTTTTATTGTTTATTAAACTCCTTCCTTCTTAAGAAAATATTAAATAATCAGATATAGCAAATGCCTCGTCTCCTACAATAGCGCACGGCATCTGTACTCCCTTGTTTGACATGGGGTTCTTCTTTGATATTTGGTAATTTTTACTAACGATATTTTCATGCAATGCTCGTTACATAAAAATAGATGAGTCACTATAGTTTCTGTATGCACCAACATCTAACTAAGTAAGAGAACTTATAATCCGCAGCTTCTAAAGCACGTAAAACGACGAAAAAATAGTTTTTATAATTATAATGTACGTTTCTTATGAGAGAAAGGGCGTAACATATTCCACGTTCATCTCGCTCGGCTTATAGGTCACGACTGACCTACAGCTGGCTGACTAAATTGGCTGCTTAACTTTACGACTCCCCAAATTCGTTATAGCGTAAACTGTTGTGGCTGTCCACCTATAAATACTTTTATGTTTCATTTATTACACTGTAAATCAAGTAAAACTGTGCTCTACTTAAACGATGGTTTCAGTACTGCAGCGTTTAATTTGGTAAGGTGGTGTTCGCTAGACTTCTGGCAACTCTGAACAGATACAACCAGTTATAGGAGGATCTAGATTTCAAAACGAACTCCGGAACACGGTGCAATTTGACTTGGCATTATTGTCATAGCTATAGGGGGAAGAAGAGATAATAACGGAGAAACTTCGGATCGAACCCCAAGCCTATGTTTTGCAGTCAGGAACTTTAACCACTGAGCTAAAAAGATAGATTTATGGACAAACCATTAATAAATTATTTATAGAACAGAGACGGCACTGAATCAAGGGCACAGATATTAATTTTGTATAAAAAGTAAACAAAATACAGTGGAATTATATGTTATTCGTTATATAATTTCCAGGTAATTTATTGGTGAATAAATTTGTTTGAACGTCCTGCTTATTTGAATAACTATCCATCAGACATCTGCTCGAGTAATACCCATCTCGTTTCACCACTACACTTTTCGCTTCCTTTCTCTTTTTGTCCTGTATTATCAAATGCTGCTACTTCACTTGTTCGATTTATTCATGAAAGCCTACGGTGTGATTTGAAGTTTTTAGCTAATTATAAAGAAAGTTTACAATCATAGTTTCTTGTCACACCCAACGTAAATCTGTTTAACTCGTTCTGATCAAAGTATATCTAAATGTTAGTGCTATTTTACCAGCTGACTGAAAGTTAGCTTTAATTCACCAGCTATTATTCCACCAAAAAAATGCAGTTCCACAACTGAAAAAGTGTCTTTCAATAACATTAAATATTCGGTTTTCATTTTAATTTTTTTGTTATACTGTGGTAATTCTCAGTGAATCTCGGGCATAAGGCACGCACCTTCTCTATAGAAAAATCGAAAATCGATAGCTAAAAAGAAATTGAAATTCTAAATGCATCTGAACGGTTGCCGGGGCCATTAGTGGCGCTACGTTGTGTCGAAGCTCTGGACGCGCTGCTGTGGCTTCTGACGTCACCCGGAGCGTGCGAGACAGGTGATCCAGACCGAGTTCCTTTAGCGTGTCTGTTTTCTTACCCGCATGGTGTGGTTGCGCGGCTGTTGCCCTTCACCCGGTCAGTGAGCGCGGCGTGATACCCAGTGAGTGAACTGCCAGCCGCGTGTGTCCGCTTGCTCTTGCATAGCGACCGGCGTAGACCAGGGCTATTCACGTGGCTTCGCCACGCGCCTGTAGTGCGGAGCCAGTTGGGCACGGCGTGGCAACAGCCGACGCTGCAATACGCTAGCGGAAGTATGGAAGTCTTTTCTCACTTGCCACCACGGAAGTGTTTAGAGTACGTGCCTTAAGTCTTAAACAAACACAGTATGGAACGTATAAGTACTCAGCCATTCGTGTACTAAACGATTCTCATCTCAGTACCACAGCCTACACCGTGAGCGTGTGACTGCTGGAGCGACATCCCTGAAAGCTGTACGGGGTCCGCTGTTCGACCACGAGACAGGTCAACTGTCCTGATTAACGAGGGAGCTACACGATCAGTGGACGAAATTCGTGACCATCATCAGCTCCGCCTCCATTTTGTCATCACGGTCGCAGCTGGAGACGTCGCTGACAGGGGCATTCGAGTGACACTAAGCTTGAAACGTCCCCTTAGAAAAATTATACAAGACTGTGCTTAAACTGACACACATTATTTTTAGCGCAACGCAATCTCACTTTCAAAAATCCCTACAAAAGAATGGCCCTGACTAACATTAACCTATACCTTTCACAATGCACTTACCTCACAAAAATCTTGGTTACTCGAAGTACTGCAATATAGCGAGCGCCACTACTGCCAACTAAATAAAAGATTCAAACTACGGAAGGCACTAACTACTGATAGGGATTAGTTAGCAAATGAAAGATTTTAATAGAGAACAAACAATGTATTTACCTTCATATCATCAAAAGTCATAATATATATAGCAGTTCATGACATCCAGTCTTACAAATTTCAAAACTTCGCCATTTGTCTCCCCACATCCACCACTACTGGTGGCTCACCTCCAATTGCGCAACTGCTGTTAACATCCAGCTGCCCAACACTACAATTCCGAGTATTACAACAATGCCAACCAGCCAATGACTGCACACAGCACAGCCAGTGATTTTCATACAGAGCGCTACGTGGCGTTACCAATATAAAAAACCCAAACAGCCTACTTACAAGCTCAGGCCCACTCTTTGCGTTGTCACCAATGCCGGACATATATTGTTGCACATGGGAAGCGACTGGACACGTGCACCACGCTTCCCGGTCGGTGGCCAGAAAAAGAAGTTCATTGAACACATTAACTGTCCTCTGGACGTCTCATTTCACTCTACAAGTGTGACAGCATAGGGTCATTTAACATGGTTTTGTGCTGAGGTTGTGTACTAATGTAAAAAAAAAAAGCCACCTTGAACGACAAGAGATAGGACATACATCTTCGTAGGACATGTACATTTGCATGTTCCCAAGAAATGATTAGCGTTTCAAACATGTCGGCCCGCATGTTCGAGGTAAACATCGATATCGCGTGGCAATACCACCTAAAGTTAAAATGTGCCTTGGCTCTCGTTGTCACTATAAACAGACGGTAATGGCTCAGTGTGAGCTGAGCAGACATGCAGGATGCCTCGCAGACGTATGCGCGAACCGTACCGTCAGATCAGTGAGTCTGAAAGGGGGCGCGTTATTGGCATAACAGAATGTGATGCATCCAGCCGGGAAATTACTGCTCGTGTGGGGCGAAATGTTCCGGCAGTGCAACGGATGTCTGCAGAATGATTTACGGAAGGCCAAAGAAGATGACGAGATGGGTCAACTCGCACCAGACCATCCCCCGGGAACATCGACACCTCATACGAAAGGCATTGCCGGACAGGTGTGTCTCCTCCTCGGCTCTGGCGCAACATTGGAACAGTGTAACACACCGTACACTATCAGAGGTGACAGTGCGTCGCTGTTTTTTACGGCATGGATTACGATCATGCCGTCCACTTCTTCGCCTATCTTTGACGAATATGAAGAGATATGCTAGACGGCAATGGTGTATGAAATGACACCACTGGTGACAGGAATGGCATCAGATACTGTTTTCGGACGAATCCACGTCCTGTTTACTTGAAAATGATGGCCGCATTTTGGTTCGCCACACACAGGGGAGGCAGTAAAAGACGTATAGCGGCAACTCAAGGCCTTATGATGCGGGGTGCTATTAGACACAACAACAAATCATAGTTGGCACTAGTCCACGGCACTACGAGCAGTGTGACCTATGTGAATGAAATCCAGCGACATCTAATCACATGCCTTCTCCACAACTCCGCAGACGCCATTTTTCAGCAAGGAAATGCACGACCACCTATTGCTGTGTGAACACGTGACTTCTTGGTGTCATAAGACGTCGTCTTTTTTTCCTGACCCGCCAGATCACAGACTTGCTCCAATGGAGAATGTGTGGAATATGATAAAACGAAGGGTGCAGTGCTGTGACCCAATGCGAACCACCACGGATGAATTTTGGAACGAGGTGCATGCGGCATGAATAGCATCAGAAAGAGGTTTCCGACGCATCCAGCTTCTTATACGCGTCGATGCCACCACGCATGAACAAGGTACCAGGGCCCATGGCGGGACCTGTACCCACTAGTCAACGGCACACATGCTCCACCGAACTGACTGAAATGCTAATCATTTTTGCAGAACGTACTAATGTGCATGCCCTATGAATATGAACGTCCTACCACTAATCTTTCAAGATGTTCTTTTTTCTGAGCTTACATAGTAACCGTGTTCCGCTCATATTTCAGATGCAAGTGAGTTGTGGGGGGGCTTAGGAAGTTTATAAGCTGCAGTGGGGGCGCTTCGACCTTCATAAGAGATTACCTGATCCACTGGCCGACATATGCAAGCACGAAGGCGAACCGCCACGCACCTCTACACTCAAGGGACAACCCGACAAACTCTATATGTTGACGGGCGGCGGGGTCGTTGAACAAAGAGCTACTGTGTGTGTCCACCGATTCACCAAAAGAGTTGTCAAGTGCGACACGTTAAACAATTCCACTTTTCTGCTTACTCTGAGAGCGAGAAGATACAATTTATATTTGAAAACTGTCACATATATCTACTCAGTTTCATTGGTTTTTTGATAACCGCAAGCAATATTCACACAATAACTTTTTACACACGGAAGTGGCAGTCGCCACTTTATATTGGTAATGTGACCCATCACTCACTAAGTCATAGTAACTAGATTCATTTAGCTTAATTAATTTAATTCAAATCCTTGTTTCAATCAAGTCAAACTTCGATATTTCTGTTACTGTGAGCAGACTATCCCGATGCGGAAAATATTGTTTTATTACGATATTGCTGATATTTGTGTTATGGGCATTAGTCTGTGGTTCAAGACATTATTTTCTGCCTAATATGTCGTCTCCCTGTGCTGGACATTACCAGAGACACAGAAAGCTGTAACAGACTCAAACAAGCTCAGAATGTCGAACTGTTTATATACAGGGTGAGTCACCTAACATTACCGCTGGATATATTTCGTAAACCACATCAAATACTGACGAATCGATTCCACAGACCGAACGTGAGGAGAGGGGCTAGTGTAATTGGTTAATACAAACCATAAAAATATGCACAGAAGTATGTTTTTTAACACAAACCTATGTGTTTTTAAATGGAGCCCCGTTAGTTTTGTTAGCACATCTGAACATATAAACAAATACGTAATCAGTACCGTTTGTTGCATTGTAAAATGTTAATTACATCCGGAGATATAGTAACCTAAATTTGACGCTTGAGTACCACTCCTCCGCTGTTCGATCGTGTGTATCGGAGAGCACCGAATTACGTAGGGATCCAAAGGTAATGGTGATGGTCCTTAGGTACAGAAGAGACTGGAACAGCACATTGCGTCAACATGCTAACACCTTTTTATTGGTCTTTTTCACTGACGCACATGTACATTACCATGAGGGGTGAGGTACACGTACACACGTGGTTTCCGTTTTCAATTGCGGAGTGGAATAGAGTGTGTTCCGACATGTCAGGCCATATAGATGTTCAATGTGGTGGCCATCATTTGCTGCACACAATTGCAATCTCTGGTGTAATGAATGTCGTACACGCCACAGTACATCTGGTGTAATGTCGCCACAGGCTGCCACAATACGTTGTTTCATATCCTTTGGGGTTGTAGGCACATCACGGTACACATTCTCCTTTAACGTACCCCACAGAAAGAAGTCGAGAGGTGTAAGATCAGGAGAACGGGCTGGCCAATTTATGCGTCCTCCACGTCCTAGGAAACGCCCGTCGAACATCCTGTCAAGGGTCAGCCTAGTGTTAATTACGGAATGTGCAGGTGCACCATCATGCTGATACCACTTGCGTCAACGCGTTTCCGGTGGGACATTTTCGAGCAACGTTGGCAGATCATTCTATAGAAACACGATGTATGTTGCAGCTGTTTGGGCCCCTGCAATGAAGTGAGGACAATGTTTCAAGCGTCAACTTTAGGTTACACTATCTCCGGATGTAACTAAGATTTTACAATGCAACAAACGGCACTGATTACCTATTTGTTTATATGTTCAGATGTGCTAACAAAACTAACGTGGCTCCATTTAAAAAAACGTAGGTTTGTGTTAAAAAACATATTTCCGTGCATTTTTGTATCCTTTGTATTAAACAATTACACTAGCCCCTCTCCTCACGTTCGGTCTGTGTGATCGGTTCGTCAGTATTTGATGTAGTTTATGAAATATATCCAGCGGTAGTGTTAGGTGACTCACCCTGTATATCCATGCAAAGGTCGATAAGTGACATCAGACTGCTGCCTTTGGTAGTGTTGTCATGTCTGCGTATGCTATGGAGCTTGTAGTGAGTATAGTCGGCGCTACTTGTTTTATTTGACACTAAGGCACACAATGTGCTTAATTTCAATCCTTC
Source organism: Schistocerca gregaria (assembly GCF_023897955.1). Taxonomy (NCBI): domain Eukaryota; kingdom Metazoa; phylum Arthropoda; class Insecta; order Orthoptera; family Acrididae; genus Schistocerca; species Schistocerca gregaria. Next base: position 1,208,673 of record NW_026061757.1, on the reverse strand, counting down.
TTCTTTTTCGTTGAAAATTGTTTCTGTGCTCTTGTATTCCTAAGGAGTTTTTGAATGTCCTAGCGCAGAAACTATTAGATCTTGTTAAAACCGGAGTGTCAGAAAAGCGGTTTTGGTAGTTTCCTGGTCCTAGTGCATGATCCGCTACTGCTAATTTATTCGTCTTGCCCTGCCTACAGTTGCTTTTAATTCGTTAAAACGGATGTTAATGAACCCTTCTCCGCATGTGAAAGAGGTTTTAAGTACTGCTGCTGTGGTAAGCGGTGACGAAGAAGTTTTGCAGTGTGTAAATATTCACGCCCCTTTCTTGTTGGCTAGGACCCTGTATCAGTACCGTGTTCTTCAGTACTTTGCTGATGCGATCCGTGACAGTTTCTACAAAAGGAAATATAACTTTCCATTTAGCCGGTTCTCTTTCATTAACAGCTGCTGTCCTTGTAGTATGTAGTGCCCTATTCATCTCTTTGTCAAAGTAGCCGTTTCTTCTGACTGCCGTTCTCAAATGACCGAGCTAGTTTTTCAAGTTCTGTGGTTCACAAATTCTTTTAGCCTGTTTCACCAATGTTTTGATCGCCCCCTTATCTGCATGGGACGTGATTGGAATTTATGTGAAGCTATCTATCAGTATGAGTATGCCTTCTGTACACATAATGCCCTAACGTTCCGTCTTTCTAAGTACATGAACATCTAAAAACGAAATTTAACCTTATTTTTCCATGGTCAGCTTTATATTACAACTAATACTATTCAGAACATGTATAAATTCAGTGAGTTCTTCTTCTCCATGAGACCATACAACGGAAGTATCATCCATACACCTCGCTTCCCACGCCCGGGTTCCCGGGTTCGATTCCCGGCGGGGTCAGGGATTTTCTCTGCCTCGTGATGGCTGGGTGTTGTGTGATGTCCTTAGGTTAGTTAGGTTTAAGTAGCTCTAAGTTCTAAGGGACTGATGACCATAGATGTTAAGTCCCATAGTGCTCAGAGCCATTTGAACCTTTTTTTTTTCATCCATACACCGAAACCAACATGGTGTTTCTTCTTAAGCTGTCTGAAGACTGCTTCTTCAAATTTTTCAGCATAAAAATTCGCTGCAATTACGCTGAATGCGTTACCCATAGCCACATCATCAGTCTGATCACAGAATTTGAAGTAAGCTGATGTGAGACAGTGTTTCAAGGGACATCACATCATTAAAATTAACCATAGTAAACAGTGATACAACATCAGAATAGGGCATAATATCTCTTAGAATCAATCTGAAGGATGTTAATTTATCGGTAAAATGGCCAGAATCTTTAATAAAATTACGAAATTTATTCGCAGTTGCGAATTCTTTTGATATCAGCTGCATTAGTTATTTAAATATTGTCTATTGATGACACATGAAAATTGTCTGAGAAGCAGGCATTCTAAAACAAGAATTACAATCCTATATGAGCAAAATGGCGGTAATGAGTTGAACACGTTTGTTCAATCCTGTTGCGCGATTTCAAATAATGTTGCGAGCAATAGGGGCGTATGGATGTTTGGATTGGTCCGGAGAGCGTTCACGGATAGCTAAGGTGACCACATGTGATAAACGGGAAACCTGGGTTCATGCCCCAGTCGGGCACAAATCTTCGTGTGTCACCAATAGTAGACACAAGTGGCGTCAAAAAAAAAAAAAAAAAAAAAAAAAAAAAAAACAAATTTTGTAACACTAATACAGCTGCAGATCGTCACAAGCATGCATGTCTGAAAGAACCGACAAATATGTCTTTGCTCTGAGTGGTTAAAGCCTGTTACAGGAAGACGCATCGTTAGACGGAGAATTATACTTTGGACCATGGCCTCATGCTCGTAAATCAAATGTCAGCAATATTACTTATACCGGTTGTGAAAGCCTGCATACTGTAATTATGTTATGAATTCTGTAAAAGAACGCCGGCCGGAGTGACCGAGCGCTGCAGTCTGGAACCGCGCGGTCACTACGGTCGCAGGTTCGAATCCTGCGTCGGGCATGGATGTATGTCATGTCCTTAGGTTAGTTAGGTTTAAGTAGTTTTTAGTTCTAGGGGACTGATGACCTCAGCAGTTGGAGTCCCATAGTTCTCAGAGCCATTTTTTGTAAAAGAACAATAGAACCTTAGTTACTTTTAATAGATTTTTCTTGATGTAAATTCATTAAGTTTTACATTATGTAAGACAAAACTCTGTTTAATGTTTACATCTGGCAAGACAGTTGTTTATTAAAGCAAGACAAGAACGAAACATACACATGGGATATGATTTCCTACCACTGTTATACTTATTTTTATTTTGCTACACAAATAATCCATATATGAACTTGAGATACACTACTGGCCATTAAAATTGCTGCACCAAGAAGAAATGCAGATGATAAACGGGTATTCATTGGACAAATATATTAGACTAGAACTGACATGTGATTACATTTTTACGCAATTTGGGTGCATAGACTCTGAGAAATCAGTATCCTGAACAATCACCTTTGGCCATAATAACGGCCTTGATACGCCTTGGCATTGAGTCAAACAGAGCTTAGGTGGCGTGTACAGGTACAGCTGCCCATGCAGCTTCAACACGATACCACAGTTCATCAAGAGTAGTGACTGGCGTATTGTAACGAGCCAGTTGCTTGACCACCATTGAACAGACGCTCTGAACTGGTGAGAGATCTGGACAATCTGCTGACCAGGGCAGCAGTCGAACATTTTATGTATCCTGAAAGGCCCGTACAGGACCTGCAATATGCGGTCATGCATTATCCTGCTGAAATGTAGGGTTTCGCACTGATCGAATGAAGGGTAGAGCCACGGGTCGTAACACATCTGAAATGTAACGTCCACTGTTCAAAGTGCCGTCAATGCGAACAAGAGGTGACCGAGACATGTAACAAATGGCACCCGATACCATCACGCCGGGTGACATGTCAGTATGGTGATGACGAATACACGCTTCCAATGTGCGTTCACCGCGATGTCGCCGAACAGGGATGTGACCATCATGATGCTGTAAACAGAACCTGGATTGATCCGAAAAAATGACGTTTTGCCATTAGTGCACCAGGTTCGTCGTTGAGTACACCATCGCAGGCGCTCCTGTCTGTGATGCAGCGTCAAGGGTAATCGCAGCCATGGTCTACGAGTCCATGCTGCTGCAAATGCCGTTGAACTGTTCGTGCAAATGGTTGTTGTCTTGCATACGTCCTCATCTGTTGACTCAGGGATCTAGACGTGGCTGCACGATCCGTTACAGCCATGCGGATAAGATGCCTGCCATCTCGATTGGTAGTGATACGATGCCATTGGCATCCAGCACGACGTTCCGTATTACCCTCCCGAACCCATCGATTCCATATTCTGCTAACAGTCATTGGATCTCGACCAACGCGAGGAGCAATGTCGCAATACGATAAACGGAAATCGCGATAGGCTACAATCCGACCTTTATCAAAGTCGGAAACGTAATGGAACGCATTTCTCCTCCTTACACGAGGCATCACAACAACGTTTCACCAGGCAACGCCGGTCAACTGTTGTTTATGAGAAATCGGTTGGAAACTTTTCTAATGTCAGCACGTTGTAGGTGTCACCTTGTGTGAATTCTTTGAAAAGCTAATCATTTGCATATCACAGCATTTTTTCCTGTTGGTTTAATTTCGCGTCTGTAGCACGTCATCTTCGTGGTGTAACAATTTTAATGGCCAATAGTGTAAGATAAGGCGCTTCGTACATTGGCAAATTGTTCTCGTGTAGTTGGTTCTCCCACGTCCAAGGCAACCGAAGTGTTTGGTGCATCAAGAAACACCATCTACATAATACTCCGCAAGCCACCAAATGATGTGTTGCGGAGGGTCTTTTGTACTACTAACTAAGCTCTCCAGTTCTGTTCCACTCCCAAATAGCACGTGGGTAGTATGATTCTTGGTAAGCCTCTGTATTTTGTATAATTTTTTAATTTTTTCCTCATGGTCATTAGGCGAGAAGGGTGACGGGGATATATGATGTTACTGCAACATAGTACTACGCGATACTGTTTCATTTTCTGAGGTTAGTTCGCAGTTATCAACTGATTTGCAATAGTGTGTCTCAGGAAACAGCCCTGCACCTACTACAGTGGCTGGTTTGCCACCCATGTGTCCATATAGCAGAAAGATCGTCACCGAATCTCATTAACTCAAGCAGTACCTGCTTTGGGGAGCGTAGGCAGTTCGCAGATCGGTGGCAGTGAACCATTTCGCAGCTATTGAAAGCTTCGCTGGCACCTACAACCTCCGCTCCCATCCAACCACCCCAAGGCGCCGGACAGCGTACGCCATGGCTACCCTACGGTCTGCACAGCGATATTCCTTATTTGCTGCAGTACTTCGAAAGGTAAGCTCTGCAGCACCATCTCGCGAACATGGGAAATTAGTTGTGCTCATTCTAAAAGTTAGGTTAAGCCCGTAGTATTGCGCTGCTCTAGATAGAGTTTTCAGCACAATTACACTGCTCCAGGCTCGTTATCATGTTAAAAACGCGTTGAGTGCGGCTTGGTACACCGTAGCTGTTCAAGTGGATGTAATTAGCGCAATTATGGTTGTGATTCACGTTCTGTACGGCTCGTTACTTACTTTTCAAGGCATCTTGTTCATTTTTATTGTATTCGTATTTCTAGCTTCTTGTTGTAAGATTGAACTGGATTACACAAGCTGCCCTAATAAGCAGTTCTTGTGCGCTATCTTGATACAGTCTTCCGCAGTTGTTTTTGTGCCGCCCACAGTTGTAGCTAAATTTTGTTCAAATGGTTCAAATGGCTCTGAGCACTATGGGACTTAACATCTGTGGTCATCAGTCCCCTAGAACTTAGAACTACTTAAACCTAACTAACCTAAGGACATCACACACATCCATGCCCGAGGCAGGATTCGAACCTGCGACCGTAGCGGTCACGCGGTTCCGAACTGAGCGCCTTAACCGCGAGACCACCGCGGCCGGCGCTAAATTTTGTAAATGTAACTGAAGCAACGAAGAAATTTGCTTTCTAGTAAATTGATTCTGATTCAAGTCAGTTATTAGAGCAAATAAGTAACTGTTAATCATAGTCGTAGCGTATATTAAAAGATCCATCAAGTTGTTCCAACAAATTGCTCAGGTTAAGCGATCCTTTAAAAATAAATATAACCGATTGCATTCCATACTGGTTCACTCGACTGTGTCGGCATTGTATTCGTGCACAGTGTGTGAAGAATTTGCTAGTTGTGGCAAATAATTTATTTCTTCGTTCTTTTCTTTCCATTTGCTTCCTTCATCCTATATTTATGTCTTTGACGGTCAAGTATTTTTTTGTTTATTCTGTAGTATGAAATGCTACCATGTTTTGCTTCATTTACATTCTGCACGAATCTCCTATTAACTGAATATGCAAATGTTTCAACATGTGTTTGATCTTTTTTGTATGGTTTTATTAAATGCATAAATCAAAACTGCATGTAATATGCATTAACTGTTCAACAAACTGTGGCGCGAGAGTGGTATTAAAAGTGACAGTCGAACAGCGATATTTATTGGATGTGCGGTGTCGTGGTGTAGAAGCACCTGTGTTGCAGTAATTGTGCTAGATGGAAACACACGAAAAATTATTGCCGCGCTCTTATGTTTCGATCACTGTTTGAACTATATTTCGATTTGAAGGTTATGAGAGAAATTATTAGATTGTGTAAATGCGGGGAGCTTCATGTAGTACTTTAAACAGTCGTTACAATGAACGCGCAAATGTAAAGTGATTGTCGTTGTTAGTACCGAACTCATTTGCACCTAACAGAGATGCGCACACTAATGTGCTTTAAAATTATTATCTTCTCTGCGAACGCATGATATGCAGAATACGCTAAAACATAAACCACTCCAGTGGAAATACTTAAACTGTTATTACATGTGACACGCTTGTCGCTGTAGCTGTGGATTCGCGATCGTGGTACTCATACTAAAAGCGGATGGACTGTAACTTCGCGACCGGCGAGCCAAAGTGAGTTTTATAATGTTTCAAAGCTGTATGGGACAGTAAAACGTTTTCGATGGCGTTGAGCTACAGTCATGCAATACTTTTTAAAACAGTAAACGGTCATTTGTGTTTGTATTATTATACAGACAGTTTAACTGAAGACATTGAAATATCTAGAAAACTAATCATCGGATCAAACAACGTTATGCTGCCCATTTCTTTGTCCCGGAGGAGACACCCAATGATACAAAACTCCACACCCCACCCCGTGCGTTGGTGGCGGGGCCAGCTTTGAAATCTTCAGTGGGAAGCCCCGTCTTTTATTGCAGATGAAGATTCTACGGAAAAACTCTACATTCATTCTGTCTGAAGCAATGTTTCGTTTCGCCAAAGATGGCGCTCTAATCGGAAGAATAGAAATGGGTGCACAATTCCAATTTACGATATGGTACTCAATGGCCCTTGAACACGAATAGCACGTGGGACCCCACTTACCTGCAGTGATGCGAACGACCACGTCTTCACGACCTGTTGGCAGTTGCTGGTACACCTTATCTTTTTAATACGCTTACCCCACAGACTGAAATCCGGCGACCTAGCGAGTCAATTAATATAATCACCTCTGCCGACCCACCGACCAGCGTGAACAGTCTTTACAGCTCCCTTGCTTCAACTGCATAATGTGCTGGCCGACTGTCATTCGGAAACCACATGCGTTGTCGAACGTCCAGGGCAACATCCTGCAGTAGTACCGGTAATCCCTGTACCAAGAACGTTTGACATTTCCGTAAATTCGACATGCCTTCGATAAAATACGGACCAATGAGTTTGTTCGGAATAGGTTAACCGACAAAGGACGTTGGTGGTCAACTTGTCGTAATCAGTGGATTACACTCCGGTAATGCATGTTATGCCGGTTAACGCTACCATAGTTTGTGAATGTAGACTCACCGGAAAATGGTACCACGGCAGAGAACGCGGGGGTCGTTTGCATTTGTTGACATACCCATTCTCAAAAAAAAAACTAGCCGCTTATGGAAAATCGGCGCCGTGAATTACTTGATGTGCTAGTCGGTTCGGCCGAGAGGTTGTAGGCGCTTCAGTCTGGAACCGCGAGACCGCTACGGTCACAGGTTCGAATCGTGCCTCGGGCATAGATGTGTGTGATGTCCTTAGGTTAGTTAGCTTTAAGTAGTTCTAAGTTCTGAGGGACTGATGACCTCAGATGTGAAGTCCCATAGTGCTCAGAGCCATTTGAACCATTTTTTGACACGTGGTATAGATGATACTTACGATGACGCAGTATTGTGACAATACTACCTACGTACAGACCCGAATCGCGGTGTAACTGCCTTGCACTTATCCGTGGGTTGTGGTGCACTGCCGCAAATACAGCTATTTAATTGGCTTCTCCTGTAACACGTTTGTGTCGTTTTCTTTTGCGAGTTTGCTCGCTGCCATCTGACATGAAGGCGTTCAGAACCCAGTAAAAGAACTAAAGAAAAGGAGCTTTCTGTAGAATATGCTCGGCATACAAGGCCTCAGCGTCAACATTTCTCCTATATTCTCCGTAAATCAGGAACATTGCACACCTGTTTTGTGGTTGCAACGTTTATCGTCCACTTGCCCTTCTGTTCTCCAAATGATAGGTAAGTGTACAGGAGAAAAGTACTGCTCAAGTATTGTAATGTTTAGAGCCGCTATCTGTTCTATGTCTGCAGGCAACGGGAGTTCCGCTCGCTGTATACTGTGTGTTACGATGGCAGTAGTTCGCTACACAACCACGGTGGTGCAACAAGTACTCATCCGTTCAGCATGTCGGTGGAAAACAACGTTGCGAATGGGGTCTCCAGCTAAAAGCTATGAAATACTGGCCTGTCCTACCCTCTCGCAGCAGGGAGGTGGTGAAGTCATGCGTGTCATTGGATATTCAAGGGTCATTGAGTAGCGTGTCGCGAATAAGATTGTGTAGCCACTTCTACTCCTCCGATTACAGCGCCGTCTGTGGCGAGACGAAGAAAATGCTTCACACAAAACGTATGTAGATTTTGCCGTAGAATCGTAACCTGCAATAGAAAACAGCGGTTCCCAATGTTGGCGGGATGTCGAGTGTTTTATCGCGGGACGTCCCCCTCCAAGACAAAGAAACTGAAAATATAACTTTGTTTGATCCGATGAGTAGTTTTCGAGATATTTGAATGTCTTCAGTTCAAACGAACACCCTATATTTATGTTTTATACTATCCTTATTTCGGTTTTTACGCGGTTATCAAGCACAATGCTAAAAGTTTTTGGACCATTATTACATATCAACTGTCTTAACAAATTTTACTTAATAATGGTCACACAACTTTAAGCACTGTACTTGATAATGGCGTAAAAGCAGAAATCTGGAGAGTATAAAAGGTAAACATAAGAATCACAGGGAAATTGCTGTTTACTATTTAAAAAAATTGTGTATGGGTCGTTGATAGCGGAATCGTGTGTCATGGACATACGAACTTCTGTCGATATAGCAACGATTGCGTCTTATCAGCTTGTGATAAGCAGGAATGCGGAAGAGGATAATGGCACCGCCAGAAAAAAGATATACCCAGCAAGAAGAGATATTTTCTGCAATTCCACAACTGAAAGAGCTAGAATAAATTCCTTGGCACCATGACAACCTGCCATTAACGTCATAATGCAAAGATAAGGAGCAAGCTTTCACTTTTCAAAGACCGAAAGCATATCATATAACAAAGTAATTGACGCCTAGCAGTCGGCAGGGTTGCTGCCATAGCAACAGCCAATCAGAGACAGCTCTTGGTCTCACCTCCTGCTTCGTTCGCCGCTGTCAAATCTCTCAGCTGCTGCAGGTAGCGGCTACTGTAGCATGTGCTGCGGACGCTCTCGGCTGGTAACGTAAACAGTTGTGGTCCGTTTCGTTGTGTACTTTATTTCTCTCTGCGGTGAGTTTATTTTCTGCCACAGAATGTCTGTGGTGGGAGTGTGCAAAGAAGTGTTGCTACTATACGGAGAGTTTAGCGATCTGCCCATATTTCGCGTGGCCAGACTCGCGAGTTTGTGCGACAGGTGAGGGAATATTTCGAGGAAAGAGACAAAGGTGCCACTTTTGCCTCTAACTAAGGTAGGCGAAAGAACTGCTGACGCTTGAAGGTATACAAAAATACTGTCGTCAAGTTTGTAAGCAGAAATAGTGTGCAGAAGGGGAGTAGCCTGGTACGTCCAAACTGCGGACACCCGAAGAAAAGAGGACGGAACCACGTGTAACAGACTTGAACTCTTTTCAACAGCATGCCACTCGTCGCTACATGCATGGATATTATGAGGAAAGAGAATATCCAACTATGAAAAAGCCATGTGTTACTCTTCGTGAGGCGAAGTAATTCAATGGCAGCAAGACGCCTATGTTAACAGCTGTCAGAGTACGGAAAATTATAATAGAGACACACGGCGTCCTAGAGTGGCGTTGTCTATTTTTATGAAATAAGGTTAAAATGTCGTTTGAAGACATTCTGTGGCTCAAAGAAAGCTGGATAAACGCACGACATTCTGTCAGAAAGTGCTGGACAGATGCGTGTGTGGAAATTCTGTGCTTCTGGTAGGAAAGGGTGAAGAACTGTGATCTTTGATGCCGAAACTGCATCTAGTTTCGTACCTAACTCTCTTCTCGCTTATAAACAGAGGAAAATAAGCGCTTACCACGAGGAGATGAACCACAACAGTTTTCTGTAGTGGTTCAAGGGGCAGATACTGGAAAAGTTGAATCGGCCGTCTGTCATTGTAATGGATAATGTCTCCTACCATTCACTTATTAAAGATAAAGCTCCAACGATGGCAACGAAATAAACAGACATTGTTGACTGCTTTAGACGCCACAATCTCCGAATTCAGGACGATTTACGTAAGGCGCAGCTTATAGTAATGGTAAAAAAAATAAGTCACAGTTTCAACAGAGTGTTGTGCAGGAGTTAGCTGAATAACATGGCCAAAGTATTTTTAGACTTCCTCCATACCACCGCCACGTCAACGTCGTCGAAATGATTTGGGTATACATTAAACACTACGTTGCAACGAGTAATAAAAGCTTCAGTGTGGCAGAAATTCTAAGACTGTTAGAGGAGTCAGTGGCACAAATAACGCCAGTGAAGTGGAAAAATTTTCACACCACACAGGTGCGGTTGTTAAAGAAACTTGTAAAAGTGAAGTAATATTGAAAATATAGTTATATCCTTGGGCAATTCCACTGACTCGTAAACGAACTAGAGCTCAGATAACAACAATGTCGAGGAAGAAAGTGATTCTGAACTAAGTGGCATTTACCCTTTACCGTAATTTGTTTCTATTCTTGTGTTCGTGTTCCCTATTTTTGGCTCCTTTCGTGTGGAATAGACAACTGGACCTGATTAATTCTGGTTATTGTAAAGGACCTGGTATTTTGGTTGAGATGGCAGGAATACGCTATCATCTTATACACAGAAGTGCGTTTGCTAAGCCACGAGGATATTACGATCCTGTAGAGCAACCTCAGTACCGCGCGTTTTAAGGCGCCGTGAGGAGATGGTCCAGTAAGTAACAGCCGTTGCTGCTGCAACCTTGCTGCGCGCGAACGCACCGGCCAATCGACGATATTGTCCATTCCACGCTCAACTGTACTTCGCTGTCAATCACTTTGCTGTCCTGAGGGTATAGTTTCGACAGCAATCTCTTTTTCTGTTACGATGAACGTTTCTCAATATTTGCTTTTCCTGAATAAACGTTGTTTCTGCAAAGAGTGCTCGTAATCAGTGCTGACATTGTTAATTCCGCCATTAACAGTAGTCTGTTTACCAAGTCCACCTTTCTCTTTTATTGTAGCTGTGGCTCCATGTATTTTATTTTAACGCGTCTATTGGATCAGTGCGTTTTTATGTAGGTGTGCGGTGTTTTTTTCAGGTGCATTTACGTGTTTTGTCGTGACACTCAGTAACTCGTGTGAGTTGTGTCCACCGCCTACACATTCCGTGCGTCAACTAATCATACCATGGCAGCTTATTCGCCGTTGGTGCAAGCCACGCAATCAGTAGAACTTTAAATTTGGCACCTGACCAAACTACGCAAACTGCGGTTACATTTTGTGAAACGGGATATTACCTCCTATTCATGACCATATTGGAATTTGTTTGGCTTTCGTTTTATGATTGAGTATGATTATAGTGTGTTTCATCATTATTTACAAAATTATTTACGGGACGTTTAATTTGCAATGCATTGTAGTTCGTCACCAAACTTTGACATGGATATTTGCTTTAACTTTGCAAGTAAGCCTGGTTGTTTCTGAGGTTAAACAGTCAACATAACGCAGAGCTTATCTCTTAGAAGTGTTTTCGTCACATATTTCTCAGTTCGTGACAGGACTGAGTGGCACAGCATGTTATAGCAGTTATGGCTAAAGTTAGTTCCAGGACAGAGTAATATAGTTCAACTGTGGCCTACTACAAGGATAACCTACTCATTATACTGTCAAAGAATCGATCTTTGCATTCACTGACGTCAATGTGATTTAGTTTTTTGCAGGTATTATTATGTAAACACAACGAGCATTGCACTCGCTCGTCCTGTATTAGTACGTAGTACTCGTTGAGTGCTGTGTGAAATTTATGAGGTTTTGACTTGGATTGACTTGCACCGCCGCACATGTACAAGAGGCCACCAACTCTTCAAACTCTTTGACAAATTTGTCACAAAAAAGCGATTTATAGGAAGAGAAATGTTTTCAAATGCACATTAAAGCACTTTACTCTCACTTACTCCTACACTGCAAAGAATCTCTTGAGAGAACATATCGGGTGATAGTTATTGAACTATATGAATTAAATTTGTCACAACTTCTGGACCGTTTGTGTTAGGACGTTAAAACTGCACGGTTGGCAGCGGGCACGATGGCAATCAGTATGCGCTGTATGGTTTGGCTTAGTAACAAACCACACTTTCATTCGAATGGGTTCGTCAAGAAGCAAAATTGGAGCATTTTGGGGATGAGAATACGAACTTCGCGACCGAGAAGTGTCTTCGCCCTCAGAAGGTGATTATATGGTGTGCATTGTACAGTCACGGAATAGTCGGTGCGACATTCCTTGATGGCACGGTGACTACCGAACGGCACGTGAAGATTCTGAAAGATGATTTCATCCTCCTTGTCCAAAGTAACCCTGACTTCGAGACGATGTGGTTCATGCAATACGGAGCTCGACCCCATAGAAGCAGGAGAGTGTTTGACGTCCTGGTGAAGCACTTTGGGGACCGCACTCTGGCTCTGGTGCATCCACTGGCATGGGCCTCCATTGGCGGCCATATTCTCCGGATCTGAACACATGCGACTCCTTTTTGTGAGCCGGCCGGGGTGGCCTAGCCGTTCTAGGCGCTACAGTCTGGAACCGCGCGACCGCTACGGTCGCAGGTTCAAATCCTGCCTCGGGCATGGATGTGTGTGATGTCCTTAGGTTAGTTAGGTTTAAGTAGTTCTAAGTTCTAGGGGACTGACGACCTCAGAAGTTAAGTCCTATAGTGGTCAGAGCCATTTGAATCATTTTGAACCTTAATTCCAAAGCCATTGCAGAGCTAAAAACAGCCATTCAGGAGGTCATCGACAGCATCGACGTACCGACACTTCAGAGGGTTATGCAGAAGTTTGCTACTCTTCTGTGCCACATCATCACCAACGATGGCAGGCATATCGAACATGTGATAACCCAAAGCCGAATATCTGTAGTGACGTTCACATGCGGAAAGTAGTGTATGCACGCCGTAGTTTGTTTCTTTCTAATAGCTCAATAATTGTCACACTGTTAGTATATCGATTGCGAACCTGTAAATATATTTTTGTTCAGATATGGAAAGGAACTTTTGTTCAGTTGATTTTGAGTACGATCAATGTAGCACATAGCTAAACGAAACCAAAGTGACTCATTACATAGCAAAGCTACTCTCCGTGAAGCCACTGGTGTCTAGCCTGTAGTCGCATCAAGCAGTGGTTCTACCCAACGATATACATGTCCGTATCAGCTTGAGAACGTCTGGGTCCTATACGTTATTCAGATGCAAGACACAGTTCTTTTAGGGTATTTCCTGCAGTTTTAATTTTCTTTCAATATGCTATCCTAGAACATGCCTGTTCGCTTGACCGCCATCTTATTTCAAAATGTACGGCGGTCTCCATTTTTCTATACCACATTTCACTACGCCTGAATTTTTGGCGGTAGCTTAGGTAGAAACCGATCTAATATTCCTTCTGGCGCTTCACTGTGGCAGGTGCTCAGTAAGCGCACTTAATGATACTTGCGGAACGAGAAAAGCAATGCGTCTTAAGCAGCCGAGAGTGTTGTACTCACAGGGTGGTGTACTTAGGAGCACACGATGTTCTTCTGTCAGTACTTCAGTCCAGTGACTGATTTTAGAGTCACACTAAGAAATTATTGCGAGAGACAGCCATAAGCAGGTCCACCATTTTCTACGGTTTTTGTTCTCATACACGATGTTGTGTTTTGCACAGCATTTGTAAATATTTCGTGTTCTTCACATATACACTATGTTGGTGCATAAGTTCGTAACGCTTTGGTTTTGCTATTTTGTATACTGGTTCCTATGGGTTTCTTTACCGAATGTCATTTTCTGTTGATAGTAGACCGTTGTTATTTGAGTTTACATTCTATCATTTTATCATCTGGATAAAGAGAGTGGCGCTGAGGATGCTAGAAAATGGGAAGTGGAGAAATCGGAACGTTCCCGAAATATTCGTCTGTTTGAGTTGAATAGCGAGTTGACAGCACAGGAAGCAGGCAGATGCATTTTCGCGGTATATGGTGAAATTTCCATTGGACAAATCACGGCAAGAAGGTGCTCCTACAGTTTTCAGAAGGACCTTCGAAGCTCAGATCGTTTAAACTCATTCATCTACAACTATTCACACCAGTGTTCTTGAGAAATGGCTACTGTTATGACCTGTGCTCCTTCCACCACCGTACGACACTTTCATGCAATGGGAAGGTTCAAAAATCGGGTGTAAGGGTGCCGCATGCGCTAGGGCAAAATCACAAAAATCAGCGAATGGCCATATGTGCATCTCCGCTTGCTCGTCATCAATTGGATCGTCAACAATACCGACAATTTCTGTCCTGTATCGTTACTGGTGACGAGATATTGTGTATCTATGCTAACATAAGGAAAAGGGAGGAATGGCTGAGCCCAAAGAGGGCAGAAACTCCCTGTACAAAGACCTGCGCCCATCCACAAAAGATAATGCTATGCATTTGGTGGAACATGGACGATGTCGTGTAGCTACTATGGATTGCTGTGATGTCTTGCTGACGCAGTCCAAGGACAACGACCAGCAAGAGTGCGTGAAGTGATGCTGCTCCACGGAAACGCTGGCCCTCATTCTGCTAGACTGACAAAAAGCATTATGAGTTGGGAAGTCATTCCGCACCCACCACTTGCACCTAACCTTGCGCCATCAGATTTTCACCTTTCCCGCTCTCTGTTGAACAGCGTTCAGGGAGCTTCCTTTCCGGCTCAACGATCATGTTATTTTTACAGTCCTGGAATCGAAAAGTTACATCAGCGTTGGCAGAACCTTGTAAATAGTAAATAAGAATGTATTTTTATGAGTAAAGTCTCCCTTATATGTATCTGTTGTGTTCATTAAACTTATGAAAAAGCGCTAAGAAGTTATGCACCAACATAATATTAAATATATTTGGAAAATATTTTCAGTTCTTCAGGTTCAGAATCTTAAGACGAGGAAAATGCTATACATTTTTAGAACTATTTATATGATATGTGGAGAGTGAAGCAATACTTCGTCGGTTGAGTACCATCTTTGAGCTGTAAATAGTAGAAGGTATTTTACCATGGATCATGTGCTACTTGCAAATAAAGTGAGTTTCTTTAACGTCTTAACCATTTCAGCTGTGTTGAAAATGGAAACTTAGTTTCCAATAGCTTATATTTCATTTTTAATAATACTTCTGCTTAATTTGATTGGACTTCTTGATTTTTTGAGTTTAGTGTTCTGTACCAAAGGATCCGTGAGATCACACAGATTTCAAACAACCAAACGATTTGGGAGGAATTGCGGCACAACTGGTGCGATTCATGCAGCAAGACTCTTAGTCGAGAAACATCATGAGAAAGCCAAGCCGCTGCATCTGGCATGCCTTGATCTCGAAAAGGACTTTGATCGGGTGCCACACAGTCTCATCTGGCTAGCACTTCGACAGCATGACGTGCCGGAGCTGCTTATTAACTGGGTGCACTTACTTTATGCACAGCCGTTACGTCCTTACAACCTCAGGACTACCCAAGGACTTCCCCATCACAGTCGGCGTCCATCAAGGTTCTGCATTATCACCACTCCTGTTCATTCTCGCAATGGACGGCGTGACATTTGATCTGCACCGGCCATTACCGTGGACCCTACTTTATACTGACGACGTGATGCTAGCAGCAGAAAACAAGCTTGATCTGCAAAGCCTAACTCAAGAATGGAGTGACCGGTTTGCGCCACACGGTTTGCGCCTTGATTTGAAGAAAACCGAGTACACGACATCATACAGACATGAAATGGGAACCATCTCGTGTGAGTAAGTTTAAGTACGTTGGTTCCACGATCACCGTTGACGGCCGACTCACCGAAGAGGTCAACACCAGAACTCAGGCAGCCTGGATGAAGTGGCGAACAACAACCGGAGTCACTTGGGACAGCAAGATGAAAGATAATTTAAAAGCAAAAATCTTTCGCACTGTCATCCGACTAGTCGCCTTGCATGGTTGTGAGAGCCGGCCGACTACACTTGAGACAGAACGCCTCCTAAGTGTATGGAAACGAAGATGCTGAAATGGACAGCGGGCCTCACTAAGTTAGATAACATTTCTAATGACAGCTTTAGGAAACAGTTTGGTGTTGCACCGATCCAAGACAAGATGCGTGAGAGTTGTCTTCGATGGTTTTGGCATGTTTTACGGGCCCTTGATAACTTTACTGCCAAAGCGGATTACACACTTGAAGTCGTCGGCAGTAGACCCAAAGGACGACCTCAGCAGCGTTAGGCTGATACAATTCATAAACACCTTAAATGCGTTAACATCCGCCCAGATTTAGCACGTGATAGAGAGAAATGGAGACAACGGACCCATGTAGCGGACCCCTTAGGCACGCGGGACGAACGCTGAGGGAAAAGAACAAGAGTAAAGTAATAATGTAAACGATAGCTTATAAAGTAGAGTACTGACAATATTTCCTCGACTACAACGCTTTTGAGTTTCAATCGAATATTTGTTCCTAGGAACTTAATCATGTTGCGTCTCGGAACACGTTTTCACAGTCAGAAAAATCTTAATTTCCCGGAGTATTTTCGTAAAAACTAACTGCAATTATTTAAAAACGGAATAAGAAATAGTATTAAACTGCTATTGCATTTGTTATGCGCCAAGGTGGGAAATGTGTAAGCGGTACAGCACTCTCTCCTAGTAATTGTACGAATGTGCACCATAATAAAAAGGTTGCCGCACTTCGAGCTCCACACTTACCACCAACTAGCAAAATTTACGACTATAAAAGTTTTTTAATCCCACGCATATGCTGTAGAAGCCGCGTAGTGCTATTTTGGAACCCATCCTGATCGCTGTGCACGTTAAGTCGCCGCCTCTTGGACTGGGAGATGCAGCAGCACAGGGCCGAATCTGGCCCGAAGATAAGCAATGAGGGTCGGTATGCTGGTGGGCCTGCATATAGATTTTAGGCGGTTTCCCACATCCGACTAGGTGAATACCGTGCTGGTACCCAAATCCTGCCTTAGTTACACGACGAGCAACCATTTAGAAAACTTTTGCGCTCTTTCACCTGAGTAACAACACCACACGCAAACACTTTGGGTGCAGACGTTCCCTTCTGGGGGTAAACGGGGTGGCGACAGGAACAGCGGTAATCTGCAAGATCATCTGCAAGCGGTATATATCGAGGACGCGTCTGGAATGGCAGCAGATATCGATTAGTTTCAGCTTTTGTTTATTGTGTGTACATATTCTTGTATGTACAAAGTGAAAGAAGTAATTTTTTAGTTAATTGGATCATTGTTTTCAAATATATAATTGTGTAATACATAAACCGTATAAAATGCAAACTGTAAAACATACAAACTTTATAATATTGACATCTCTTCCACTAGTTCTACAGGACAGTCTGTTCTTCATTGTAGCCCCAGCGGTCTACCTGCCATCCGATTTAGATCATTTTCTCAGCATACAGCGGCCGCAGTACGCTCACATCTGTACGACCAGTTCTAAATCTGACGCGGGTGTAAGATACGCCTTCTTTTGCCCTTCTAGTGGCGCCTACCAAATGTTTGCGCTTCCATCTGAATCTTATATCTACACGGTGGAGCCACTGACCATCAGGGAAGCTATTCATTAGGGTACCCGGACATTCACGATCGTCATGATACGGACTCTCAAAGTGTGCTGTAGAAATTGCAACATCCCGCATCTGATAAACAGACCTACAGGTGTTTTCTGGACATCTTGGCTGCTATAACATACGCGCAGACCTTGGGAATTACCGTTCAGTTAATCTAGATTGAAGGACATCTTGGCATTCTTCATAATGAAACTGTTGGCCGTCTTGTGAAGATACCTTATACGGATCTCACATCGACGATATGGAGTGTTGCTTATCACGCTTCGAACTGTGTATGGCACGTCTCTCAGCAGTCTAAGGACGACCATCTGGCAGCCATACAGCCGAACATCTCTTCTCGACCACGTTTCGCCTCGGTGCAGCTTCATAGACATCACCTGACTTCTATCATTCGCGTGAGGTTGCGACACGGGTGTTACCCCTCGCACCTACATCGGTTGAAGATGGTCACCCCTCGACACTGCTGTAAGGACAAATGGCAGTAGCGGATCTTAACAACATAATATTGGCATGTTCCAAGTACACGACTGCACAGTTAGACTTGTATGAAAAATTTATTGCGGGAGGTTGCCCTCCTCACTAGTGTCTGTGTTTTACTCCACCATTTTGATAAATATCACCTGCTCACAGACTATCTGAAAGCCACCGGCATCCTAATTTATTTTATGACTTACCGAGGTCTTAATTTTCACGTGGCATCAGCCTGATTCGTAATTTTGTGTTTTAAATTGTGTACAGACCTCTATTTGTATAGTAAATTTTCATTATTGCTCTCTTGTGCTTTTAATGTCACTGTCCTACTGGCACTCTTGCACATATCGCTGGTCGTGCTGCGTTTGTCATTTTGTGTTTCTCTTTTATTTAAAATACGTCTATCTGTATGCTACACTTCTCAAATCGTTATGCGATGTTATTTGCAGTTTTGTTCTTCAATTGTATGACGTATGGTGTCTTTCCTTTCATGTTTTTGTCTTTTACTGTAACAACATATGCATGTGTGCCATAATGTTACTGTATGGTGCTGTTCGCAATTCTGCCCCAATGCCATTGTCATCACTCCCACCGGGTATTTGGTGTTTGTCTGACTGACCTTTTATTTTGCTTTAAGAGTATGTTTGTATGCTCATTTCATAATTTTGTGCTGTTGTGCTTTTATACGAATATGTTTATAACCGTTGTTGGCTGTATGGCCCTTGTAACCCAAAGCCAAAAAGAAAAGAAATAAAAAAAGTTATAGTAACAAACCACGTAGAGGTAGGCTCATGATATTAAACAGTCCCCTGCTGACATGCAGGACCCTTGGAATCATGAAGTTCTCTCCATAACCGTACACGTCCATCCGCTCGATACAATTTGAGACGAGACTCGTCCGACCAGGGAACAGGTTTCCAGTCATCAATATCTGGGAACCTAGGAGAGGCGTAAAGCTTTGTGTGCTGGAGTCATAAAGGGTACACGAGTGGGCCTTCGGCTCCTAAAGCCCATATCGATGATGTTTCGTCGAATGGTTGGGACGCTAACACTTTTTGATGACCCAGCATTGAAATCTGCAGCAATTTGTGGAATGTTGGCGCTTATATCATCTTTGAACGATTGTCTTTAGTCGTTATTGGTCCCGTTCTTACAAGATCTTTTTCCGGCAGCAGCGATGTCGTAAATTTGATGTTTTACCGGATTTCTGATATTCAAGGTACACTCGTGAAATGGTCGTACGGCGAAATCTTCACTTCATTGCTACCTCGGAGATGCTGTGTCCCATCGCTCGTGTGCTGACTGTAACACCAGGTTTAAACTCACTTAAATCTTGCTAACCTGCCATTGTAACAGCAGTAACCGATCTGACAACTGCGCCAGACACTTGTTGCCTTATATAGGAGTTGACGACAGCAGCGCCGGTTTGTGCCTGTTTACATATCTTTGCACTTGAATGCGCATGCCTATACCAGTTTCTTTGGCGCTTCAGTGTATATACACCGGGTGGCCACGAACAGCGTCCTCCGTTGACGTTAGTTAATCCCTGATATCACAGACGCCGAAAACAGTGAGGGGTCTTCTCACCGAAGAAGAGGAGACCCTGATAAACTTAAGACGACCGCTTGAAAACAAACATTTTACAGCTCGTAGCTAGAAAAATTTCTTGCTGTAGGTGGCGTGTCCGGTTTGATTCCTTTGCTCGAGAAAGGTGTCTGTATAGACGAATGATTGCCCAGGCTAAAACAAGAGGCACATGGGCCAAAGCATATTAATTATCTGTTTCAAGGCTTATCAACATACGACAGCTAATTTATTAGCAACACATCATGCACCAGTTCGTGCTTCACAATTGCCGTATTACATAAATTCTATCATATCGCTGATTGCAATAAAGAACAGTGAATATCATGAATATCATAAATGATGTTCCTTTAAATCTATGTTATAGACAGACACATCTTTATAATTCCATTATTTATAATACAAATTTTCAAATGGATGTCCAGCTTTTTGCGTGCATTGGCGTAAGTGGCTCTCCGTATCAGCTTGGACACCTCTTAAAATTTCTGCAGATACACATCTGGATTTTCCTGTTCCCTTTCGTAAATCCTAGCTTCGATCTAGCCCCATAAGAAAAGAGGGCATTATATCAGTCGATCTCGCTGGCCATCGAATGCAACTAGGATGACCTATTCACCGTTGGGGGTAGACATTGTTCATATATCTCCTGCCTCACAGCTAACTGAATGTCTTCCAGAGACTGCCCAAGGCTCAACTCATTCGAACTACAAATACAGCCGAACAGTTAGTGTGGGAGCGAAATAATGCCACACCACATGACAACACACCAGTGCGCTTGCATGTGATGTAGTCATAACCAGTGAGGATTTGCAGGCGGCTAGTAACATAGTAACTTAGTAACTTAGTTTGTGTCTATTTACAGAGGCGTCATTCACGAAATACCATTTATATCCCCATAAAATCTGCCTGATGGAACTCGGATTTATGGCTACTTTATTTAAGAGACGTCCGCAGAACGATACCCGATTTTGGAAATCATTTCCATATTGCTGTTGGCGTAGGTGCAACTTAACGGGATGCCATTTTCGTACTCAGAATCCTCTGTACCGAAGTCTCTTTTTCCCCATGTCCGCTACAGCTCATCTTTGTCCTAATTACGACGAGAAAAGGATAGTACTGGGAGAATTCTAACGACTTTCATAATATTAATAATAATGACCGTAATAGCACTATTATTATTATTTTTACTGTAGGTATAAATAATAATGCAACCTAAATGCAATAGCACGACAACACTTTCGGTTATGTAACATCGTACATTTTTATTTAAGCTGTGCTTACCGTGCGTGCGATGTGCTACAAAATAATTAGTAACGTTCGGGGCAACTTCGGGTACGTCGCGGACTGGTCTCAAAAATGGTTCAAATGGCTCTGAGCACTATGGGACTTAACATCTGAGGTCATCAGTCCCCTAGAACTTACAACTACTTAAACCTAACTAACCTAAGGGCATCACACACATCCATGCCAGAGGCAGGATTCGAACCTGCGACCGTAGCAGTCGCGCAGCTCCAGACTGTAGCGCCTAGAACCGCTCGGCTAATCCAGCGGCTCGCAGTGGCCTTTCCACGACACGTTTTATCTGTAAAGTATCTCTCTGAGTCTAAAAGCATGCGCAAAAGATAGATGTCGCGTTAGAAAACGTCAGGAAAACCGCCTTCTGTCCTCAGCTACATTGCAGTGCCGTCTCCCCATAGTTCAGTATCATATCGATGTAGTCCTTGCTGGAGTACGTTGCGGTTGTTACCTGTTTGACTATAAGACGTCCCTCGAACTACAAACAGACGGCCACGGAATTTTATCAAAGCGGAACCAGGGTGCGAAATGGACGCCAATGGCGGCACAGTTCGGTAGAGATTCGCCTGAACGTTCTCTCCCCCTTTGCACTAACGTATGTGGGACACATAAAACAACTGGGGAGACCATGCGTGAGCCGACTGGCATTAATATATATATATATATATATATATATATATATATATATATATATATATATATATATATATATATATATTCCCGGAACGAGGAACAGAGGAAGAGAGCTGCATCGCACCCACGGTGTAACAGATGTTCAAAGTGACCTCCATGGAATACAGTGCCATGCAGCATATAAACGTAATTTGGTTTACACCATTTTGGTGGGACACTTGCCTGGAACTTGTTCTGTGGTTCGTGTCAGAGTCCTTTAGAACTCGTTGTTGCAAATCTGATGTACGCACAGCCCGCCTCCTCCTTGGACGTTCGTCTGTCTGATAGGACCCATGGTCACATAATCGTCCAAAGGGCTTCAGGTGTAGTGAAATATGGTTGGTGTCTTCGAGAGTACTCGTTTTGGTACAACAGTGCTGCCTCTTGACCGTTTCTATTTGCTTGGCCGTAAGCAGACACCATCTCGGCTTCTTCCCGACATGAATACCCGACCATTCTGCTGCTTACAGTACGCAGTGTCAATCACACACGCTGCAACACGCAAGGAACACACGGCAAGTGGTCAGAGAAACTATCATTCGTCAGCGTCACCTACCGTGGTAACAACGCTTTTCTGAAAATATGTTCATAGGACGGTTTATCCTCCATTTCCAATCAGGAATGTGTCCCTGCAATTTGTCGGTTTTATTAACGTCTACTTGCTAATTCAGGTGGGGTTCAAAGTGTTTATTGAAACCCTCCCACTTGAAATAGCTAGGTAGAGGGACCTATTTTATAATCAAAATCATCCCTACCGTCTATTATTTTCTTCTTAAGAACATAATAAAAAAAATTTCTTTTCCAAAATGTACACTACGGGATCAAAAGTATCCGGACGCCACCAAAAATATACGTTTTTCATATTAGGAGCATTGTGTTGCCACCTACTGCCTGGTATTACGTATCAGCGACCTCAGTAGTCAGACATCGTGAGTGAGCGCAAATGGGGCGCTCCGCGGAACTCACGGATTTAGAACGTGGTCAGGTGATTGGGTGGCACTTGTGCCATACGTCTGTACCCGAGATTTCCACACTCCTAAATATCCATAGGTGCACGCTTTCTACAGAGACCACCGACAGTTGAAGAGGGCCGTTATGTGCAATAGGCAGACATCCATACAGACCATCACACAGGATGGTGCTATGGCAGTTAGGCTGGAGGTGAGAAAACTTGGATTTCATGGTCGAGCGGTTCCTCATACGCCACACATCACGCCGGTAAATGCCGAATGATGACTCCCTTGCTGTAGAGAGCGTAAACATTTGACGATTGAAGAGTGGAAAAACGTTGTGTGGAATGACGAATCACGCTACACGATGTGGCCATCCGATGGCAGGGTGTGGGTATGACAAATGCCCGGTGAACGTCATCTGCCAGCGTGTGTAGTGCCAACAGTAAAATTCGGAGGTGGTGGTGGTATGGTGTGGTTGTGTGTTTCATGGAGGGGGCTTGCACCCCTTCTTGTTTTGCGTGGCACTATCACAGCACAGGTCTACATTGACGTTTTAAGCACCTTCTTGATTCCCACTCTTGAACAGCAATTCGGGAGGCGATTGCATCTTTCAAAATGATCGAGCAACTGTTCCTAATCCACGGCCTGTGGTGAAGTGGTTACACGACAATATCATCCGTGCAATAGACTGGCCTGCAAAGAGGCCTGACCTGAATCCTATAGAACACCTTTGGGATGTTTTGGAACGTTGACTTCGTGCCAGGCGTCTCCGACCGACATCGATACCTCTCCTCATGTCGTCTAGATAGCTAGAATTGGGGGGCGGGGGTCCAGGTTTTCCGTGGAATACTCGGTTGTATTTCGGCATGGGTCTATCTTTGGACTGTTGTGAGATCTCCCACGTCTGCGACTGTGTTTCCTTTACGCCAGCAGGAAAATTTGTATGTGGAAGGGAAACAAGTGATCTCGGAAATCACCGAAAGGGGATCTGGCCCACCCCTTAAGTCAACTGTGCAACATCTGTTAATAACAATAGCGAACCTGTGCAAGGTGTGAGACAAAGGAAGAAGAAGAAGAAGAAGAAGAAGAAGAACAGTGGCATTTAGGAAACCTTCCAGGATCTAATCTGCACGATGAGCATACGCCGGAATATGTGCCTCGCTCCAAGAGGAGACTCTTTCTAAAGAATGGACCTTCACCGCCGAGCCGAGAAAGTCTCCCTAGCCACGTTGTGGTGGGAGAACAATGCGTGCTCAGTGAGAGTGCACCGGCGAGCGCGGTCCTCGAGCAGTCCGCCGCGGCCGGCCCCTGGAAGCTCGGCGAGGTTTCGGCGTTGCCCGCGTCCCCTCCTCTTGGGCCCAGGAGGGTCTGCGCCGGGCCGGGCACCGTGGCGGCGCGTGCTGACGTCACAGTGACGCGGGAGCGCGGCGCATCGATCTGGCGGCCGTGCGGGGCCACGCGCTCTTCGCGGACTTCCTCAGTCCGCGCGCCGCCGCGCTGGCTGGGCCGCCCTCGTGGAAGCGCGACCAAGGGAGTCCATCCGGCGCGCTGGCCGGGTCTTGCACCTCACTATACAAGGGAAACTCCCCATCGCATCCCCCTCAGATTTAGTGGTAAGGTTGCACTGTGGATAATCCGTCAAAAACTGACCGCAGGTCAAGCACGAAAACACGAAGAAGATTTAATTTATTTTTGTCTATTTCCACGTTAAGTTGCGTAGGACCAAATTGAGGAGCTAATCTCCAAGGTCATGGAACGGGTCAGTACACGAAATTACAGCATAAAAGTAATAACAGATAAAAATAAATGTTAATGAACCTGAAAAAAAGTTACTCCATATGTTTAAGGAAACGCTATCAGCAATACAATAAGAATCAGCTTAATTTTTACAGGAACTCCTCGACAGAATAAGAGTGACCCATGAGGAAACTCTTCAGTTTCAATTCGAAAGCGCTTGGATTACTGCTAAGATTTTTGAATTCGTGTGGCAGCTTATTGAAAATGGATGCACCAGTATACTGCACAAAAGTTAAGGAAGTCCGATCCAAATACAGGTTTGATTTCTGACGAGTATTAACCAAGTGAAAGTTGCTTATTCTTGGGAATAAACTAATGTTGGTAACAAGAAATAACAGCAAGGAATATACATATTGAGAGGCCAACGTGAAAATACCCAGACTTGTGACCAGAGGTCGACAAAAGGTTCGTGAACTCACACCACTTATTGCCCGAACCCCCCTTTCCTGAGCCAAAAATATCCTTTTACAAAGGGAAGAGTAACCCCGAAATATAATACCACACGACATAAGCGAATGAAAATAAGCAAAGTAGAATAATTTTCTTCCCCAACGATCACTCACTTCTGATACCGTTCGAATAGTAAAAATGGCAGTATTAAGTCTGTGTACAGGGTCCTTTCCACGACAGCTTACTATCTATCTGAACACCTAGAAATTTGAACTGTTCAGTTTCACTAATCATATACCCAATCTGTGAAATTAAAATGTCAGGTTTTGTTGAATTGTGTGTTAGAAACTGTAAAAACTGAGTCACTGTGATTTAGCATTAGTTTATTTTCTACAAGCCATGAACTTAGGTCATGAAATGCACTATTTGAAACGGAACTAATGTTTCGCACAACATCCTTTACTTCCAAGCTCGTGTCATCAGCAAACAGAAATATTTTAGAGTTACCCGTAATATTAGAGGCCATATCATTTATATAAATAAGGAACCAAAAAAAATGGTTCAGATGGCTCTGAGCACTATGGGGCTTAACATCTGTGGTCATCAGCCCCCTAGAACTTAGAACTACTTAAACCTAACTAGCCTAAGGACACCACATACACCCATGCCCAAGACAGGATTTGAACCTGCGACCATACCGGTCACGTGGTTCCAGACTGAAGCGCCTAGAAACGAAAGGCCACACCGGCCGGCAAATAAGGAACAGGAGTGGCCCTAACACTGATCCCTGGGGCACCCACCACTTGACAATACCCCACTCAGACCCCACATCACAGCCGTTATCAACGTTTTGAATAATGACCTTTTGCTGCCTGTTGCTAAAGTAAGAGGTGAACCAATTGTGAGCTACTCCCCGTATTCTGTAATGGTCCAACTTCTGGAGCAAGATGCAATGAACTGGGAAAAAAGCAAAATAGAAATAGTGATTGGTACAAGAACAAGAAGAACAATAAAGTGCAGCCTGCAAGAGCATCGGTGCCTTGGGCAAATGGTATTGGTGTTGGACTGCCAAGCGGGTGAGCCTTGTTCAAAGGTCCCTCGGTCATTGAAAATGTTTGTTCCCTTTCTAGCAGTCTCGGCAGCTGTCACACCATACATTGGTTATAGAATGTGAGTTATGTGGTAAGAATAAATTACCGCCGCAAGTAAACACGATGAATAGTGAGAGCAGGCGACATACTACATAGACGCCTCACAGAAAAATGAAAGCAACAAATAAACGGGTACGAACTATGTTACAACAAACGTACTAAGGAGTCAAGACTTCCAAAACGGAACGAAACTTACGAAAGGTTAAAAACATATGTTTTGACAGAGCACAGAGAAACTGTTGCGTTCGTTTGTTGCAGCTCATTTGACAAACTATTATATTCTCATCATTTCGTTTGGAGTGGTCACATTCAGACGAACATCTGTATCGGGCAAGGAGGCATATCTCACTCACTTGCCAGTCGTACAATTAGGTGCGTCGACAAAAGATTCGTATCATATGAAACACGTACTGTCACTAATGCGGTGTATAAGATACGAATCGTGTTTTCAGTGTAAGATTCGGTTGACTTATCGTCAAAGGTTTGCGTTCCCATTCGAAAGCCACTTGCTTTGGACTGCTAATAAGGTAGTTATTCAGAATCTACTGTCATTGTATGTCCCTACCATATACCTCGCTGTTTCAAACGGACGATACACCACGACACAGACAGAAATTCGAATAAAGCAAACAGAGAAATCTTACCTACTTCCTGTTTTCATGCGTGATCTGTGTTCAATTTCTGATGGGCTGCCCGCTGCACCCTATTCTGACTGAGGGGGATGCGATGGGAAGTTTCCCTCGCTAGGAGGCCCATGTTATACTTGCCGGACAGTCGTCGAAGCGGCGCCGCGCAAACGCCATACCGCCGCCGTGGTTTCACATTCACTGTTGCGCAAGGCACGGCGCAAAAGCTTCATTTTATTGCTTCCCAATTCACGAAAGCCCATTACCAAACAGTTGCGCACAATTTCTTATTGAAAGCAAATTTTCCCCACGGCACTGGAGCTGTTGTTGGTGACCGTATTCGAACTGTGAACCAATGAAATTCGATGTACCGAGTCAAACAGAAGTATTCGAATAACGTAATACTTTCAAATCTTTATTTGCTTGCTCGTTCAGCATTTGCAAAGGCGTTCGGCAAATAATGTATTAACTAAAATATTCTAATAGCTCCATACTTAGTTGCACTGTTCTTAAAGTATGTTCTTAAAATACACTCCTGGAAATGGAAAAAAGAACACATTGACACCGGTGTGTCAGACCCACCATACTTGCTCCGGACACTGCGAGAGGGCTGTACAAGCAATGATCACACGCACGGCACAGCGGACACACCAGGAACCGCGGTGCTGGCCGTCGAATGGCGCTAGCTGAGCAGCATTTGTGCACCGCCGCCGTCAGTGTCAGCCAGTTTGCCGTGGCATACGGAGCTCCATCGCAGTCTTTAACACTGGTAGCATGCCGCGACAGCGTGGACGTGAACCGTATGTGCAGTTGACGGACTTTGAGCGAGGGTGTATAGTGGGCATGCGGGAGGCCGGGTGGACGTACCGCCGAATTGCTCAACACCTGGGGCGTGAGGTCTCCACAGTACATCGATGTTGTCGCCAGTGGTTGGCGGAAGGTGCACGTGCCCGTCGACCTGGGACCGGACCGCAGCGACGCACGGATGCACGCCAAGACCGTAGGATCCTACGCAGTGCCGTAGGGGACCGCACCGCCACTTCCCAGCAAATTAGGGACACTGTTGCTCCTGGGGTATCGGCGAGGACCATTCGCAACCGTCTCCATGAAGCTGGGCTACGGTCCCGCACACCGTTAGGCCGTCTTCCGCTCACGCCCCAACATCGTGCAGCCCGCCTCCAGTGGTGTCGCGACAGGCGTGAATGGAGGGACGAATGGAGACGTGTCGTCTTCAGCGATGAGAGTCGCTTCTGCCTTGGGGCCAATGATAGTCGTATGCGTGTTTGGCGCCGTGCAGGTGAGCGCCACAATCAGGACTGCATACGACCGAGGCACACAGGGCCAACACCCGGCATCATGGTGTGGCGAGCGATTTGCTACACTGGCCGTACACCGCTGGTGATCGTCGAGGGGACACTGAATAGTGCACGGTACATCCAAACCGTCATCGAACCCATCGTTCTACCATTCCTAGACCGGCAAGGGAACTTGCTGTTCCAACAGGACAATGCACGTCCGCATGTATCCCGTGCCACCCAACGTGCTCTAGAAGGTGTAAGTCAACTACCCTGGCCAGCAAGATCTCCGGATCTGTCCCCCATTGAGCATGTTTGGGACTGGATGAAGCGTCGTCTCACGTGGTGTGCACGTCCAGCACGAACGCTGGTCCAACTGAGGCGCCAGGTGGAAATGGCATGGCAAGCCGTTCCACAGGACTACATCCAGCATCTCTATGATCATCTCCATGGGAGATTAGCAGCCTGCATTGCTGCGAAAGGTGGATATACACTGTACTAGTGCCGAGATTGTGCATGCTCTGTTGCCTGTGTCTATGTGCCTGTGGTTCTGTCAGTGTGATCATGTGATGTATCTGACCCCAGGAGTGTGTCAATAAAGTTTCCCCTCCTTGGGACAATGAATTCACAGTGTTCTTATTTTAATTTCCAGGAGTGTACTATACAATATTACAATTATTCTGGAGCCACTCTGTGGCTGAGTCAGAAAGTCTTTGAATGTCCTTCAGATCACCCTCATAGCCACGCACCTCATACACAAGTAAATAGTCCATTTTTGAATTTCCCCGCACTCACATTCAAGGCTGTCCGACTGGTCACATTTGTTTATGTGTTGCTTACACTCGCCCGTCACGGTTCGAAGTTTCCCACAATTTCCTAGGTAGGTTGTATCCATCGCCCTTATTATTACGATCATACACCAAGTTTCTGCTCTTACGTCGACTTACAGACCACAGTTCGTTCCTAGCTGTCTTCGAGTCGAGGCCTTGCAGT
Organism: Schistocerca gregaria; assembly: GCF_023897955.1. Taxonomy (NCBI): domain Eukaryota; kingdom Metazoa; phylum Arthropoda; class Insecta; order Orthoptera; family Acrididae; genus Schistocerca; species Schistocerca gregaria. The sequence continues at coordinate 1,180,002 of NW_026061757.1, read as the reverse complement.
TTTTCGACGATTTTCCGTAAGGGTGACCTGGATTTAAGTTGATCTGGACGTGTATACGGGTATCTGGGATATTTAGAATTTTTTTTATGATCTTTTGGCTAACTGTGATCGCCTAATTTCAGAGGGAGTTTACAGTCTATGTCTTACAAACATCGTAATATTCAGTTAGTAACTTTGAATTTGTAAACATATCAACATTATATATAGTAGTGTTGAGTTTGTAAACTTATAAACATTATCTATGTGTGTCTCAGAATCTGTACTTAAAGTATCATAAGTCTGATGACATCCAGTTTTACAAATTTCAAAACTCCGCCATTTCTCTCCCCACATCCACCACTGCTGGCGGCTCACCTCCAACTGCGCAACGCTACGCGCTGTAAACATCCAGCTGCCCAACACTACAATGGCGAGTATTACAACAATGCCAACCAGCCACTGACTGCACACAGCACAGCCAGTGATTTTTATACAGAGCGCTACGTGGCGTTACCAATAAGAAAACCTAAACACCCTACTTACAACATCAATGTGACATTATGGGGCTATATAGCTTCATCAGGCGTTGAGGAACTCAACTGGTGTTCACAAATGCGATCATAGACAAGTTTGAATACAAGATGATTCTTGAAAACAATCTTAACAAGTTCCAGATGTTGATGAGTAAGAGCAATACAGTAATTTTTAAAAGAACACACCGCCATTTGACTGTATTGTTGTTGATTTAATTACGACCAGGTTTCAGCCTTCTATGCCATTTTCAAGTGATTGAGTTTATGTGATTAACATATATTGCAGGACATCAAGGTCAAAATTGGTCATAAATTAAGAAGAATATTGGTTCCTCACGAAATTCTAGTTTGAAAATCACCATTTCGTGGGGAGCCAATACTTTTCGTAATTTATGGACAATTTGACCTTCATTTCCTGTGATATATGTTAATGACATAAAATCAGTCACTGGAAAATGGTATAAAATCCCGAAACCTAGGTCTTAATTAAATAAACAACAATACCTTCAAATGGCGGTGTGTTCATTTAAAAATTTAAGAAGTGTGCAGAATGTGTGTGATCAAGAAATGATTATTACTTCCCGCAGGAGTACGATCCAAAGCGTACTGTTAAAATTCAGTGGCCTTGGATCGTGTACAACACTCTCCACAATGTAAAGATACCGCACCTATCGCCAGATTCAAATCCCATAGAAAACATCTGGAATGAAGATCGCATTAGAAAACATCAGATTAGAAGTAAGGACCATCTAAAAGAATATTATCTGGCATAGTGAAGAAATACGAACTCTGCAGCCACCAGAAAGTATGTACAGTCAATATTCAAAATACTATCAGCAGTAATTCGCAGGAAGGGGAAGATAACTAAATACCAGCTTTTCTCAGTGTGTAAATCATTGGTAACTAAATAACTAGAAATCCCTGAAGATGAATGTCTTTCTGGCACAACAGGCCATAAGATACATTTTTATGAGGGAGGAGCCTTCTGGATTGCACTAAGACCTCCTTCGACCATATGGAGTGAATATATTTATAACTGCCAAGATACCGTATTTACAAAGCTCTAATGTACGTAGAATGCGCCTTTTGAGCAAGAAATGGAGAATTTTTCAAAGATATTTGAATTTGGATCCTGAGCTTTCCGTAGAGACTTCAAAAGTCTGTGACATCTTGTATAGTTTTGTGTTTGAGAGAGATGGCTGTGAAACTAAAGATCCATTACTCATAACCGGATTTGAATGTCTGCAGGCAGCTAGGCAGGTACTTGGAGAAATTTAAACAAATAATGCGAGGAACAGGATGATGAATTACTTTTTGACTCCAGTTGCATCTGTAAACTGGTTGTGTTCTAAGGTATAATTTCTGGAAAGATTTTTTCAACTCCATTCAGTGTAAAACATTTTTAAAAATGGCCCAAAAACGTCTTTAAGTGTTTGATCAATCTACTTACGAAATCTGTTTTTTCCTCCTTGTTCATGTTTTGAAACGTCCCTCATAGATCATTGGATATACCGATCAACGTATTTCCTGTTCTTGAATATTGTCTTGTAATTTTCTAGAGTTCTGGATAGCAGAACTGGCCGTTCTTCCACTAAAGAAATTCATCGCTTAATGTCCATTACTCAGTCCATGTGTAGGCCTACAAGAAGTAGTAATGAAAGCAAAAAGAAAGAGAAATAGTAGTAAAACGAATAATCTGATGCAGACGCTGTTCTTGCCTCGTAGGCTAAAGTGTTCTCTGTGCCTGCCAAATGTGAAGGAGCCAATGTTTACTGAGCCCCCGCTACCCTACCCTACCCTACACGGCAGCCTCCTCTGCAGTGAATGAACCAGGCTGCATCACGGCTACCGTGTGCCGTTTGAACAACGGCCCGTGTCGCCTAGCTGTGAAAGGCCGCCGTATGGCTCTCCATACATGGCCGTGAGCACGGTGCCATGTAGACGGCTGCCGGTGTGACACCGAAACTCTGAAAGTGCCAAATTTAACTCGCGAGTGTTTAAATTTACGAATGACGTGCCAGTGAAAACAGCGTGGTTTTGAAACTCGGTGCCACAGTACATGATGACGCGCAAACGGCGTAAAAATTAAGCAATTTTTGTTCATAATGGTCGCTGCGTTTTGATTATGAGAAAGAAGCTATGCGCTCTGTGTCGCGCAGGACCTCTCTGAATTCTGCTATGGACGATTAACAAGCTGTATAATAGAACTATGCTCCTAGTATTTCGATCGAGTAACGTCCTACTGAGTTACTGACTGAGATTAAATTACTCCATTGTTACAGTCAGCCATCGTAATAATTTTTGAATATAGAAAATTTAACGATATGCAAAGGTCTCATTGTAGTATATACAAACAAGATTTGTTTCTTATTGTACAAGATAAACAAACCAAAATATATCATTCTTTAGTTGTGAAAACGTAAATTTGGTTTCGATTACAAGTGATACTGCGAGTAAGAATCCCTACGTGCTGTTCATCAAGATAGAACTTCTCATGGATGGAGCTTGGTAGCAGTCCACGAACCAGAGAAGGATCATAACTATTCCGCGGGGGGGGGGGGGGGGGCACTTCATTCACCACAAAGTGTCTTCCTCTTCTTTAAGGTGTTCTTGGACGGTATGTGCTTGTCAGAATCCAATCTCGATTCTTATCAATGCATGGATAGATTTCGAACTGTGAAACGCTACCATTAGAATGTATTAATGAGTCGTAGCCAACGACGGACTGATCATCGAGACGTATTTCAGCACAATACTATTATCGTGAAGCTGCAGGATTCTTCATACCAACTTTCAACACTAGATAAGAGTGTAACTTCATAAGCTTTTCTGATTCCTCACCGAGTAGTTAAAACATTATCAGACTCATTCATCAGAGAATTAATTCTTTAACCATTCAGAGCATTAGTCCGATTGAGATTTCACGCCTTTAAGGTAAAGTGCATTGCAATTTTAGATAGATCGATCTACTATACACACAGATTATTTTTAATATTTCAAGATCAATCTTTAAATTAACTCAAAGTTGCTACCGGTGCCTTCATCTTGGCCTTCCAGGGTCATTCGTTACCTGAAACGGTCAACGCATTTGGGAGGACGACGGTTCAATCCCGCCGTCCTGATTTAGGTTTTCCATTATTTCCCTAAATCGCTCCAGACAAATGCTGGAATGGTTTCTTTGAAATGGCACGGCCGTTTTCCTTCCCCGTCCTTCCCTAATCAGATGAGACCGATGACCTCGTTGTTTGGTCTCTTCCCCCAAACAACCCAACCCAACCCAGGCTGTCTTATCAGGAGGCTACAAAGAAGTATGACCGTTTGCACCCTGTTCGCTTGCACTTGTCTTATGCTGCCACTACAACAACGTCGTCGTCACTTACAACAGTCGTAACCTCATCTAAGCCTTCTGCAGTGGGCCCTCAGGGCCATCTGACTACATGCCTTCCCCCCTTGGTGGTTGAGTGGACTTCTTTTTCTGTGGCTCCCAAAGTGTCTGCTTTGGGAGAAACGCTCCGCCGAAACGCCAGGGGACTAATGTGGAGCAGGGGACTGATGTCACTCCACCGAGCAGGAGAAGCAACAGCCTCCTTCAGCTTATCTCGCATCGAAGGGGTCCCTTCCAAGGTCTCTCCCAATGCACAGGTCGACACTAGCCAATAGCTGAGGTAGCCACAAGCTGCTGGTTGAGGGGCTTCACAGTCTTCCTATGAACCTAAAACTGCTTCAAAAAGTCCTCCCAACAAGCCACTAAAGAAAAGCAAGAGGGCAAACAGGCGGAGAAGAAGTCCGCTAAGGAACAAGAATCTCCTGTGGCCCCAACACAACCACTTCCTACCGTGTCTGAGGACGAGGTGGAGATTTTTGCATCCGCTGAGGACCTAGATCTTCCTGACAATTCAGCAGCGATGATGTTAGATACCCGTGGTCTAGGGGTACCGTCTTTCGGTGCCGGGTTCGATCCACGCCACTGCCTAAATTTTCATAAACAATCAGCATTGGAGGCCGAAGACTTCCGGCATAAGAAGTCAGCCTCATTCTGCCAACGGCCTTGTCAAAAAGGCGGAGGAGTGGATAGAGGTTCAGGGCACTCTCTTGTCCTAGGGGTGGTAAAGTGCCCCTACAGGCGGAAGAATCAGCTATGATCAACGACATGAGGATGCAGAAGGCAATGGAAACCACTGCATTAAAGACACGTAACGTGTATCCACAGGACATGTGGCCTGCAGTTGAAGAAGTGTCATGATAATCTCTCCATTGGCAAAAGATTCCGGAATAGTCCCCCATTCGGATCTCTGGGAGGGGACTGCCAAGGGGGAGGTTACCATGTGAAAAAGATTGAATAATCAACGAAAGGATAACGTTCTACGAGTTGGGGCGTGGAATGTTCTACGCAGAATCGGAGAGGAAAGGAATATGTGGAAAACACTGATAAGGAGAAGGGGCAGGATGATAGGACATCTGCTAAGACATGAGGGAATTACTTCCATGGTCCTATTGGGAGCTATAGAGGGCAAAAACTGTAGAGGAAGACACAGATTGGAATAGATCAAGCAAATAATTGAGGACGTAGGTTACAAGTGCTACTCTGAGATGAAGAAGTTAGCACAGGGGAGGAATTCGTGGCGGGCCGCATCAAACCAGTCAGTAGACTGATGACCCAAAAAAAAAAAGATGTTAGATACAAGCACTCAGATGGTCCTGAGGTGTAAACTGCGTCCTTGGTCCTACTGATAGCGTCATCCTGCAGTAGAAATGCGACGGTTTTTTCACCAACCTGGCTGAGTTATAACAACTCTTAAGCAATACATTTGGTTTCTGCGTTGCCCTTCAGGAAACTTGGTTTCCGGCAATGTGGACCCACACCAATTGCGGGTATCAGAGGAATTACAAAAATCTTACGGCTGTAACAGGATGTCAGGTGGAGTATATATATAAGTCCTTGTCTACATCTACATCTACATGATTACTCTGCAGTTCACATGTAAGTGCTTGGCATAGGGTTCATCGAACCACAATCATACTATCTCTCTACCATTCCAGCCCCGAACAGCGCTCGGGAAAAACGAACACCTAAACCTTTCTGTTCGAGCTCTGATTTATCTTATTTTATTTTGATGATCATTCCTACCTATGTAGGTTGGGCTCAACAAAATATTTTCGCATTCGGAAGAGAAAGTAGGTGACTGAAATTTCGTAAATAGATCTCGCCGCGACGGAAAACGTCTTTGCTTTAATGACTTCCATCCCAACTCGCGTATCATTTCTGCCACACTCTCTCCACTGTTACGTGATAACACAAAACGAGCTGCCCTTTTTTGCTCCCTTTCGATGTCCTCCGTCAATTCCACCTGGTAAGGATCCTACACTGCGCACCAATATTCTAACAGAGGACGAACGAGTGTAGTGTAAGCTGTCTCTTTAGGGGACTTGTTGCATCTTCTAAGTGTCCTGCCAATGAAACGCAACCTTTGGCTCGCCTTCCCCACAATATTATCTATGTGGTCCTTCCAACTGAAGTTGTTCGTAATTTTAACACCCAGGTACTTAGCTGAATTGACAGCCTTGAGAATTGTACTATTTATCGAGTAATCGAATTCCAACGGATTTCTTTTGGAACTCACGCGGATTACCTCACACTTTTCGTTATTTAGAGTCAACTGCCACTTGCCACACTATACAGAAACCTTTTCTAAATCTCTTTGCAACTGATACTGGTCCTCGGATGACCTTAATTGACGGTAAATTACAGCATCATCTGCGAACAACCTAAGAGAACTGCTCAGATTGTCACCCAGGTCATTTATATAGATCAGGAACAGCAGTGGTCCTAGGACGCTTCCCTGGGGAACACCTGATACCACTTCAGTTTTACTCGATGATTTGCCGTCTATTACTACGAACTGCGACCTTCCTGGCAGGAAATCACGAATCCAGTCGCACAACTGAGACGATACCCCATATGCCCGCAGCTTGTGAGGAACGGTGTCAAAAGCTTTCCGGAAATCTAGGAATACGGAATCAACTTCAGATCCCCTGTCGATAGCGGTCATTACTTCGTGCGAATAAAGAGCTAGCTGCGGTGCACAAGACGATGTTTTCTGAAACCATGCTGATTACATATCAATAGATCGTTCCCTTCGAGGTGATTCATAATGTTTGAATACAGTGTATGCTTCCAAACCCTACTGCAAACCGACGTCAATAATATAGGTCTGTAGTTAGATGGATTACTCCTACTACCCTTCTTAAACACTGATGCGACCTGCGCAATTTTACAATCTGTAGGTACAGATCTATCGGTGAGCGAGCGGTTGTATATGATTGCTAAGTAGGGAGCTATTGTATCAGCGTAATCTGAAAGGAACCTAATCGGGATACAATCTGGACCTGAAGACTTGCCCATATCAAGCGATTTGAGTTGCTTCGCAACCCCTAAGGTATCTACTTCTAAGAAACACATGCTAGCAGCTGTTCGTGTTTCAAATTCTGGAATATTTCACTCGTCTTCCCTGGTGAAGGAATTTCGGAAAACTGCGTTCAACAACTCCGCTGTAGCGGCACAGTCGTCGGTAACAGTACCATCGGCATTGCGCAGTGAAGGTATTGATTGAGTCTTTCTGCTTGTGTACTTTACATACGACCAGAATTTGATAGGACATTCTACCAAATTTGGAGACAATGTAAATTTTAGCCAATCTTCGGGATTTTGGGTTCTTCTTCGCATGCTTTTTCCGTTGCCTCTGCAACAGCGTTCGGACCTGTTTTGTGTACCACGGGGGATCAGTTCCATCTCTTACCAATTTATGAGGTATGAATCTCTCAATTGTTGTTGCTACTATATCTTTGAATTTGAGTCATCTCGTCTACATTTGCATAGTCAGTTTGGAACGAATGGAGATTGTCTCCTAGGAAGGCTTCTAGTGACACTTTATCCACTTTTTTAAATAAAATTTTTTTGCGTTTGTTTCTGGTGAATTTGGAAGAAACGGTATTGAGCCTAGCTGCAACAACCTTGTGATCACTTATCCCTGTATCAGTCGTGATGCTCTCTATTAGCTGTGGACTGTTTGTGGCTAAGAGGTTACTACTACCACTGTCTCTGCTGCCGGCGGAAGACAGTGGCTTGGTGGTCGCCATTAGAGACCATAGGTGGGACATCCAACACCATAAGTGGCATCCAACCCTGGAGCTCCTGGCTTCAGATTTGTGCCCAGGTCCAGCTAATGAAACGACAGAAGCAGAGGTGTTGAGAATGATGTGCGTCCACCATTGGAACATGAACCTCTCCTTCCCATGTTTGGACCAAACTCAGACACCTTTGTGTATATCACACGGTTGCATGTATACCTGTAATTTACAGACATGGCGCTGTATATACCAACCCAGATGCTATCGCAATGTGTTTTTCAGAGCATCTAAGAATTGCCATTCCACAGTCCCTAAAACAATGAGTGGAATGACAACACCTATCTTTTGCTACATGCCACACTGAGCCATATAATGATCCCTCAGTGAGTGGAAATTTCTCAGTGCCCATTCAGATTGTCCTGAGACATCACCTGAGCCAGACCACGTCAATCAACAAATGATTAAACGTCTCTCATCGCCACCTCCTTTACATCTTCAATCGCATCTGGAGCGATGGTGAATTCCCATCACAAAGGCGAAAAAGTATCATCATTCCCTTGCCTTAACTTGGTACGAATCCAATAGATTTGGATGGGCGTTATCCTATTAGCCTCACTAATGTTCTGTGAAGGCTGCTCAGTTGTATGGTCATCCAGCGGCTGTGTTGGCTCCTTGAGTCTTTCATCCTTCTGAATCTGTCCCAGGACGGTTTTCGCCTAGGTCGCTTGACCACTGGGAACTTGGTATAACTGGAAACCGCTATCAGAACAGCCTTACCCGCAGTAATCACCTTATTGTCTTCTTTTTTTGACCTGAAGAAAGCCTTTGACACCACTTGGCAATACCACATCCTCGCTGCTTTGCAGGAATGGGGTCTCCGGGACCTGCTCCCGATTTTAATGCATAACGTTTCGTGTTCTGTGCCTTCACACAGTTCGCCCCAAACCTAAGAGGACAGGGTCCCACAGGGTTCTGTACTGAGCGTTCAACTCTTTTCGTTGCCATTAATGATCTCGCAGCAGAGATGGAATACTCAGTATCACCCTACTTATATGCAGACGACTTTTGTGTTTCCTTTCCCATGACTGCAGTCATTGGCCCATACCTATGGCTTTCAGTTTTAGGCCGCCAAGGCTTCTGTCGTCGTTCTACTGTTCACCCACATCTAGAAATTTACTTCAATGACCAACCACTTAACGTAGTGCAGGCTTTCTGGTTTTTAGGCGATCTACGAGGTGCATTCAAGTTCTAAGGCCTCCGATTTTTTTTCTCCGGACTGCAAAGAGATAGAAACATACGTATTGTTTTAAAATGTTGGCGCGTTCATTGTCAATACGTCCCAGAGATGGCAGCACCATACGACAGATGGAATTTTACCGCCAGCGGCGAGAATGAGAACTGTTTTAAATACTTAAAATGGCGACGTTTTCCTTACTTGAACAGTGTGCAATCATTCGTTTTCTGAATTTGCGTGGTGTGAAACCAATTGAAATTCATCGACAGTTGAAGGAGACATGTTGTGATGGAGTTATGGATGTGTCGACAGTGCGTTCGTGGGTGCGACAGTTTAATGAAGGCAAAACATCGTGTGACAACAAACCGAAACAACCTCGAGCTCGCACAAGCCGGTCTGACGACATGATCGACAAAGTGGAGAGAATTGTTTTGGGGGATCGCCGAATGACGGTTGAACAGATCGCCTCCAGAGTTGGCATTTCTGTGGGTTCTGTGCACACAATCCTGCATGACGACCTGAAAATGCGAAAAGTGTCATCCAGGTGGGTGCCACGAATGCTGACGGACGACAACATGGCTGCCCGAGTGGCATGTTGCCAAGCAATGTTGATGCGCAGCCACAGCATGAATGGGACTTTGTTTTCGCCGGTTGTGACAATGGATGAGATGTGGATGCCATTTTTCAATCCAGAAACAAAGTGCCAGTCAGCTCAATGGAAGCACACAGATTCACCGCCACCAAAAATATTTCGGGTAACCGCCAGTGCTGAAAAAATAATGGTGTCCATGTTCTGGGACAGCGAAGGCGTAATCCTTACCCATTGGGTTCCAAAGGGCACTACGCTAACAGGTGCATCTTACGAAAATGTTTTGATGAACAAATTCCTTCGTGCACTGCAACAAAAACGTCCGGGAAGGGCTGCGGGTGTGCTGTTTCACCAAGACAACGCATCAGCACATCGAGCTAACGTTACGCAACAGTTTCTTCGTGATAACAACTTTGAAGTCGTTCCTCATGCTCCCTACTCACCTGACATGGCTCCTAGTGGCTTTTGGCTTTTTCCAACAATGAAAGACACTCTCCGTGGCCGAACATTCACCAGCTATGCTTCTATTGCCTCAGCGATTTTCCAGTGATCAAAACAGACTCCTAAAGAAGCCTTCGCCGCTGCCATGGAATCATGGTGTCAGCGTTGTGAAAAATATGTACGTCTGCAGGGCGATTACGTCGAGAAGTAACGCCAGTTTCATCGATTTCGGGTGAGTAGATAATTAGAAAAAAATCGGAGGCCTTAGAACTTGAATGCACCTCGTAGTACCTCCCGCCGCGGAAGTCGAACACGCGCCAGAACAAATCGACGTGGTCAGCCCATAGAGGGCTCCGCGTCCTCATCGGCTATTCCGCGCAGCGGCTCTCGCGTAGCGAGGGCGCCACCGCTACGTCACGTGCAGACAGCGGCCAATAGCCACTCCCTCCGGTTTCGTATATAGGGACCCGCTCTGCCCTAGTCCAGTCCTTTACAGTGTCCGCAGGCTTGATCCCCCCAACCTCTGCTTTCCTCCTTCCTCTCCACCCCCTGCCCGTTGATGCGCCTCTATCGCTGTATCCCTCCCTCTCTCCACCTCCACACCCTCCATCTCCTTCATCAGGACAATTTCCAACGACTCCCCCTCCCGGATGACCAACTTCGCCATGTTATCTACCCTTCCTTCCTACTATAACCTGGCCTTGTTGCCCCTCCCCCCCTCCCCAGGGCCCTCTTTTTCCTCTTCCCTCCTTCTCCCAGAGCAGATTTTCCTCCTTCCCCCCCTCCCTGAGACCCTGCACCCCATAATTGCCTATTTCTTTTCCACATCCCTCCCTACCTGACCCTCCTCAGCGCATCCCCCGCTCATCTCCCCCATCTCTTCCCCTCCCTTCCTTCTTCCGGTCTCCCTCATCTCCTTGCGCCTGGCGGATCCTCATTTTGATCATTGTCAGTGTGCCACATCAGTGTTGTTTTAGTGTTGTTTCTCCTGTGCACCAAGAGGTGTGATTTTAATTGTGTACTACCTTGAGGTTCGCCGTCAGTGTTTGTTATGTGCTACGCCACCAATCGACACTTTTTATGCTCCAGTCATACTGTGCCTTGTGTTCTTTTCATTGTCACAGTGTGTGGCTTTTGGTGTGTGCTACTTTTAAATAGTTTTTTATCTCCATTTTGCAGTCACACCGTTTTTTTCTCTATTGCCTTCCATGATGTTCCCTCTTTTTTATATCTATGTTCACCATATTCTCTCCTTTGTTGTTTTTAAATGTCTTCTATTGTTTGTTCTATGTCTTTCGGCCGAAGAGCAGCGCATATGCTGTTGCTAGCCCACCCCAAAGGGGAATTGAAATACAATAAAGAAAAGAAAACCTAGTCCCGTCTGGTACTCGTTCTGGATTGTGTCTAATATCGCAGCGGTTCTGCGTTCTGGTCGTTGCTCGTTGTTGACGTTTGCCTGGCTCTGGTTCCGAGTGGATTTACTGTTGGTGTTTAGTGTTGGGTTTCTACAAGCCTCCTTTGTTTATCTCTTCCTTGTTGTGTCGGTTATTGTCCGTTGTTGTCTGTTGTCGTTGGTCTGTAGCCCGACTCGTCCTTGTGTTTACCCAGTGGTTCGTGCTCCACCGCCGGCGTCTTCCCCACCTGGCGACTCCGATCTGCAGCCCAAGGCGTTCCGTTGGTTTTGGTTACTACAGGCCTGGTTTTCGGCGCCACCTTAAGTTGGCTTCTCCCTCTTAAACGAAAATGCTGACACCATCTTAAAATTCTTTGTGCTTGAGTCACACCTACTGGGGTACAGCTCTGTTGCAGCTATACAAAGCGCTTGTGCTCTCCCATCTTGACTATGAGAACCTGGCGTATGCTTCAGCATCGCCATCAATATAGCATATGCTGGACTCTATACATCACTATGGATTTTGGCCTGTGATGGGAACTTTCTGAACGAGCCCTCTGTTAGCCTACTTGTGGATGTTGGGGCTGCTTCATTGTGGATCGGACGATAACAACTGCTTGCAAATTATATCGCACATATTTACAGCTATCTTCAGCATCCAAATTAGCAACTCCTTTTCCCTAACATGGTGATTCATCTCCTTCAACGATCGTTCGGACTGGGAACTACAATTTGTGTCCATACCCTTCTGTCTGAACTCGAGTCTTTCCTGATACCATCTTTCCTCCATGGTGTATCCCTCGACCGCAGCTTTGTCTGGATTTATTGCAAGGCCTAAAATAGGCCCTCCACCGTCAATTTTTCTCTATGCTCAATGAGTTAAGTTACTAGGCTCAGAAATATTTTACACGGATAGCAGTAGCAGTGGTAGCTTTATTCATCTGTAGATCTCTTTTTACAAGGATATAGGACATGTCAAAGTATTTACAAGTATAGACCAATTTAAAATAAGATGATTCGTATACACATATATTTACAGACTTAGACAATCATTAGATTTTATTCCTTGTATACAATACTTTTTTTACACATAACTTATTAAATAATGTTTTGCCACAGTGTTCACTCACATCTCACTATCAGTCACTACACACACTATACATACATAGTTTCATAACATTTCACTCACTACACACACACACTGGTGATCTCTGGGCCATTTTCTGTACCGCAACTTCCCATTTGCTATCTTGGAAAACTGAGTCATGTCGACGGTAGACAGTCAAGATGACCATGCTTATGCAGTACATACCAATCAGTGCTCCTTGTCGGATGGCTGCAGTGTTTTCACTGCTGGGTTGGTAGCTTTTGAGCTGATCTAGTCTTGCACAGGTGAGTCCTTCCTCATCTGTTTTGACTCCTTAAGCAGCCTACAAACTCTCGATCAATTCTTCCTTCGCAATCCTTTGATAATGATCATCCAGTAGTCTGTTTATGCCCTCGAGAACTGCTGACGTTCAGTGGCTTTCATCTGCACCCTGGACATATCAGTTTCCCAGGAAATTAACTTTCCGACAGGCCGGTCGAACAGGCTACAGGTAAACTGTTTGGAAATCGGCACACTGGAGACTGACTTCCGATTGGTCTTGCAGTGTAAAGTTTTTGGGATCTGGCATACTGAAAGGCACACCGTAAGTATGCCAAATAAATTACGTGCTACAAAGGAGACAATGAAAGTGTGGAGGTTCTTCATGTGAGCCACTCGCAGGGACTCCATTGTCCTTTGCTAGCTCTGCATCAGCCATACTTATCTGACTCTCCTCCATCACGAGGACCCACCCCATTGTCAATGCGGCTGTAGATTAACAGTAGCCGACACCATGTCGGACTGTCCTGCTTTAGCCGCCCTAAGGCGGACTTTTACCCTTGATGACGCACTAACTCTGGTGTTAGGTGATGATGCCTCACCGATGATTGGGTTTTAAGCTTTATTCGAGAGGTTTTTTTTATCACTCAATCGAAGGTTGGACATCTGGCCTTTTCTCCCAGGCCTTCACCCTACCCCCATTTTAAATCTTGCTCGCACCCTCTAGTGCTGTCTCTTCGACTTCATCTTCGTCTTTTTACCATCTGTTTTTCTCTTGTCCGGTGTTCTTAAACTGGAGATTTTACTGTGTTGTAGAGTGATTGGCTTGCTGATAGAGCAAGTGTCCTGAAATACACTCAATCCAACGGCTGGGGTGGCCCCATTGACGCCATTTTGTGTAATAAAGACTTCATGTTTGTCCAGCGTTTCGCATAATGAGACTTTGCAGTCGCCCCTTTGTTTCCTGAATACATAAAAAGAACTGGGAACCACCCTCATATTGTAATTAACAAAATGAATCCGAGCATACAGGATGTACAATTGCTGTCATAAATCATCCCTCAATTATATCATTTAAGATAATAGATCAGATTTCCTGTTTGAGAGAGGGAGTGGGGGTGTGAATTCTTGGAGCAAGTGACATCGCAGGAATGACCTCGAGTGGTCTCGTTAGAGAATTTACTGTATCCTCCCTCCACCATCTCCTTATCGCCAGATGGAGATCCATCTCGCCAACGTAAAGATTCCCATTCTTACCCACCATATGCTTGGAAGTGTTGTGGTACGAACGAGATGCCAGGGCAGTATAGTCCAAGTCCCACATTATCTCTGAACAATGACAAAGCTGTCAAATTTGGTACATGCTCTGAATCTCCGAGATTGTAACAGGGTGATGATGCAGGCGAATATTGTCTGTGTATAAGTTGACCACTATCACATCAGGAAGTGCAAAATGATTGTGTTGCTTTGGCAGCAGTCCCCAGTCACTCAGTGCCCCATGTGGTGATACAACGTCAGCATCCCTTTTGTAGATTACAAGTGATGGTGTTACAGACACCCTTTCCAAGGGTGCAGTTAATAAATCTCCGAGACTAGACAGCTTTCCATTGGAATTCTGCTGGACCCTCAAGAATCTGACGGTCCTGTGGTGAAAGGAGATGTACGAAAAATTGCTGTAATTAGCAGTCTGCTATCCACTGAGTTTCGTAGGTCTTCTTATTCTGGTGCCCAAACCAGATGCAGGTACACAGATTGAACATAACGGCCCAATCATCTTCATCAGAAATTAGGCTCTGTGTCGCAAGTGAATTTTTGCACAAAAATATCTCATACGAAAAATCATCCTGGCCTGACTAACGAGATGTGATAGGCCTGGCGTCGGTCTGCATGGTGCTCTGGTCTCCATGGACTCTGATTACGCATTTGATAAAATGAGCCGTACTTTCTTGGCTGTCATAATGAATCAGATGGCCTTTCCAGCAGTCTACTCTCGATGTCATGAGCGCTCTCCATGGTGCCTTGTCAAGAGTGATGATTAATGATAGGGTGGAAGGACACATACCCATTTTAAATTCGGATGGAAAGGGCTGTCCTCTCTCAGTTATCCTCTACACAGTAGTGACAGAACCGCTTCTATATGTGTTGAAACAACATCTTTTGGGGTCACACTGAGAGGACACACATTCTAGTCCCACGCTGATCTAGTCTTTTCGCCCGATCTGGGAAAGAAATCCGGATGGTGATAGGATGGATCTTGTGCTGTCAAAATCGGCAGGAGAGGGGAGTGTGGTGCGACTGCAGAAGATTGACACACATCGATGTTTGGACATGGTATTTATAAGAAAGATGTTCGCCGTATGATGGCGCTGAAGTATAAACACCTTTTCCAACTCTCCGCACGGGCGTCTGTGCCCATCTCCTCCGAGCTTTAGATATGGTCCTAAGGGTTGCCTTCTTTACTACAAACGTTAGATCGCAGATACCTCATTTGGCACAGCTCCTGCCGATGACTCCAGTGACGGCATAGTGGATCTGGTATCATTCCCTCACGCTACCCCCTTGCAGCGGAGAACAGGGACTTATCAATGTTCGAGCATCTTCAACGGTCCTTTACATCCACACCATGATCACAATGTGGACCCATCGTCGACATGGTTTCACCGGTCTCCTCGTTGATAAACTGGTACCTCCGTTCTGTCTGCCCCCTTTTGAACTCGATCACTTCGCGCCTCAGCTCTCCTACATCAAAACATTCTTTCTCGATTACAGCTATGTGCACACGAATATCCCCTGCACTAGGGCCTCTATGGCGCGTGATGATTACGATCAGCTAATGACGAATCATCCTCGTATTATGGTCGAGAAACGCCACCCAGTAGTGGCGTGGCCTGCGGTGTGGCGAGCGATCCACCATCAATTTTTTACGACCGAGATTCATGCCACCTGGTACCTCCTCACCACAAAAAATATCCGACAGCACATAGACTGCATAACAGTGCTTTCACTGACTCTTCAATGTGCATGCGGTATCATGCGATAGACAAGGGTCTGGAACCGCGCGACCGCTACGGTCGCGGGTTCGAATCCTGCCTCGGGCATGGATGTGTGTGATGTTCTTAGGTTAGTTAGGTTTGAGTAGTTCTAAGTTCTAGGGGACTGATGACCTCAGATTTTAAGTCCCATAGTGCTCAGAGCCATTTGAACCATTTGATAGACAAGGATGAACATCGCCAGAATTGTTTACCTTGCATAGATGTGTGGCTTCTAATTGGGAAGATGCTTGACTTCTGTCTCTCTATGCCTCCACATACGGTCCATCCCGGACTGCACCTTCGCCTAGTTACGACCCCCATCACAGACACGTGCGATTAACTGGATGAGAGGACTTCCAGTATACTGTGTTTTTCGGGACCGTCTCAAAGAGATACTTGACTTTTGGAGTTTCGTACAGGAACGACACGATCAATTACAATCCGTTTCCAGATATCGTAAGATACTTGCTAATTACTTAAACAGAGCATTCATGGATCCTCCCAGCAGCTGCGTAGTGGAGTTTAGTGAACCTTAATTTGAATCTCGAAATGGCCAATTGAACAACAATGTACCCGTAAAGGCACAAACGAGACCCCACTGTGGAGAGTTGAGGCCAGACAGCTTAAATTTTCCTGATGTTCAGATGTGTGTGAATTCCTAAGGGACCATACTGCTGAGATCATCGGTCTCTAGACTTAAGCTAACTTATGCTAAGGACACACACACACATACACACACACACACACTCACACACATGCCCGAGGGAGGACTCGAACCTCCGCCAGAAGGGTTTCCTGACGTTTTCGAGATACGACGTCCTTATATTGTACTGCCAACCTCAGTTTGATTATAATCTGTTGGCTATTGTTTGCTAAAAATAAGTGCAGTGCTGTCACATACAACAAATGCGTACCATCATAGTTTGGTAACAAAAGAGTCTCTCGTTCGAATCTTCTTAACAGCAAATTATTTTTACTTTCCTTTAAATTGTAGGTTTTTTTTAAAAATGGTAAGGCGACCATAAAAAAGTGAAAGAAGGTTAGGTTACCGAGGGGAAGAAAATGCTAAGGCCATAAAAGGCGATAAACGGGAAATCCGGGTTCAACTCCCAGTCCGGCATAAGCTAGTGAATATATTCACTATATTAATCCAATTGTATGTGACAGGTGGCTTGAATTTGGGCCTGACTGGCTAACATCAATGCAAATTAACTCAGAAACGACGCAACGTATCGAATTTTTTACTTAATAATTATTTCTCACCACAACCTACCCTGCAACACCTTGACAAACTTTTCAGACTGCCTCTATCAACCCTTTATTTTTATTGTAATGATATCGGTTCAACTTTTCTTCTTCCAAGGGAAATGCAAGGGATTTATACTGTTAGTATCTTATTCTCTCGAAAATCAGATTAGTGGTTAGCGAAATAGATTGCTAAAAATACACGCTAGTAACCCATCTTTGAACATTGCTCATGTTTAGACCATACAAATTAGAACTAACAGGGATTATACAAGAGAAGGTAGCACAAATAGTCACAGGTTCGTTTGACCTGGGGCAGATATTCATTGAAATATCCGAAGAACTGAACTGATCGACTCTTGAAGATGAATACGAACTATCCCGCGAAAGCTTTCTTAGAAAATTTACAGCATAATATTTAAGTTAGAGATGTAGAAATAAACTACAACGCACTACATAACTCACCCGCAAGGCCAACAAAGGCCAATAAAGATGAGCTGAGATAAATCAAGCTGTGCACAGTCATTAAAGCAATTTTTTATCCTATTGTACATACGCAATTGGGATGCGAACAAGCTCTAGTATCTAGTACAATGGGATTTACCCTTTGTCATGCACTCAGTATTAGTTTACAGAGTACAGCCTATATGTACAGGCAGATGTAGTTGCAGAACTACGGCTTCCTGCACTTGGATTATCTTCGTTAAAAGATCAGTAGATTTCATTTCACTCATGCACATCTGAAAGGGAAGCGTCGGACTCTCATCGTTAACTTTATCAACGTTTTAATGGATCCCCATTGTCGATAAACCATTCAAAGTGAGTAATTTCATGACGTCACATCATTCGAGTACCCGTTCGAACGGCACACACAGTATTAATGTCACGTGGATGAGAAAGATTGTTCTCTACACTAGATCAAACGTATGCGTAGCTATAATGCAACATCAACTAAGAGGACAAAACCAAAATTTCGTCTGTTTGCCGCGTCGTTTCGTATGGGTACGGCTTGCTGCCGTCTCTGAGCGCGAGGTCACTGCAAGGCTTCCTAGGAATGGGGACGTAAACAGCAAAAAGGAGCCACCCTTTCTTTTCGTCATAAAGTTTATGGCTCTCCTGCACATTATCGAGGTGTTGGACGACCTCTAACAGGCTCTCTTCCGAAAGGTCTTACGAAGAACGTCTTGTCGACGCCCCAAAAGGAAGGTTTTTAGCTTCTGTGAGCGATGCACCGAGACCTACTACTTTAAAATGTATCGTGAAAAAAATTGCTTCTGTTGATGTCATAGGAAGCACCATCATCACTTCGTGAATCAGCTCATAATACTCGGTCCCGTTTAAGAAATATAACGTCATGAATGTGTACACGAACAGAGCTGCAACACTCGGCTTAAAAGTTTGGGACTCGATAGTTCTTTCGGTACTGGTTCACTATTTTAATAATCTGATAGACCTGTGCTCTAAAAATGGGAATAGGTGCTTCCACATACAATTTAAAATAATCGGAACACGATATTAGCCACGCTTTTTGGCCAGAACGGTTGAAGGTACAAGAAAGCCCTTTTTGGGTAACTATATCTTTGGGTCGTAACCTAAAATTGCTAAATATTTTGAGATAAATTTCGACTGCACATAAAATTTATCTTAGATGAACATATTTTTTCAATACTTTTTTCTGGTTTGTTAGATACCAAACACGTACAGTACTTAATTTAAAACTTAAACGCCTTTCTCGTTATTCGAGATCAGTCATCTTCACAACGTATGCCAGGCGAACGAACAGTTTTGCCCTCTGAACTGTCACACTTCTCACGTTAAATATGTTAATCTCTCGCCAAAAAATAAAGAGTGCTTAAAGACAAAGTACACCCATAACTAGGTCTAAATGATCGTCTTAATAATACCCAAGGAAACGTAAGACCTTGACGCGAATATACAATAAGTAAAAGCGGATCTTTCGACTTGTGACCGCATGGAGAGAAATTACGAAAATCGTCAGAAAATATAAAGTCAAGTAACACCCAATGAAGGTGCATATCACATAAACTGCGAAGTATCTCTGGGTTAATAAATATTAATCTTTCTGTAGGAGGAAGACGAACCAGAGGATGTATTGTATTGTTCTGAATATGTGTAAATGAATATAACAGACGCCTTCAGATGTTTGTTTTATGTAGGTGTCAAATTGTACTAACGTTCATTCGAAGACAGTAGTATACGTTGGTCATTGGCCTTTGCCTTCTAACAATTCTTGTAGCTCCAACGCTATATCTAGTATAAAGAGACCTGCATATATCAGACTGTATCGGTCTGGTGATGTCGTATGAAACTAATCGTGTTATTCCAGACGACGCAAGGTACAAGCTCTCTTCGTAGACGTAGGTTTGCCTTGCTACAAGTTAACTGTTGTAGCTTAGTTAACACTGAAATAATTAAATCAGGCACTTGAAAACATTGACAGATTTACGTATATTCATCGCTATGTAATCATTCCAACTCGCATATTGTATGCGTGGTACTCCTCCCTATTTCGCCATACTAAAAAACGAGTTGATCTACTTTGAACGTCTTTGACGTCATCCGTTAGTCCTACCTGCTACTTCAGGTGAGTACGTACAAGCGTAATATTCGCAGTGTGTTGAGTTTCTTCCACCTTGTGAGTATTATGTCGATAATTCACCAGTATAATTGTGATGAATTTGAGAAGTATGTTAGTGCGTCCATTTTTTTTTTTTTTTTTGCAGTAGCAATCTATTAGTTTATAACCGAAATGCCTTCCACATAACATTTTCTATGTGATGGTTCCAGTTTAAACTGGTTGTAATTGTAATCCTTAGTCAGTCGACAATCTTTGAAGCTATTTGATTTATTGTGTACTCGGAATTCAAGGTGGGATCTTTCTATATTCTCGTGAAATATGTGAGAATGTATCATAGATACGATACTCGAATTTGGGTGAAATCAAAACAAATACATTTATCGTTGCAGCGAGATATTTTGCTAAATTTCGATCATAAGCTTTCTCCTGCGCATGCGAAAATATTTTGTTGACTCCTCCTTACGCACTGAGAAACTACCACGTGCTGTTGGAGAGTGCTTCGAGAAATAGTCTGAAATTGCTTTTATGAAATGTCTGCCAAACACTGAAGTGTGAATTATACAGTAATCATGTAAATGAAAATGCAGTTTGCCGGCTTTGGTCTATTTTCAATTTTGTAGAAGCTATCAGTCATTCTGTTGAGACAGTCAGTAGATAACTGGGAATAAGTCACACACTACAACAACCAACTTCTCACACTAAGATTATATGTTACTATCCAAGTACGCCTCTCATTCATATAAGGTGTAGTCAAAAAGTTTTAAACATCACCTGAAACACACCAACCTGTAAGCATGAAATGTGTTGACAGTGTTTGGTTCCTGTCTGAATAAGTATGAGATAGTGGCTCTGCTTTAATGCAAATCACTATTGTTTCTATTTATATTATTTTCGCTGAAAGTAGTTTCAGCGGCAATATCGTCGTCATCAGGGTTTCTTTTCTTTATTCTAAAAGGTGCAAAAACAGCACCGTTATATTGTAAAGGCTATTAGAAATGCGCTGTTTGGTTCCAAATATTTTATTCTGTGAAAAGTTACATAATACCTTGTTTGCTCTGAGTCTCACCATCGTTTTTATTGCATATTTTCTGTGTTTTTGCTGCCGTTTCTTCGTCTTACAGCATGCCGTCTGCAACTGGATTAGTGGGTGCCATTACGAAGTACGAAAAAGTGAACTTATGTAGCTGCCTTTAAACACAAAAAAATAAGTTTTGCGCCTTGGTCGTTATTCAACTCTTTAAGTCTCCTTGCTGTTTGCGTGACTTGCAGAGAATGTATCTACATATCTGTACGTATTTGCCCTTCAGTAAGTCACGTCCTTTCTTAAGACGTATGTGTTGTTGGAGATCTTGCTTGTATAAGTTTACATTTTGGCTGTCCAGCCAACACTGCGCGTCGAAAATCGCCCTGTCGTCATTGTGGATGGTGGTGATAAGTTTCTATGGGACCAAATTGGTGAGGTCATAGGTCTGTAGAATTACACACTACTTGGTCTAACTTAAAAGAACTTACACTAAGGACAACACACACATCCATGCCCAAGGGAGGACTCGAACCACTGACGGGGGAAGCCGCACGAACCGCGGCAAGGCGCCCCAGACTGTGCGGCATTTGCTATATAAACACTATGAACCAGTACTTGGTGTAGCAGTATGACAGTCAAAGCGATGTCTAGCTTTTTTTTTTTTTGGGGCTTTCATGATGAGCTGCTAACAAATTATGCCCTAAGTCTCTGAAATACGTCGCGGGAAGATGTCATTTTATGACAATTCCCAGCTCCATCTGCACTAAAAACTCTCACCTGTGCTGCATCTGTGGGCTACCGATTTTGACACAACCTACATATTCTCCTATTTTTCTTACTCTTTTCTGCAATGAAGACACTATTGTGTGTCAGGCATTGCCATCTTCACAAGACACAAACTGTTTACCAGCAACAATTTTACAGCATATGAGGCATTGGTAAACTTAAAAATTATTGAATTCTCTATTAATATAACAACCATCTTTACTACAATTTCGACAACTTTGGACTATAAAATCGTCACCAAATTTTTTTTCAGAAATACCATCTTCCTGCAATCTGTATGGCATGTAACTTTTATTATTTTCAATTTTCACTGCTTGGTTATAGTTTCTGGTAAGTTCAAAGCCGTATTTATGTTCCTTACATCTCGAACAAATCTTTTTACTCCTTCACAATTATAAGCTGTATCACAATCTTCTTCCTGATTTTTAAGAAGTGTTCATTATAATAGTATCTACTGCAGTTTTCACTGTATGTCTTGCCTTCTGCACTTTTGTGTTCTAGACCATTACATAGTTTACAGATTTTTCTCACTATTTTGCATTTATGCTTGTCTGTGATTTCATATGTTTTGTTATATTTATCACAGAAAGATGATCATCCCAAGAATGCCTTCATACTGTTAATTGCATCAAAATGATTGTGATCAGTATACAGATATATCTTTATTTTTTCTCCATACCATTATAGATTAACTGAAATTTATAATTTATTTATAAATAATAATTTTATTAATCTCATTTGTAATAGTTCTCTACCAAAAATATTGTTCATATGGTATGTTTATGTCACTATTATTGCTTTAGGACAACACAGATTATTGTTAATTGTAGTAATACATTTTGTAGAGTTTTTGTCTAAAACTAAATTTATTATTTTCTTACCTTTACTACCACTAGGAACTGCTAATATTTGAATATTAAATGAGTTACTTTCTACTTAAATAGTCTCAACATATGTTATCATATCAGTGATTTATTGCACAAAACATGAACAGATTCCTGAGTATTATCTGGTGCTTTATAGCCTGTAGAAGTTCGAAAAAGCATTTTTCGATGTTAAATTCAACTTATCTCCTTTTATGAAATTAGTTCTTTTGTTTGCTACCTCTACTATGGTTTCGTCATACAATCTGTTTTCTCACTAACAGTATCAAGTTTAGCAATATTAACGTGATGAAAGACAATTTAAAGTCAACAGGCCAAGATTTAAATTTTTCCTTAAATCTCGAATTTTCTTTAATCTTCAAGATTTTTAGATGGCTCAGTTACTTCTCCTTGGTGAAATAGTTTGATGCTGAATAGACAAATTTGTTCTAGGCTCACTATTTTTTCTTCTCCAGGTTGTCAAGATTTTTCTGTAACATTGTCATGAAATTTATAAAAATAATTTATACCAGTATTAGGTAAACTTATTGCTCTTAATCTAGTCATTTGGAACAATTCTGGATGGAATTGAAATTCCTGTAACCAAATAGCATTAATTAACTGCGATTTCTTTAATTTACTGTATCCTCTAATACCAAGAGTTTTAGCTCTAGTAGTCAATTCCCATACCTTAAAATTATCGAGAGTCCTTGTGGGAGGAGGCACTTTATACTGAACCATGACATTACTTAAATCATCTTTTCTAAATCGATTAAATTCTAATAAATTATTCCTTCTGCATCATCACAAAGTCGAGTGACTGTAAACTCTCCAAAACCCTCAGTCATTCATTAGGAATAAAAAAAACAATAGAATTGCAAAAAACGAGAAGTGAAGAATGGGAAGTCTTGTTGGTTAAATTTTTCCTTTAACCAATGTAGTTAAATAATACCTTCAACCAATGTTATGTGAGGACTATCGACAAAGTACATTATGATTTTGAATTAAAATTAAGTCAAGTATTCGAAATTTTTTATTATATACAGACGAAAGCCACACTTAAATACTACTTTTCTACATAGTTGCTATTTAAATTAAGGCACTTCTCATAGCGATGGACGAGCTTGGAAATTCCTTCGTCATAAAATTCTGCCACCTGCGCCTTCAACCACGTGGTTACCTCTTTTTGAAGCTGTGCGTCATCATCGAAACACTGCACAGCCAACCACTTCTTCATTGCTGGGAAGAAGTGGAAGTCGCTCGGTGCCAGGTCGGGACTGTATGGCGGACGAAGAAACAGCTCCCACTTAAAAGATTCGAGAACTTCACGAGTGGCATATGCCGTGTGGGCCTGAGTGTTGTCGTGAATTATCAAGATCTTTGAGCCCATCTTTCCCCTGCGCTTGTTTTGTATTGCTCTTCTGAGGTTGTGTAGAGTTTGGCAATAGCTTTGAGAGTTTATTGTAGTGCCTCTTTCCAGCAAATCCACAAAAATCACACCTTCCTTGCCGACAGTGTCTGTATGCATTTCTTGGGTTTGGGGGGGGGATTTGTGTGCCCCCACAGCATTGACTGCAAATTTGTCTCACAGATCACATGCTTAACCCATGTTTCGTCACCAGTAACGATGAGATCGAGTAATGAGTTGCCATTTTTCTTGTAAGCGTCCAGAACGTTAACGCTCCAGCCATTCGCTGATTTTTGTGAATCTCTGTCAAGATTTTTAGTACCCATCTTGTACAAAACTTGTGGTAACCAAGCTTTTCGGTAATAATTTCCTGCAACAAACTACGTGAAATTTGTGGGAAACTCATAGAGAGTTCCGTTATTGTGAAATTACGGTTTTCACGGACTGCTGCATCGACTTTTTCGACAAGTTCGGCAGTCACTATGTTGGTCTACTTCGCTCTTCGCCGTGAAAGTTAGTTCGGCCATTTTAAAATTTTATGACCCATTGGTGCACTCCACCTTCAGTGATTGTGTTGTCCCCACACATTTCACAAAGCTGCCGACAGATATCTATCGGTGTACAGTTTTTTGCTGTCAGAAACTTTATTACAACATGCACTTCACACTTCGTGGCATTTTCATTTAACACTGACATTTCAAACTGTCACAGTAACTCAACAGAGTACAGCACGAACCTCTCGCAAGCACGGCAGGATGGCGACTGAGCAGCGGAATGCCATGATATCAAAATGGCTGCGCTAGCCCCTCCTCTAACAGACATAAACGAAAACGTAATGTCCTTTGTGGATAGCCCTCGTATGATTGACTTATTGTAAATGTCTTTTGAGGTCACATGTATTTACTTCTTTTCCTCACATACACATCATTTTTCTTCGTATGTTATCTTCCAGTGGGCAAATCTTATATTTACTTGAGAGCTTATCCCTATATAAGGGTTTAAGTAAAAACAACTAAACTGTTGTTGAATTATCACAATCATCATTTTTTAGAGATCACAGTATAGAAATTACTCTTTACATGAAATTTGTTTCATATATTTCTCATTATAATCAGATTAATATTTTTCCACACACACAAAATACATCTATTTCTTTGATAGTTTCTAATGCATTCTTTACAAATAAGTGAATGTTTATTCTTTGTATATTTATGTGAGTGATAGATATCAATTGACTTCGCCACTTCGCATTTTTTGCACTTCTTGCATTCTTCCTTTTATTAAGGCAAATTTTATTAGTTTAATTGAAATTATTATTTAACAGATACAATAGAAAGTCTAAAGTTGTTACAATTGGTAACAAAAAACTGAAATACATATAAATTAAAAAAGCATCACTATATTATTGAAGAAACAAAAATTAGATAATGTTTTCAGCAAAAATTATAAAAATTGCTAATCGATATATATTAATTACTAATAAAGGTCACAATAAACAATATAAAGAACATATTCAATATTAGGTAAAAGGATGGAAGAATTATCTTCGTTGTGGTGAAACTGTTTATGATTTAGCAGGTTATTTTATAAATAACTGGGTGAAAAATTCTTATCATGCAAGAAAATTATGTGATTTAGAAAAGGGATTTCATTTTTATAGTCAAGCAGTTGAGCCCTTCCTCTATTATAAATAAAAATTAATATTAATAAATCAATCCTCTTCAATGTTGCTGTGATCTATACAGCTATATAGGTAATTTATTTACACTCTTAATTTTTTACTGTCACTAGCATTCCTACAGTGTATTTGTTATTTCATCTATGCATTCACAGTACAATACACAATTCATAAAAAAGAAATTGTGATCTATAGTGGCACATATGTAAGGACATTACTGACACCTGGCTAAATATTTTATGTTTTATTCATTACACAATTACAGGCCCTGTAAAGCCAGTGACTGAAAATTAGTCTAAAATTGAAACATGTTTAGTACAATGTTTAAGTAATTACTAATGATAACTCTACTTTTTATATGGAATTCAAGATGGGAAAAATTTCCAACCTTGAAAATTAAAACAATGTAAAAGAGAATACGTTAAATTTCTTAAAGTTAATGAAATAGCATTTACAGAAATAGGATTTTAATACCTACTCCGAATTTTTCCTTTGTTTCCTTTACTGCTTGCTCAATATACAGGTTGAATAACATCGGAGAGAGACTACAATCCTGTCTCACTCCCTTCCCAACCACTGCTTCCCTTTCATGCCCCTCGACTCTTATAACTGCCATCTGGTTTCTGTACAAATTGTAAATAGCCTTTCGCTCCCTGTATTCTATCCCTGCCACCTTTAGAATTTCAAAGAGAGTATTCCACTCAACATTGTAGAAAGCTTTCTCTAATTCTACGAATGCTAGAAACGTAGGTTTGCCTTTCCTTAATCTTTCTTCTAAGATAAGTCGTAAGGTCAGTATTGCCTCACGTGTTCCAACATTTCTACGGAATCTAAACTGATCTTCCCCAAGGTCGGCTTCTAGCAGTTTTTCCATTCGTCTGTAAATAATTCGTGTTAGTATTTTGTAGCTGTGAGTTATTAAGCTGATAGTTCGGTAATTTTCACGTCTCTCAACACTTGCTTTCTTTGGGATTTTAATTATTATATTCTTCTTGAAGTCTGAGGGTATTTCGCGTATCTTGTACATCTTGCTCACCAGATGGTAGAATTTTGTAAGGAGTGGCTCTCCAAAGGCCGTCAGTAGTTCTAATGGAATGCTGTCTACTCCCAGGGCCTTGTTTCGACTCAGGTCTTTCAGTGCTCTGTCAAACTCTTCACGCAGTCCAGAATGAGATTTTCACTCTGCAGCGGAGTGTGTGCTGATATGAAACTTCCTGGCAGATTAAAACTGTGTGCCCGACCGAGACTCGAACTCGGGACCTTTGCCTTTCGCGGGCAAGTGCTCTACCATCTGAGCTACCGAAGCACGAATCACGCCCGGTGCTCACAGCTTTACTTCTGCCAGTATCTCGTCTCCTACCTTCCAAACTTTACAGAAGCTCTCCTGCAAACCTTGCAGAACTAGCACTCCTGAAAGAAAGGATATAGCGGAGACATGGCTTAGCCACAGCCTGGGGGACGTTTCCAGAATGAGATTTTCACTCTGCAGCGGAGTGTGCGCTGATATGAAACGTATCGTATCTCCCATTTAATCTTCATCTACATCCTCTTCCATTTCCATAATGTCCTAAAGTACATCGCCCTTGTGTAGACCCTCTGTATACTCCTTCCACTTTTCTGCTTTCCCTTCTTTGCTTAGAACTGGGTTTCCATCTGAGCTCTTGATATTCATGCAAGTGGCTCTCTTTCCTCCAAAGTTCAATTTTAATTTCCCTGTTGGCTGTATCTATCATACCCGTAGTGAGATAAGCCTCCACATCCATACATTTGTCCTCTAGCCATGCCTGCTTAGCCATTTCCCACTTCCTGTCGATCTCATTTTTGAGACGTTTGTATTCCTTTTTGCCTGCTTCATTTACTACATTTTTATATTTTCTCCTTTCATCAATTAAATTCAATATGTCTTCTGTTACCCAAGGATTTCTACTAGCCCTCGTCTTTTTACCTACTTTATCTTCTGCTGCCTTCACTACTTCATTCCTCAGAGCTACTACCCATTCTTCTTCTACTGTATTTCTGTCCCCCATTCCTGTCAATTGTTCCCTTATGCTCTCCCTGATAGTCTGTACATCCTCTGGTTTAGTCAGTTTATCCAGGTCCCATCTCGTTGAATTCCCACCTTTTTTACAATTTCTTCAGTTTTAATCTACATGTCATAACCAATAGACTGCGGTCAGAGTCAACATCTGCCCCTGGAAATTTCCTACAGTTTAAAACCTGGTTCCTAAATCTCTGTCTTACCATTATATAATCTATCTGATACCTTTTAATATCTCCAGGATTCTTCCATGTATACAACCTTCTTTTATGATTCTTGAACCAAATGTTAGCTATGAATAAGTTATGCTCTGTGCAAAATTCTACCAGACGGCTTCCTCTTTCATTTCTTAGCCTCAGTCCATATTCACCTACTATGTTTCCCTCTCTCGCAGAAGATCTTCTGTACAGTTTGGAAGGTAGGAGACGGATACTGGCAGAAGTAAAGCTGTGAGTACCGGACGTGAGTCGTGCTTCGGTAGCTCAGTTGATAGAGCACTGGCCCGCGAAAGGCAAACGTCCCGAGTTCTTTCAATAAAAATTTTCTGGGTTTGTAAGCGCATTTCAATACATATAAAAGTAATGACGTTTCGGTCCATGTTGCAAGGTACCTTCTTCAGGGTGTTTTTCTTTACTGCTGAATGGAAAACTTTGTTTCTTACATACCTGTAGGCATGGCTGTTATCAAATTCTTGTAGGCTGTTTAGGATGAAGGGGTGGGATGTTAGAAGTCTTTATTGGTGTTTTTACTATTTCTTTTCATTGGTGGGAACTCGTCGTTTTGATAGGTGTTAGCATTACTGCTTGTGACTGATGGAAATCGGCGAATGGAAAACCAGGAGGCAGCTGCGTCGTAGCGTTGTTTCTCAGCTTTATGGCGGCTGTCGAGGCGCGCCAGTACTCTCTGAACCTGCGGCGGCTGCGGTCTCCCGTGCGTCTGTATGTGTTGCGGGGCAACCCATCAGCCACGAATATCGGAACAAGAAATATATATCCGACTAAGACAGCACACCAAGTCAGCGGTCGCAGAACACCAGAATGAGTATGACAAACATATAGATTTTGGTGAAACACGCGTACTGGGGAAACAGCCTATTAGTTTCAGGAGGAAGATTAGAGACGAAATACAAATAACCAACAGACCGGCCAACTTGAACAGAGAAGACGGGTACAGACTTCCGACGTCTTGGCTGACAGCAGTAACAGCGCTACGGGACAACAGCTCACGTGAATTCGTCTAAGGAAGTTGGCAAACGGTATGCTGTTTAGACTACCATTGATGACATAAGGGCCAATAATGTTCCCCTGTCTAATCCATTGCGGGTTGTCGCTGGACCAATAATGCATGTTACTTGTATTTACCTGTCCTTTGTTTGAGAAGTAACATTCATCGGTAAATAGAAAAATGGTTCAAATGGCTCCGAGCACTATGGGACTTAACATCTGAGGTCATCAGTTCCCTAGACTTATAACTACTTAAACCTAACCTACCTAAGGAAATGACACACATGCATGCCCGAGGCAGGATTCGAACCTGCGACCTTAGCAGCAACACGGTTCCGGACTGAAGCGCCTAGAACCGGAAGGCCATAGCGGCCGGCGGTAAATAGAATATTGGAAAAGAAGTTCGGTTTGGCAAGCAGTTGCTGCTGTGCCCACTGACAGAACTGATTCTAGAAATCTTTCCCATGCAATTCTTGATGGAGGTGTACATGGTAAGGATGTAACCGGTGACGTGTCGGAATATGATGTCCACTGGTTTTGGAATGGCAGTCTCGTGTTCAAGCTGCCGTGTGCTCACATGAGGATTCATAGCAACGGATGCGAGAACAGTAAGTTCGGCAGCTTTGTCTATGCGAGTGCTATGACGATTGCATTGTCCTGGGTTGAAACCTCTCGTTTCCTGAAGCGTCGCAAGAAGACGAGATGACATCTGTCGGGAAGGTAGGTTCTTATCCGGATATCGCTCTCTGTTCCGCTAACTGCCTAGCATTTCGCCTACCTTCAACAACAACAACAACAACAATAAAAGAATCGTTATGTCAATGCAGTTTCTAGGAAGAACAACCTTTCTGTATGCCTACTCTACACAACAGTATTTAAAAGGACTAAACTACTGTACTAAAAGAACCTGTACATAAGAAAACAGTATTGCAATTACTGTTCTGCTAATTTACATTCCCCATAGATGAGTAGCATTTCTACCTTCTCTCCGTTGGTGTACATTCTACTCACACAACTCTTGAACTGACGATGGGTGACGGAATGGCGTGTGTGCATTCTACGTATATTTACATTTGTCCTCTGTCGCCGTCGGTAGGTGGTATGTTCCATAATCCCGAGTAAGCGCTGCTTGCGTCAAGGTGAATGTTGTGTTACGTAATTAATAACGTAGTGTTTCAGTGAATCTGTTGTAACCGCCCATACATTTAGGGAAAAGCGGCGCCGAAAACGTGTTGCTATTAGTTGGCGCACACTTTGTGCACTCCATGTGTGCAAGTTACGGAAGTTGGTTGTTCCATCGCGAGTGAAACACGCTTCACCTGTGACGAGAATTTGTTTACAAAACCGCGCTGCGCACCTTGTAACAAAAAACCACTCTGATATTTCTCGTCACGGAGGGAAATCTTGCTCTTCCAAAGCTTGTACGCGTTGAATGTGTAACTGCTGCAGACGCTGCTTTATCAAAGTGCGATGAAAGACAGTGTTCGATACACCTGCTTGAAGGGCGATGCTTACAATCTACGTGGATGCGGTTCAGAATCTGTTGCTCAGCTTCCAACGTACGTTCTTCGCATTGTGGGCTTCTACCTTCCTCGCGAGGTCGTAAAGAGCAAGTATTTCACAATTTATCCAAATTAAATCCGTACTCGTACGCTGTATTCTGTCATGATTTAATCAGTAATAAAACGAAAGCATATCAGAACAGACAATAACTTTCGCATACAGAATTAAAGATAACTACTGTATTTCTTACGAATTAATCGCAAAACAATGGAGCAAAAGTAGAGAATTATAACGACACAAATCTTTCGTGAACAGCGAAAAATGTCGATCGTGCAGGAAGTCCTCGTTGTGGGAAGCGTTCTCGATAAATTTGTGTAGCTGCCCTCGCAACACTTTTTGCCTCGCCATAAACTAAATGCATATAGTTCATCGATAATAGATCTCCCTTCCATTCCAACGATTAACGGAGTTGCAGTAACGTCTGCACTGGTAACTCGACGACTGCCGATGATCAGCGTATTACAGTGACTCAACCACACTAGAAGTTATGGCCTACGTGTTTGCGACTCACGCTAACTATGTCAATACGCGTAGCGGTAATGTCTACTTTTCCAAAAGCCTTGTCTCAACATAAACCGTTCATTTTTTTTCTTTTCTTCCGTTTTTTTCTGAGACAACTACTGGAAATGGACAAACATATTACTAGATGATTTAAGTCATTTACTTGTGTTCTGCTAATAGGATTTTATTGGCAGATTATACCATTTACACCCTGTGTAGTGTAATGACGACCGTCCGTTGGGTAATCCATCGAGAATAACTGAGGTTGTGCTGCGATATGTTGGACAGCCTATTGAATCTCGGAAGACGATCGTTGCGTCGCAACTAACGTAAGGCTGCGAAATACAACTCGTAAGTTATCCGTTGTAAACGTAACTTACCTTGGCCGTATCGGATGAACGTTCTGCGTAAATCAGATATGACACAGCAGAGCCACCATTTAAGCCTTCAATCTTACGCACTTTGCGCCGCTCACATTGACGCCACGTGCCTTCAGCTTCCCGTAAACAGTTCTCATCCCTCAGGTAGGTATCGTTGAACTTCCATGGGTCCCTGCCGCACCATGTCTTTTTTCGTGGCAGAGCGATGGTGCAGACGTAAGCCCGCTGGTCTGTAAAGACCGTAGGACACACGTCAGCGTCAATAGTAGCTGTGCGCCGCCCACGTGACACATATGCTGAATTGCTCGTAAAGTACGTATATCTGCGGCTGTCACTGTCCGTCATTTCCCAGGTGTCATGCAATGCAAGATCCCGGACCAGCGTCTATAGCACCGGGCAACTGACAAAGCGTGTGCGTTGGTTCTCGGACAGAACAATGCAGTAACAGTTGCTGCCGACAATGTAAATCTCCTGACGTCCTCGAAAGAGCGGTGACATTTCCTTTGCG
This sequence comes from Schistocerca gregaria, assembly GCF_023897955.1. Classification (NCBI taxonomy): domain Eukaryota; kingdom Metazoa; phylum Arthropoda; class Insecta; order Orthoptera; family Acrididae; genus Schistocerca; species Schistocerca gregaria. The sequence goes on along the minus strand of NW_026061757.1, from coordinate 1,148,491 downwards.
TAAAAGGTTATGCGTTCGTGTCCCTTTGTTGAGACAGATGTTGCGCAAACATTCACCAAGTACACATCCCCTGGAGTCAGGGCAACACCACAGGTCGATGCTAAGTATTCCACATCTTCCGCCACTATACGTTCTCATAACAGTATGGCTGTACCACTGCTAACGTCTTAACCTTGTAAACGATAGACATCACCACCCTAAAACTCAAATAGGGCATCGTTTCGCACCTCTTGCATGAAAACTGTGTCGGCTTCCGCTGTCCACAGAATGTCTCTCAGTATTTGGATCTTTACTGGGTGCGAAGAACACTGATGTCTACTGTACCCACGCCCGGGTTCCCGTGTTCGATTCCCGGCGGGGTCAGGGATTTTCTCTGCCTCGTGATGACTGGGTGTTGTGTGCTGTCCTTAGGCTAGTTAGGTTTAAGTAGTTCTAAGTTCTAGGGGACTGATGACCATAGATATTAAGTCCCATAGTGCTCAGAGCCATTTGAACCATTTTTTGTACTTTACCAATAAAGTAGACGTGTGACATTACATAGGCTGTGCATTGCAAGCATGTCAAGCACCAACGAAGCATTCCTCCTGAACCGGAAGCACATGTCACCACCTCGTTGGCCGCCGTGGACAAGGTTCCCTTCCGACTTGTTGTCGATGAGAGACAACGACTGAATGTCGACCTCTTGTATCTCAGCAGTTTGGTCCATCTCCTGTGTCCAATCACCTAATCAACTGATGAGGGCTCTTGTTGTTCACAGACATTCATCTTCAGGTGGGACATTATCCTGTTGCATAATTTTACCCATCGGTCTCTTTGATGTTGAGCCTCCTCCACGGTCTGTAGGTGGGTGTGACATCGTCCTGGCCAGTCACTGGATTCATGATCGTTCCCACTGTCTTGTTCGTAGCACAATGTCTCATTCGTAGCTCGTCTTCTGTGGACAGCCGCCGTTTCTTCGGGACAGCTGGTTTCGAAGTCCTGTCTTCACGTCTGCTCAGGTGTCCTGTTCAGTACAATCGTACTGTGGACCCACTTCCATATCTGAAGATGGGTTCCACTGGAGCGTGGAAGGACCGCGACTCCGCAACTGTTTTGGGGAGTCTGACATGATATAACAGTGTCATTTGCGCCATCAGTGGCGTGGGATCGGAGCGATACTTGTAGACTCTATGGGCAACGGCCTGTCATACGCACCGCTCACGTCGTTCTTTGGAGCTTCCACGTACTGAATAGGCACAAATGTCATCTGTTATGGTTGGTGATGGATGTTCTGAAGTCGGTGAAGACAATCACTTCGGACATGGGCTTCCTGCCCGCAGTCAGAGCAGGTTTCCAGGTGACCATCCTATATAACGTTACCTCTACATCCACCTATTGTCACATGCTTCCAGTTCTTACTTGGCGCAGTGTGTTCAGTACGGGGTACGCCTCGAAGGTGGTCCATTTCTCTGCAACAAGATTAAGGACCATGCCATATGGACGAAGTGCTGCGATAACCATGTCCGGAGGAACTTCCAGTGTAAGTTCGAATACACGTACCGTTCTAATTCGGAGACCAGTATGAACAACAGAAACCACACCCTCGTTCCCGTCGGCGTGCCAAAAATGGTAATGGTCGGTGGAGTGATGACTGTTTCTGTCTCACTCTGCCTCGTCTATAAGTTCCACATATACGAAGCTAGTCAATTTTGTCATGTAAAACTGTACTTTGCAGGAGGTGTCTGAAGTGAAATGGTAGTGTCAGAACGCTGAAGGTTTTGGGTTCGATCCGAGATGATTCTGATATTTTAACTCAATGAAATACAATCCTGCCATCAGTTATGTGTACTAACTTTTATCTATACCCTTTACACTGCATCTCAAAGCTACTTTTAAGATCTTGCCAATGTACCTGATCTGTAAGTAGTACACACACCAATTCCAGTAAATAACACCCATCGAATTTCTAATAAAACACTAAAGCTTGACATATACATTCATGTGATTTAGTAACTGCAATAGCCAACCTGTGTTTACAACAACCACATACAGTACGTGCTTCCCTGGACACCAAATGACTTTATGCTTCTGTGGAGAAAGCATTGGCATCTGCTAAACCGATACTAAGCGTCCGAAGACAACTAACTTGTGAAATTATTTGTACAAAAGTGAGAAATAAACAGAGTAGAGAGATATTTTATGCACATCATTTACTGTACATGATCTTCAACGTAAATCAAAGGCACGCCGAAATCCTTTCATGCGCATCAGTAATCATCTGTTCGTAAAAATCGTCATATTTTATAAACAATTCAGGACATCGAAACGACGTTTTCTTGCAAATGACACCATGCAAAGAGGAAATGATCTGACGTGTAATTAACACCTGAATCGTTTTGGTTGAATGTTTGAGAGGACCGAAGATCGGAGTCCCTATAAATTTCACAATGAGTTTTGTCCTAATTTTCATAAACAAATAACAGTGGGAAATGAGCAAATGAGGTGTCAAAGTGATCAACGTGAGGTTGGTTTTGAAAAGAAATATCCAATTGCCTAAAAGTATTCAGGCTAATTAAGTGACTTGAGGAAAACTTAATTACTAATTTGAGAGAAAATTGAAATATTTCAAGAAGAGCTGCTAATAGCTACGTAAATTAATTGTCAAAAAGTTCATCTGTTCAAGACCCACCGTTTTTTCACATAGAAAGAAACACTGATGCGATATTTAACTGTCATAAAGGAACTATGGACCTTGCTACTGGTAGGGAAGCTTACGTGGCTCAGCGATACAGACAGCCGTACCGTAGGGTGCAACCACTCCGTAGCACCAGACGGTTATTTGTTGAGTGGCCAGACAATCGTGTGGTTCCTGAATAGGGGCAAAAGACTTTTCAGCAGTTTCAGGGGCAACAGTCTGGATGATTGACTGATTTGGCCTTGTAACATCAACCAAAACGGCCTTGCCATGCTGGTACCGCGAACTGCTGAAAGCAAGGGGAAATTACAGCCGTAATTTTTCCAGAGGACATGCTTCTTTACCGTTTGATTAAATGATGATGGCGTCCTCTTGGGTGAAATAATTCCGGCGGTAAAATAGTCCCATTTTCTGATCTCCGGGCGGGGACTACTCAGGAGGACGTCGTTATCAGCAGAAACAAAACTGGAGTTCTGAATATCAGAGCATGGAATGTCAGATCCCTTAATCGGGCAGGTAGGTTAGAAAATTTAAAAAGCGAAAGGGATATATTAATGTCAGATATAGTGGGAATTAATGAAGTTTAGCGGCAGGGGGAACAAGATTTCTGGTTAAGTGAATACAGAGTTATAAATACAAAACCAAATAGGGGTAATGCAGGAGTAGGTTTAATAATGAATAAATAAATGGGAACGCAGATAAGCTACTACGAACAGCATCGAGAACGCATTATTGTAGCCAAGATAGACACGAAGCTCACACCTACCACACTAGTACAAGTTTACATGCCAACGAGCTCTGCAGGTGACGAAGAGACTGAAGAAATATATGATGCTATAAAATTAATTATTCAGGTATTGGCGGAGACAAAAATGTAGTAGTCATGGAGGGCTGGAATTCGATAGTAGGAAACTGAGGAGAAGGAAAAGTAGTAGGTTGATATGGACTGCGGGTAAGAAATGAACAAGCGGGTGTAATAGTGCCGCATTACCGTGCACATGCGGAAAAGTTTATGTCGGAATAACTGGACGTTCAATCAAGACCATAAACGATATTGTAAGTTGTGGCAGGTGAAGAAATCGGTCGTGGCAGACCACACACTGTGTGAGACCGACTGCATAGTAACATTTCCCAACACGTTAGTTCTGGCTGGAGAGAAGCACCATCACACCCGCTTGTTCAGAGAAGCTATAGAAATATAAAATCACGAGAATAGCTTCAACAATAAAGAAGAAAGCCTCAAAGCAAACGGATCCTATCTTCCCGTGCTGCAGCATACGACCGTCGGAGGTAGCAAGAGGAGAATCGCACCGGAAATGACCGCTGAGAAGCACTCGGACGTTCGCGCGCCTGGTACGTACAGTCTGCGGCCGCGAGCTCTGCTCCATTTCACCACCAGCAATGAAAGGTGAAGCTTTGACAATGCAAGCCATGCGTGCTGGCGAAACGTCAGTAAAATCATCAGACGAACGTCGCCCGAAGAACCCGAGAAAGATGTCCGTATGCGGTTTGTTAAATGTAATCTTAGGACCGTCCCTTTGTTTCCCGTAGTATATCTCAAAGCTGTGCACATAAAATTTTCTGCTGTCGAACATGGCATACAATTTCAGACCGTACTTTGTTAGCTTGGCGGGGCGTGTATTATACATATTAAAAGAAGTTTTGCATCACCTCGCTTCCCAGAGTTCCGGGACATGTACAGAATATTGGAATGCAGATCAACATAAACATCATTTCCGCCCTTTTTATTGCTCATGAGCCGGCCGCTGTGGCCGAGCGGTTCTATGCGCTACAGTCTGGAACCGTGCTGCTGCTACAGTCGCAGGTTCGAGTCCTGCCTCGGGCATGGATGTGTGTGACGTCTTAGGTTAGTTAGGTTTAAGTAATTCTAAGTCCAGGGGACTGATGACCTCAGATGTTAAGTCCCATAATGCTTAGAACAAAAACAAAAAAAAAATTGCTCATGAAAGCAACACATTGCATGTTGTATCCACCATACAGCGAGACATTCAGAGGTTGTGTTTCTAATTTGCTGTACACATCGGTACTTCTAATACCCAGTAGCACGTCCTCTTACATTGATACATGCCTGTATTCGTCGTGGTATACTATTCACAAGTCCATCAAGGAACTGTTGGTCTAAATTGTCCCACTCCTCAACGGTGATTCGACGTAGATCCTTGGTTGGTGGGTCACGCCGCACATGAACAGCCCTTTTCAATTTGCATGTATAATAGGGTTCATGTCTGGAGAACATGCTGGGCACTCTAGTCGAGTGATGTCGTAATCCTGAAGGAAGTCATTCACGGGATGTGCACGATGGGGGCGCTAATTGTCCGTGAATGACTCGCCAATATGCTACCGATGTGGTTGCACTATCGGTCGGTGGATGGCATTCACGTATTGTACATCCGTTGCGGCGCCTTCCATGATCACCAGCGGTGTACGTCGGCCCCACATGACGCCACCTCAAAACAGCAGAGTGCCTCCACCTTGCTGCAGGCACTGGGCAGCGTGTCTAAGGCATTCAGCCTGACCGGGTTGCCTCCAAACACGCCCCCGACAGTTGTCTGATTGAAGGCATATGCGACACTCATCGGTGAGCGGTCCATTCGGCATGTTGTTGGGCCCATCTGCACCGCGTTGCATGGTGCTGTGGTTGCAAAGATGGATCTACCTATGGACGTCGGAGTGAAGTTGCGCATCAAGCAGCCTATTGCGCAAAGTTTGAGTCGTAACGCGACGCCCTGTGGCTGCACGAAAAGCATTATTCAACATCGTGGTATTGCTGTCAGCGTTTCTCCGAGCCATAATCCATAGTTAGCAGTTATCCACTGCAGTAGTATCCCTTGGGCGGCCTGAGCGACGCAAGTCATCGACAGTTCCTGTCTCTCTGTGTCTCCTCCATGTCCGAACAACATCGCTTTGGTTCATTCCGAGACGCCTGGACACTTCCCTTGTTGAGAGCCCTTCCTGTCACAAGGTAACAATACGGACGCGATATAACCGCGATATTCACTGTCTAGGCATGATTGACCCACAGACAACAGGAGCCGTGTCGCTCCTTCCTGTTGGAATGACTGGAACTGATCGGCTGTCTGACCCCCTCCGTCAAATAGGTGCTGCTCATGCATGGTTGTTTACGTTTTTGGGCGGGTTTGCTGACATGTCTGTACAGTCAAAGGTAGTGTCCATGGTAAAATATCCACAGTCAACATCTACCTTTTGGTTTTCTGGGAACCAGGGTGATGCAAAACATTTTATAATTGTTTGGATGAAACAACACCCAGCTCGGGAGGGAAGCAGAATTTCATCAATTGTCACAAACCCTTATAAGAAGTGACCTCTTTTTGCAGTTACTTTCAAAGTCCCTGTATAACATCCCAGTGGCTAATAATTCCCATGATCGCCTTCTCATCAAACCTGAAGCTTCTCAGTAGAAACATAAGCTCTTCGGGTATAGGAGGGGCTACTTTTATTGAGAGCGCTCAAGAATAGAACTCCACATAGAGCTTTCATTTCCTAAGAAAAAGCAAAACTAGAATCTCTTTCCCTCACATACTGAACTGCACTTCTCCGTTCTGAAATATAGAGATGTGTGTAACCAACAATTCTTCATGTATAATGCCTCTATTCCTACAAAACCAAGAGGGAGTAAAGACGTAATTATGTACGTTTCACTTATTGTAGTAAGCAGTGAAGGTTAGCACAAACAGCGGTACAAGCAAAGGGAGATACGACAAAATAGATGCGCACATGATAGACCGAACCGTATGGAGTGCCGCTTGTGCGATGTTTTAGTTTAACGGACAGTTTCTTACTAGCTACACAAGAAAAACAAAGAAGACAGACACGTGCAATACTCGGGGGCACGGCGGATATGGGAACACCTGTAAACAGAAAGTGGGGGCCTGAGGATTAACATGTACTTTCGCGAACACTGTGATTGCGGCAATTTAGAGGGTTAAATCAATTTTCCTTTGGATCAGGACAAAGCGAAAGCTTATGAAGTAGAACGTTTTATACGAGATAAAATGACTCTCCCGCACCAAGATATTCTCGGAATTTGTTTTTGTGTCGTTAGAGAGACAAAATACATATAGATGACGAATAAAGAGCTGCGCGCCGACGTTGTGCGGTGCGTTGCGTTACTCTGACGACCACAAAGGGGCTGTCATGGTTGATCACTCCGAACGATGAGGGGGCTTTTCGAACTCCATTTGAAATGCCATCAGAAGTTGTGGTGCCAATGACGTTGCTTCAATGTCGTAGGCGTTCGAAACGTCCACTGTCCACAATGGTGTCCATCAGATAAAAATTGAACTGAGGAACCACATGCTTTCTTACTTGGTTTTTACCATCTACATGTCTGTCGTTATGTACGATGGACGGCCGCGAAGTTCAGGTTGTGGCCAAGAAATCCAACTCAGTTCTGAATTTCCCCTTTATAGACGACGGTAGGAGACGTCGACCTCCCTACGGCGCATACTGTGCTACCTCTGCTTTACGCGTCCACGGCAGAGCTGCTTGCTGCGCCCAATCTGAATGAGTCAGCATCGGCGTCGACTGCTGTCAACGACACGAGGAACCTTTTGCCTGCCTCTCCTATACTGCCGCCGGAGAGAGTGCCAACGCACGATGGCCGTCAGCAATTGTAGGCAGTCTGCACCGACCACCTCTTTTCTGCCTTCTGGCCACATGTCGGACGACTGCCGTCCACCATCCGACTTGGAACAACATGTTGGGAAGTAACAGTCACCGAGGAATCATGAAAGACAGCGCTGTACCCCTCCTGATAGGTGCCTCCATCGGGATTGTGCACGGGACGTTGACTCTTTTGCTGACGGTACGCGGTCCTTCGATGCCCTGGCACCGATAGATGCGACATCTGTTCCACACCTGTCTTAAGTCAGAATCCACCTAAGGAAACCGACCTTCCACCGCCTGCGTCTTAAATGGTTTCGCATTTTTGTGTGTCTGACGCTACATGTGCGCGCACGTATGATAGCTTTCCATTGAACTGGCCCAGTGAGATGTCTGTCTCCTGGGTGGCCGACGTCGATGCTGAGGATGGACGTTCTGGAGGTGCAGAGGGCGATGGAACCACTTTGATGGAGACAGATTCCTTACCATGACAGAGATGTGCCCCTTCACGGGGGCCTAACAGGGAGATTCACCTGTTATTTGCATCACCCGTCCTCCTGGCGATTGCAGATTTTCAGACTTATCGTATAACCCCGATCAATATCAATGGCATTCGTACGTGCCACGAACTGGCGTTACTCAATGAAATGCGTTGCCCTCCTTCAGGAGGCACATACTGCTACTTTTCGTGTTCCCCATGGCATGCTCTTACATGTAGGTATCCCCGCTGATGCAGTTGCGCATCTCCAAGATGCTAGAGGTGTTGCTCTCACATTTTTTGGCGCCAGGACCATCAACGTTTGTGCGCCATCTGGTTCGGGTCGCAGCCTAGAACTTCCCAGTTTCTTCTCCGAGGCGGTCACGCGTCTCTGCAGAATGCCTTGACAATGGGAGTCGACTTCAACAACACCTAGTTACCCAAAGACCAACTGCTGTATTACCCTCTGCGCATAGCGCTTGCAGCAAGTGTCCAGCATCTCAAGCTTGTGGAGTCTTGGGAGCATGTTCATGGTGAGCGTCTAGGGTTTACACATTTCACTAGTCAATCATCCACTGGCTTCGATCTATATCGGCTGTAGTATTGTCGGCGGAGTGCAGGCTACTGAGGTCTGGCCCATTGCGTTTTCTGACCATGACGCCAACATCTGTGCCCTCAATCTCTTCCTGCACAGGTGTACCGCTGCTGGAAACCATGGAAACGTCATCTGACTGCTAATAGCTCATCGAGACCGCCTATTGTCCACGCTGCAATACATGTCAGTCTGCCCTCTCACGGTGGGTCCTCTGCACAAAGACTGTCCTCCATAATGCCTTGGTTGGTTATGGAATGGACAACACGGTGAGGTGGCGATTAGCCATGGACTTTTACTTCAGCATTCATTAGGAATATACACTCCTGAAAACTGAAATAAGAACACCGTGAATTCATTGTCCCAGGAAGGGAAAACTTTATTGACACATTCCTGGGTTCAGATACATCACATGATCACACTGACAGAACCACAGGCACATAGACACAGGCAACAGAGCATGCACAATGTCGGCACTAGTACAGTGTATGTCTACCTGTCGCAGCAATGCAGGCTGCTATTCTCCCATGGAGACGATCGTAGAGATGCTGGATTTTGGCCTGTGGAACGGCTTGCCATGCCATTTCCACCTGGAGCCTCAGCTGGACCAGCGTTCGTACTGGACGTGCAGACCGCGTGAGACGACACTTCATCCAGTCCCAAACATGCTCAATGGGGGACAGATCCGGAGATCTTGCTGGCCAGGGTAGTTGACTTACACCTTGTAGAGCACGATGGGTGGCACGGGATACATGCGGACGTGCATTGTCCTGTTGGAACAGCAAGTTCCCTTGCCGGTCTAGGAGTGGTAGAACGATGGGTTCGATGACGGTTTGGATGTACCGTGCACTATTCAGTGTCCCCTCGACGATCACCAGAGGTGTACGGCCAGTGTAGGAGATCGCTCCCCACACCATGATGCCGGGTGTTGGCCCTGTGTGCCTCGGTCGTATGCAGTCCTGATTGTGGCGCTCACCTGCACGGCGCCAAACACGCATACGACCATCATTGGCACCAAGGCAGAACCGACTCTCATCGCTGAAGGCGACACGTCTCCATTCGTTCCTCCATTCACGCCTGTCGCGACACGACTGGAGGCGGGCTGCACGATGTTGGGGCGTGAGCGGAAGACGGCCTAACGGTGTGTGGGACCGTAGCCCAGCTTCATGGAGACGGTTGCGAATGGTCCTCGCCATACCTCAGGAGCAACAGTCCCCCTAATTTGCTGGGAAGTGCCGGTGCGGTCCCCTACGGCACTGCGTAGGATCCTACGGTCTTGGCGTGCATCCGTGCGTCGCTGCGGTCCAGTCCCAGGTCGACGGGCACGTGCACCTTCCGCCGACCACTGGCGACAACATCGATGTACTGTGGAGACCTCACGCCCCACGTGTTGAGCAATTCGGCGGTACGTCCACCCAGCCTCCCGCATGCCCACTATACGCCCTCGCTCAAAGTCCGTCAACTGCACATACGGTTCACGTCCACGCTGTCGCGGCATTCTACCAGTGTTAAAGACTGCGATGGAGCTCCGTATGCCACGGCAAACTGGCTGACACTGACGGCGGCGGTGCACAAATGCTGCGCAGGTAGCGCCATTCGACGGCCAACACCGCGGTTCCTGGTGTGTCCGCTGTGCCGTGCGTGTGATCATTGCTTGTACAGCCCTCTCGAAGTGTCTGGAGTAAGTATGGTGGGTCTGACACACAGGTGTCAATGTGTTCTTTTTTCCATTTCCAGGAGTGTAGTATGATGCCATATTTGCCAGAGCATCAGGCGATGGTGAATCGTGCCAGGGCATACCTCACTGCCCTCTCTGATGGCACTTTGAAGGAGCTGTGGGCAGAGCATGCACATATGATGGGTTCGTGCAGCAGCGTCTGTCTATGTACTAATTGATCGCTGAATGAAACCACTGTCGTAGGACTTTGATTAATGTTCTTACAAATGCGGAGGGCGGCGCTTAGATACTCAATGCGATGTGGGAACTGCTCTCCGTCCACACAATGTTATGCTTTACTCTGCACAACGTCACCACCTTGATAACAATAAGGCATTCTTCAGACTCTCCTCTGGCTATGTTCCTAGGAATACAACAATCGATCTGGTCGTCGGCGTAAGGGAGAAAGAAGTCTGTGATGCCATCCAGGTCGGTACTATGAACAAGTCCCAGCCCTGACAGCGTCTCGATAGAGGTTTATCAGGTACTTCAGCGCATACTGGCGCTAGTGTGGACGGAAATTTGTTCGGATCTTATGTCTCATGTTGTGCAGATCTCTTACGATTTCCACGGCTGTCTACTCACTCCCATTCACAAGCCTCAGGCTGCATAAAGGATATGTGATTATCGCCATTCGACACTGCTCAACAGCGACATGAAGATCTTTCCATGTCAGTTGGTTGTACAGGTTGTTTAATCTGACAGCCCTGTACGTGGTATCTCCTGATCATGATCAGACCTCGGGGTTGGGTAGATTACGAATACTGGGAAGGGGTGCTCCGCAGTAAGGGATACCCTGATAATACCGTCGACCCCGTAATACGCCTCCTTCGTGAAGCGACGTCCCGTGCACTCTACAGTGGCTGACTCACTTCTCCCATCTTGATCCGTCTTTCAGTTCATCAAGGCTGCCCACTCTCTGCACTTTTGTATACTTTCTCCATGGAATGGTTGCACTACAGCCTTCGTCAATGTCTATGTGGAATGTGTCTCAGTGGTCATGTATTTTTCTACACCGCTTATGCAGACAATGTCTTCCTCGTTCATCGTTGCGGTGCTGGTCAGGAAGTCGCTGCCAATGGTCATCACCTACGTCGAAGCTTCTGGTAGCTGCTTTAACGTCCGTAAGTCGAGCGCTGTGGCCGTAGTTGTGGGGCTTCTTGAGGACAATGCTGCTCCATTGCTTATAGCTGCTGCTGTCCGATCTTTAGTATTCGATTTCGCGAGTGATCTGAGGCGCGCGATTGCCCTCAACTGCTGGCGCCTACTCTCCCAATCACTAGCTGGCTCTTAGATCATCGTTTTCGAGCCCTGTCTTCCACAAAGAACACAATATGAAAATGCCTGCTGCATGCTAGGGGCATTGGGTTGATATGTTTTCCACGGCTTGCAGTTCAAGTTAAGATAAGAGAACCTCACCCTCCCATGGTGCAGAGGCGGTTTGGGCCTCTATATGTCCCTGACAGTGCGATGGCCCTTTTCGTCAGTTCTCAAATAATGCTATGGCACCGTTGTCCCACGTGCCTTACCAGCCTGTTGCTGGAGGCCCTTACATCACGTTCTCTCCCAGATCCTATCCAGCTTTCGGACGTCTCGCTGCCCTTCCCTTACTTTTATCATTTTTACCTCTAACTGAGATATATCCATACTGCGATACTGCTAATGCGTTTGATGTCCACGAAGGTGATGTAATGTTGCCACTGGTGTCCAGTCTGCATGGTACCTTACGTTCAATGGGAACTAAGTATGCTGATCAGGCCTCCACGAGGTTTACCTCGCTGACACACTGTCTGTGATGTTATAGACACAGAGGAGAATCGCCTGACGTGCGGATCGGCGATTGTACCAGCGCAATAAGAGATCAATGTTTGACGGAGCTTCGGTTTAGCCAGGGCAGTCCACAATTCCAGAGTGGCAGAGTACCTCCCAGCGGATGTAAAACGTCGCTCCCATATACTGAGTATCACATCAACGAGAAAAGGAACTGCCGAGTGAGCGACATCTAACATTCACGAGTAGCGGAATAGTTTCACCGATTGCCGATCAAGTTGGAGAGTGGCGACCAAAGCCCAGTGATCATAAAACCTAGCCGGGATAACGTGGACTGCAAGAATCCGAATCGGTCGATCCAGATACTAGAAGTCCCAGTAAAATATATAAATTTAGCCAGTGTCGGTTGTTTACACTCCCAAAAACCTTACAAGTGCATCGAGCGTATCATCTCGTGCAAATCTCGACAATAATTAAAATGGGAAGTCTGATCAACAGACGCAGAACACAGTTAAAATCACCACCGAACATCAGACCCCGAGGACTCCCACATAAAAGTTACATAATCTCCTCTTTATAAAAACGCAAACATTCCGTCCGCAACTCGTGATCTAGTGGCTACAGCTCCTGCCTCTGGATCATGGGGGTCCCGGGTTCGATTCCCAGTCGAGGCAGGGATTTTTTCCGTCTGGGGACTGGTTGTTCATGTTGTCGTCATCATTTCATCATCAGCATTCGGAAATGTGGCGAAATGGATTGTGGAAAGATTGGGAATTTGTACGGGTGCTAATAACAACGCGGTTGAGCGCCCCACAAATCAAATATCATCACCAGCGAACGTTCCACTGTGTGACCAGAACCAGACAAAGCATACAAGACAACGAAAGTGAGGTCCAAAAGTCTACAGCTTATTCCTCTGACAGATTCTAGAACTTCAACCTCATCAATGGGAATGGCTTCTCGAAAGACGAAGGCACAGCCCGTCAGAAATTCTGGAGCCCCATTAAAAACAGTGCGAAATCCAGGAACCGGAAAACTGGTAAATAAAACGCAGCAACACTATATCCACACAGGACTCATGTATAAACTGATGCTGTGAAACTAGGCACATTTCTGAAATCACTCCGTTAAAATTTCTTGTGTCAAATGTATACACCAGAGCCATCATTAAAAGGAAAACAACACAGAAAGAACAACAGAGCAGCATGGCTACTCCACCAATCACCCGGCACAGTTCATCGCGGAGTTCAGTAACTAATCCGAAAACGAGGGGCCAGTAGCGGCCCCTACTGAATCTTTACTGTTGGTTGTTTTCCGCGCCGCTGCACGTTCCGGCTGTACACATTGTTTAAGATGGCTGCGAGGAGTAATAAGTAGTAGGTGATGTAGGCGGATCTTGCACCACATCCATATCAATTTGTGACCGCCCGCCGTAACAGTTACACTGCAAGGCACGCCGACTCCCTAATGGAGGGCATTCAGAGTGGATTTCAGAGACAGCGGGAGGCAACTCTGGGATGATAGCTTCAGCAACGGAAGTCACAGTAAGCGTAAAATTATGATCTCCATCGCCGAGAGCAGACAGAGAACAGGAGGGAATTTCTGTATTACCAGCTGGGCCTGCGGTGGAGGCTGCGAAGGAGACGACCGACACACACTCGCTCTGGAGCAGCAGATATAGGGTAAATCAGGGTGATATGGTGAACAAAAAATTTGGGCCTCGTGGAAAACAAGAAATTGTTTATTTAAACCAAATAAAAGTGCTCTCCTTTCACAAAATACATAAGTAACACAATAACAGTACCGCACCCTCTTTAAGGCACTACAAAAGCTTAAAAAATACTTATTTTTATCAATTTCACCCATGTATATGAGTGATCTGGTGATTGGCCTTTGAGTGAAATGGTGAACTTATTTCCGCTGCTTTTTGCCATATACGTCACACATAGATTCATGTTTTGAACAGTCTTCATGCAGCCAACGTTGGTAGCTAATACATTTGATCCAATCCACATCCTTTTTAGTGCAACTGTACAGTTCACCGCACCCTACACAACAACACTCTTAATCATCCGCGTCATCATCATCGTCTTGCAATTGGATATCCAGCGACGAGTCGGATTCGGTGTCAGTGGTAGACGCTTTTCGTTTCTTAGGTTGCTTGTTTTTGATACTTCCTTTGGTTACGGTTGTTGCTTTGGTTACGGTTTCTCCTTTGGTCCTCTTTTTAGCATTTGCTCTACTCTTCACTCACTCATTTTGTAGTTTTCTGTTTCGCAGGTTGTCGGTGTTTTCTGAAGAAGTCTAAACCTCTGCTAAAACTCTGGACTTCTTCCTTGCAGGTGAAACTTTATCTAGAATAGGTATCGGTGAAATAAGGTCAAGAGTTTGCCAGGGGTTATGCTCTACCAAGATGTTCTGCAGCAATGAAAAAAGTCTGATACGTTTATCGTACTTAAACCCTTTGACCGTGCTTGTGAAACCACTTCCGATTTGTGGATTGAGACTTCCGGATTTCTTTTTAAGAATAAATGTAGCCAGTCCACTCCAGAAATTTCCTTTTCTCGGTTAAATTTGTGATGTTGGTTATATTTCTCGGCTAATTTATATGACATGGTACGTACTTCTGTCCTTGTCGGTGCAAATCCGAAGTATTGTAATTTTATGATATGTTTTACCAACGTTTTCTCACATTCTTGTGTTAGTATAGGCGACCCACCCAAAGGTTTTTTCGTAAAGCATCCCTTTGCTAATCGTCTCTTCAGCGTTGACCATGGAACGTGAAACTTCTTTGAGGCTTTATTCAGCCTCGTTCCATTTTGCACTGCTTTTACGGCAACTTTAAGTTGCTCCTCTGTAAATCAGCACTTCTGGATCCTTTTTGTCTTTTGTGAAATGTAGTCATCTTTGCCTGGAAAAATGGCGTTTGTTTTAACATTTACCTTTTTAATTACTGACAAACCAGACTGTACTTGCAAACGATATATAAAAACTAATTTTTAAATTAACGATTGTATTGAGACGTCTGATAAAAAAGAATATAACTCTTGCATGGGATAGAAAACACTAATTTTTCATGACTTTTCAAAAATAAAAGCTTTACACTTTACACATAAGAAAAGTCCTTCACCATATCACCCCTGCCCGAGTTCATCATTTCTCCCATTTGCTATGGGTCAAATGGTTAATAGCATGGCAAGAAGTTCAAAACACTAGACGCAACGATTTCTAGGTTATGTATTACATAATCAGTTTAAAAAGGCAGAATATGTCAAAAAATACGCCGCGGACTACGCTACCTGAAGTAACATCTACAAATGCATGCAGCATATAAATATTATTTAGCATCGAAAACAGTTTTTACAAAGTCTTACGGTTTTTAAAATGAAGCTGGTTTTCAGCACTTGCACACTGCACAGCTGATCAGAGTCTGTTGGCATGCAGACATACAGAGACATTTGTTTAACCAGTAAAGAATTAAAGCAATTCACCATTTCATCCAATTCACCACATCACCCTGACTTACCGTACCTGATACCACCTCCTCAACCTCCATCTCACCAGGGTCATGTGGTACTATATTACTGGTAGGTGTGACAAACACAACTCAATGGAAGGTGGTACAGGGGAAGGCAAACAAATTCATCACTATCTTGAGTACAACATTGATTGCTATGAATCGCCCTCGCCGCTGTCCAAGCAGTAGGAGAAGAGGGGTAAGGCATTTTTTGCAACAGCTGGATATCACCCGCAGTGATAGTGGAAACTGTCGAATGATGTCCAGAAACCATGGAAGATAGGTTTTGTAGGTTCTGGACCACTAGACCAATCTTATTAAAAATAAAAAATTACTCATTAACATTTGCAATTATTTATTTTCCATAAGATTGATCTAATAATCCAGAACATCCAAAATCTAACTACTATCGCTTTTACCTAATAATATATTATAATATAATATAATAACACAATAACAGCTATAATAAAAAAATCATGTTTACATATATTTCCCATAGGTGAATGAAATAAATATATAATAAAAATAAATATATAAAATCATTTACTTTTCACTTTATCAGCCATAAAATTATTATGAGCTGTTGTTTCCAAATATTTTTTGGAGGAAGATTTATTTACAGTTCTGCAGCATTTACGTTCCTTACACATTCTTTACATACATATTTATATCCACCTGGTTGACTTTTACCTTTATAAAATTCATCAATACTTTTGTTAATCATACATTCACTACACTGTCTTAGAGGTGGCTTGGCACAGCCTAAAGTCTGATTTAGCTGTCGCATAGTGTTGTTCATTTAAATAATATAAATTTTTTTCACTATCTGAAAATTGCATGACATCCTACACAATGCGATATACATTTTCTGTGTTTCGGACTTCCCTGATCCTATGTGCACAGAACTACACGAAGACTAAGTTCTGTATTAATAGAACTGCTTCTTTTATTTGGGCTGTTTTCAAGTACATAGGTGAGTGTATTGGACATTTTAGCCAAATGGGTAACATGTCCCACACAAATACACTATAATGACCTTTGATATGCGCCCTCTCGTTGGTCAACGATTGTGTGAAGTTTGGCTGAAGTATAGGAGCCTGAAGAATGTAAATATAGTAGGAGTACCACTAACAATGTATCTTTTAAAAATCCACTTCTTCATCAATTTATTTAAGGCTAAAATTCATTATTTTCTTAACATTATTCCATTTTTAATTGGAGAACAAGACTGAACAATTGATTAATGTGATTTGAACAATAAAATTTGAAACAAAACATTGAGAAAATTTCATCTAAAGTTATTTTCAATTGAACATACACCAATGCCATCTGTTGACAAAAGTTGGAATCTAGTTAGTTCAAGCTACTTTTCACAGATGTATCTACAGGGCTCAAAGTACAGCTCAAAACATATAAAATGTAACAAGTGGATAGTTTGACACCTATAAAATGCAAAAAGCCAATTTTTCTTTGAAAATGGAAGAAACTGAATTTTTTCTTCAAATACGTCCGTTCCATACTCAGAGTATGGGAAATACCGAGTTTCATTAAAATAACTTAATAAACAAAAAAGTTTATTTTCATGAATCAGCACTTTTTGACTTTATATTAAGTGACGATTTCTCAGTCAAATATTAACCAATTTTAAAAATTCAAAGTGCTAACATAATCTACATAAAAAGAGCTATCTATAACAAATATAATAAAATAAACAAGTAAAGAGGATGGATAAAGTACTTCCTTTCTTTTACTATTTATTTTTCATGTATTAATTGTATGTCTTTCTAAATTTATTTTGTCAGTAACAGATGAAGTTAATTGAAGTAAAACAGATGTGGGAATAAAAGGATGTTCAATTCTAAATAAAACATTATTTCCTTTCTTTATTGATAGAAAATCAAACAGTTTTGGTACATAATTATCAACAAATTTTTTATTCTCGGAACAACATCTCTTTAGAGAAAATTATTTTTTTGTTTGATTTTTCATTATAAGTTGGATAATCTCTGCCATCATTTTCAATAATACTAAAATTTATGTATAATTGTGCATGATTTGGATGAAACCAACCATCACCAATATTTATTTCAATTTCTGTATCTTTGTTAGGAACATTTAAATTGTTTTTTGTTTTCTCTTTCAAAGGGAATGAATAGAATTCATAACTATCAAATTTATTAATGACACAATCTAAGTTTGTTTCAGCAGTTACTCATTTATTAAGGAAAAAACTTATCAAGATATTTCTAAAACAACTGTTACAGTAGAACCATTTAAGTCAATTAAATTATCATTTTCATCAGTTATAGTAACTTCTGGCTCGGTGAGATTAAGATATGTGAACACAAAATAAGCTGTCTTGCAGATGCGGATGACTTAGTTGTGATGGCAGATTCGATTGAAAGTTTGCAGAGTAATATTTCAGAGCTAGATCAGAAATGTAAGGACTATGGTATGAAGATTAGCATCTCCAAAACGAAAGTAATGTCAGTGGGAAAGAAATATAAACGGATTGAGTGCCAAATAGGAGGAACAAAGTTAGAACAGGTGGACGGTTTCAAGTACTTAGGATGCATATTCTCACAGGATGGCAACATACTGAAAGAACTGGAAGTGAGGAGTAGCAAAGCTAATGCAGTGAGCGCTCAGCTACGATCTACTCTCTTCTCCAAGAAGGAAGTCAGTACCGAGACTAAGTTATCTGTGCACCGTTCAATCTTTCGCCCGATTTTGTTGTATGGGAGCGAAAGCTGGGTAGATTCAGGTTACCTTATCAACAATGTTGAGGTTATGGATATGAAAGTAGTTAGGATGATTGCAGGTACTAGTAGATGGGAACAATGGCAGGAGGGTGTCCACAATGAGGAAATCAAAGAAAAACTGGGAATGAACTCTATAGATGTAGCAGTCAGGGCGAACAGGCTTAGATGGTGGGGTCATGTTACACGCATGGGAGAAGCAACGTTACCCGCGAAACTCATGGGTTCAGCAGTAGAGGGTAGGAGGAGTCGTGGCAGACCAAGGAGAAGGTACCTGGATTCAGTTAAGAATGATTTTGAAGTAATAGGTTTAACATCAGAAGAGGCACCAATGATAGCACTGAATACGGGATCGTGAAGGAATTTTATAAGGGAGCTATGCTCTAGACTGAACACTGAAAGGCACAATCAGTCTAAAATGATTATGATGATGATGATGATGATGATGTTGACAGTAACTTCTAAATCTTGAATTGTATCAAAAATAGGAACATTTACAGGATGTTTTGGTTCATAATTTATTGGTCCACCAAATTATGCATTATGCTTAAATGAAGCAATAATATTAGTTTCTTATGTTTTACATACATTGAATCAGCAAGATTAACGTTTATATTTATTAATTGAAAAGGAATTATTTTAGGAACATCCTTAGCTACATCTTTTTCATTAGGTAAAATAATTCTGCTTAGAATTTCAGGGCTTTAACATGTACACTCCTGGAAATTGAAATAAGAACACCGTGAATTCATTGTCCCAGGAAGGGAAAACTTTATTGACACATTCCTGGGGTCAGATACATCACATGATCACAGAACCACAGGCATATAGACACAGGCAACAGAGCATGCACAATGTCGGCAATAGTACAGTGTATATCCACCTTTCGCAGCAATGCAGGCTGCTATTCTCCCATGGAGACGATCGTAGAGATGCTGGATGCAGTCCTGTGGAACGGCTTGCCATGCCATTTCCACCTGGTGCCTCAGTGGGACCAGCGTTCGTGCTGGAAGTGTAGACCGCGTGAGACGACGCTTCATCCAGTCCTAAACATGCTCAATGGGGGACATATCCGGAGATCTTGCTGGCCAGGGTAGTTGACTTACACATTCTAGAGCACGTTGGGTGGCACTGGATACATGCGGACGTGCATTGTCCTGTAGGAACAGCAAGTTCCCTTGCCGGTCTAGGAATGGTAGAACGATGGGTTCGATGACGGTTTGGATGTACCGTGCACTATTCAGTGTCCCGTCGACGATCACCAGAGGTGTACGGCCAGTGTAGGAGATCGCTCCCCACACCATGATGCCGGGTGTTGGCTCTGTGTGCCTCGGTCGTATGCAGTCCTGATTGTGGCGCTCACCTGCATGGCGCCAAACACGCATACGACCATCATTGGCACCAAGGCAGAAGCGACTCTCATCGCTGAAGACGACACGTCTCCATTCGTTCCTCCATTCACGCCTGTCGCGACACCATTGGAGGCGGGCTGCACGATGTTGGGGCGTGAGCGGAAGACGGCCTAACGGTGTGCGGGACCGTAGCCCAGCTTCATGGAGACGGTTGCGAATGGTCCTCGCCGATACCCCAGGAGCAACAGTATCCCTAATTTGCTGGGAAGTGGCGGTGCGGTCCCCTACGGCACTGCGTTGGATCCTACGGTCTTGGCGTGCATCTGTGCGTCGCTGCGGTCCGGTCTCTGGTCGACGGGCACGTGCACCTTCCGCCGACCACTGGCGACAACATCGATGTACTGTGGAGACCTCACGCCCCACGTGTTGAGCAATTCGGCAGTACGTCCACCCGGCCTCCCGAATGCCCATTATACGCCCTCGCTCAAAGTCCGTCAACTGCACATACGGTTCACGTCCACACTGTCGCGGCATGCTACCAGTGTTAAAGACTGCGATGGAGCTCCGTATGCCACGGCAAACTGGCTGACACTGACGGCGGCGGTGCACAAATGCTGCGCAGCTAGCGCCATTCGACGGCCAACACCGCGGTTCCTGGTGTGTCCGCTGTGCCGTGCGTGTGATCATTGCTTGTTCAGCCCTCTCACATTGTCCGGAGCAAGTATGGTGGGTCTGACACACCGGTGTCAATGTGTTCTTTTTCCATTTCCAGGAGTGTATATTAGGTTTTTTTAAATGAATAAATTTTTCTATTATTTTTGTTGAAATATTTTCGGTTTAAAAAGTAGAATATAAACCAACTAATTAAACATTAGGCTAACTATCACGTATTGGAACAGTTAATCTTTTTCTATGTATTGAAGATTCATCACAAAGTTGGAAAAGGCGGCTCATTTATCACTGAAAAAAGTTATTAAATAAATGAATAAAAAAAACAAGTGGTTATGGAAAACGACATTAATGATTGATAATCATATTTTAGATCCAGGATGGTTAAATAGAAATAAAACGAATCATTTATGAAGTATCAGGTATTTATAAAACAATGTAAAAGATTGAAGATAAAATTAATCAAAGTATTGTTAGTTTTATTGAAAATAAAATAAAATTATTCCATTAGACGGATGTGAAAGTAATTCAATTGTGGTATTCGATTATTTCATTCTACATCTACATCTACATCTACATCCATACTCTGCAGGCCACCTGACGGTATGTGGCGGAGGGTACCCTGAGTACCTCTATCGGTTCTCCCTTCTATTCCAGTCTCGTATTGTATGTGGAAAGAAGGATTGTCTGTATGCTTCTGTGTGGGCTCTAATCTCTCTGATTTTATCCTCATGGTCTCTTCGCGAGATATACGTAGGAGGGAGCAATATACTGCTTGACTCTTCGGTGAAGGTATGTTCTCGAAACTTTAACAAAAGCCCGTACCGAGCTACTGAGCGTCTCTCCTGCAGAGTCTTCCACTGGAGTTTATCTATCATCTCCGTAACGCTTCCGCAATTGCTAAATGATCCTGTAACGAAGCACGCTGCTCTCCGTTGGATCTTCTCTATCTCTTCTATAACCCCTACCTGGTGCGGATCCCACACTGCTGAGCAGTATTCAAGCATTGGGCGAACAAGCGTACTGTAACCTACTTCCTTTGTTGTCGGATTGCATTTCCTTAGGATTCTTCCAATGAATCTCAGTCTGGCATCTGCTTTACCGACAATCAACTTTATATGATCATTCCATTTTGAATCACTCCTAATGAGTACTCCCAGATAATTTATGGAATTAACTGCTTCCAGTTGCTGACCTGCTATTTTGTAGCTAAATGATAAGGGACCTATCTTTCTATGTATTCGCATCACATTACACTTGTCTACATTGAGATTCAATTGCCATTCCGTGCACCATGCGTCAATTCGCTGCAGATCCTCCTGCATTTCAGTACAATTTTCCATTGTTGCAACCTCTCGATACACCACAGCATCATCTGCAAAAAGCCTCAGTGAACTTCCGATGTCATCCACCTGGTCATTTATGTATATTGTGAATAGCAACGGTCCTATGACACTCCCCTGCGGCACACCTGAAATCACTCTTACTTCGGAAGACTTCTCTCCATTGAGAATGACATGCTGCATTCTGTTATCTAGGAACTCCTCAATCCAATCACACAATTGATCTGATAGACCATATGCTCTTACTTTGTTCATTTAACGACTGTGGGGAACTGTGTCAAACGCCTTGCGGAAGTCAAGAAACACGGCATCTACCTGTGAACCCGTGTCTAAGGCCCTCTGAGTCTCGTGGACGAATAGCGCGAGCTGGGTTTCACACGACCGTCTTTTTCGAAACCCATGCTGATTCCTACAGAGTAGATTTCTAGTCTCCAGAAAAGACATTATATTCGAACATAATACGTGTTCCAAAATTCTACAACTGATCGACGTTAGAGATATAGGTCTATAGTTCTGCACATCTGTTCGACGTCCCTTCTTGAAGACGGGGATGACCTGTGCCCTTTTCCAATCCTTTGGAACGCTTCGCTCTTCTAGAGACCTACGGTACACCGCTGCAAGAAGGGGGGCAAGTTCCTTCGCTTACTCTGTGTAAAATCGAACTGGTATTCCATCAGGACCAGCGGCCTTTCCTCTTTTGAGCGATTTTAATTGTTTCTCTATCCCTCTGTCCTCTACTTTGATATCTACCACTTTGTCAACTGTGCGACAATCTAGAGAAGGACGCATAGTGCAGTCTTCCTCTGTGAAACAGCTTTGGAAGAAGACATTTAGTAATTCGGCCTTTAGTCTGTCATCCTCTGTTTCAGTACCATTTTGGTCACAGAGTGTCTGGACATTTTGTTTTGATCCACCTACGGCTTTGACATAGGACCAAAATTGCTTAGGATTTTCTGCCAAGTCAGTACATAGAACTTTAATTTCGAAAGCCTCTCGCATAGCCCTCCTCACACTGCATTTCGCTTCGCGTAATTTTTGTTTGTCTGCAAGGCTTTGGCTATGTTTACGTTTGCTGTGAAGTTCCCTTTGCTTCCGCAGCAGTTTTCTAACTCGGTTGTTGTACCACGGTGGCTCTTTCCCTTCTCTTACGATCTTGCTTGGCACATACTCACCTAACGCATATTGTACCATGGTTTTGAACTTGGTCCACTGATCGTCAACACTGTCTGTACTTGAGACAAAACTTTTGTGTTGAGCCACCAAGTACTCTGAAATCTGATTTTTGTCACTTTTGTAAACAGAAAAATCTTCCTACCTTTTTTAATATTTCTATTTACGGCTGAAGTCATCGATGCAGTAACCGCTTTATGATCGCTGATTCCCTGTTCTGCATTAACTGATTCAAATAGTTCGGGTCTGTTTGTCACCAGAAGGTCTAATATGTTATCGCCACGAGTCGGTCTTCTGTTTAACTGCTCAAGGTAGTTTTCAGATAAAGCACTTAAAAATATTTCACTGGATTCTTTGTCCCTGCCACCCGTTATGAACGTTTGAGTCTCCCAGTCTATATCCGGCAAATTAAAATCTCCACCCAGAACTATAAGATGGTGGGGAAATCTACTCGAAATATTTTCCAAATTATTCTTCAGCTGCTGAGCCACAACAGCTGCTGAGCCCGGGGGCCTATAGAGACATCCAATTACCATGTCTGAGCTTTCTTTAATCGTGACCTTCACCCAAATCATTTCACAATTCGAATCTCCGTCAATTTCCTTCGATACTATTGCACTTCTTATCGCTATAAACACGCCTCCCCCTTCACTGTCCAGCCTATCTCTGCGGTATACATTCCAATCCGAGTTTAGGATTTCATTACTGTTTACGTCTGGTTTCAGCCAACTTTCTGTTCCTAGTACTATATGGGCGTTGTGACCGTTTATTAATGAGAGCAGTTCTGGGACCTTTCTATAGACGCTCCTGCAGTTTACTATAGGCACATTAATATTGTTATTCCTTGTTGCATTTTGCCTACTCCTGCCTTGCAGCGTCTCAGGAGGTGTCTTGTCGGGCCTAGGGAGGGAATTCTCTAACCTAAAAAAACCCATGTGCATTCCACACGTACTCCGCTACCCTTGTAGCTGCTTCCGGCGTGTAGTGCACGCCTGACCTATTCAGGGGGACCCTACATTTCTCCACCCGATAGCGGAGGTCGAGAAATTTGCACCCCAGCTCTCCGCAGAATCGTCTGAGCCTCTGGTTTAAGCCTTCCACTCGGCTCCAAACCAGAGGACCGCGATCGGTTCTGGGAACGATACTACAAATAGTTAGCTCTGATTCCACCCCGCGAGCGAGGCTTTCCGCCTTCACCAACTCCGCCAACCGCCTGTACGAACTGAGGATGACCTCTGAACCCAGACGGCAGGAGTCATTGGTGCCGACATGAGCAACAATTTGCAGTCGGGTGCACCCAGTGCTCTCTATCGCCGCCGGTAGGGCCTCCTCCACATCTCGGATGAGACCCCCGGCAAGCAGACAGAGTGAACACTGGCCTTCTTCCCCGACCTTTCCGCTATTTCCCTAAGGGGCTCCATCACCTGCCTAACGTTGGAGCTCCCAATAACTAATAAACCCCTCCCCCCATGTGCCTGCTCGGACCTTAGAAAATCAAGATATTGTAAGAGAATATTTTAGTAGAGACAGACACAAAGGTATGGATTGCTTTTATTTAGCCCAAACTTATCCGAAACTATGTAAACAGTTAGTTAGATAATTTAAAATAAATGTGTAGTAAATGTTGGAATAATGAGTTTGGATTTTTCGCAATAGATATGTCTATAAAACCAAATGAAGGTAAGTTTAGAAATAAAATACATTATATAAATCTTTAATTATTTTTATGTATAATAAATGGACACTAAAAAAATTATATTACATATCTATGATGATGGAGTTTTATCTGAACACATAAATAAATTTAAAGAAACTCTTGATTAATTAAAAAAATACGAAAAATCACAAAAAGTAGATCAATTTATGTTCAACATTATATAAATTGTTCACAGTAACGATAATGCTACATGTGGACCAGACACTTGTGGATGTTATTATTATGATAAATGTATAAGTAATACGAGTTATATTATTAATTTTTATAAACAAAAACATTAAACATAAACACAAACATAAATGTTAAACATAAGCTGAAGAATTAAAAGAACAGTTTAAGCTTTTCAAAAAGCAACCAAGAACAGATTATGCAAAATATAAAAAGGAAGATCAACCTGTTACCAATACTATTGAAAAAGTATAACAAGATTAGTAGATAATGATCTGAAAGCAGTTGAAGTAAATAGAGAAATTAAAACACACATGATTCCATATTGTATTGATATAGATTTAGGATGTTGTCGTTGTTGTGGTCTTCAGTCCTGAGACTGGTTTGATGCAGCTCTCCATGCTACTGTATCCTGTGCGAGCTTCTTCGTCTCCCAGTACTTACTGAAACCTGCATCCTTCTGAATCTGCTTAGTGTGTTTATCTCTTGGTCACCCTCTATAATTTTTACCCTCCACACTGCCCTCCAATACTAAATATGTTATCCCTTGATGCCTCAGAACATTTCCTACCAACCGGTACCTTCTTCTTTTTAACTTGTGCCACAAACTACCCTTCTCCCCAATTCTATTTAATACCTCCTCATTAGTTATGTGGTCTACCCATCTAATCTTCAGCATTCTTCTGTAGCACTACATTTCGAAAGCTTTTATTCTCTTCTTCTCCAAACTATTAATCGTCCATGTTTCACTTCCATACATGGGTACACTCCATACAAATACTTTCATAAACATCTTCCTGACACTTAAATCTATACACAATGTTAACATTTACTATACATTTATTTAAAATTATCTAACTAACTGCTTACATAGTTTCGGATAAGTTTGGGCTAAACAAAAGCAATCCATACCTTTGTGTCTTCTTCAGAAACGCTTTCCTTGCCATTGCCAGTCTGCATTTTATATCCTCTCTACTTAGACCATCATCAGTTATTTTGCTCCCCAAATAGCAAAACTCCTTTACTACTTCAAGTGTCTCATTTTCTAATCTAATTCCCTCAGTATCACCTGACTTAAATCGACTACATTGCATTATCCTCGTTTTGCTTTTGTTAATGTTCATCTTATATCCTCCTTTCAAGCCACGGTCCATTTCATTCAAATGCTCTTCCAAGTCCTTTGCTGTCTCTGACAGAATTACAATGTCATCAGCGAACCTCAAAGTTTTTATTTCTTCTCCACGGATTTTTATACCTCCTCGAAATTTTTCTATTGTTTCCTTTACTGCTTGCTCAATATACAGATTGAATAACATCAGGGAGAGGCTACAACCCTATCTTACTCCCTTCCCAACCACTTCTTCCCTTTTGTGTCCCTTGACTCTTATAACTGCCATCTGGTTTCTGTACAAATGGTAAATAGCCTTTCGCTCCCTGTATTTTACCCCTGCCACCTTTAGAATTTGAAAGAGAGTATTCCAGTCAACATTGTCAAAAGCTTTCTCTAAGTCTCCAAGTGCTAGAAACGTAGGTTTGCTTTTCCATAATCTAAGATAAGTTGTGTGGTCAGTATTGCCTCACGTGTTCCAATATTTCTACGGAATCCTAACTGATCTTCCCCAAGGTTGGCTTCTACTACTTTTTCCATTTGTCTGTAAAGAATTTGCTTAGTATTTTGCAGCTGTGGCTTATTAAACTGATAGTTGGGTAATTTTCACATCTGTAACACCTGCTTTCTTTGGGATTGGAGTTATAATATTCTTCTTGAAGTCTGTGGGTATTTCGCGTGTCTCATACATCTTGCTCACCAGACGGTAGAGTATTGTCAGGACTGGCTCTCCCAAGGCTGTCAGTAGTTCTAATGGAATGTTGTCTACTCCCGGAGCCTTGTTTCGAGTCAGGTCTTCCAGTGCTCTGTCAAACTCTTCACGCAGTATTGTATCTCCCATTTCATCTTCGTCTACATTCTCTTCCATTTCCAGAATATTGTCCTCAAATAAGTAGCCACTGTATAGTCCCTCTACATACTCCGTCCACCTTCCTGCTTTCCCTTCTTTGCTTAGAACTGGGTTTTCATCTGTGCTCTTGATATTCATACAAGTGGTTCTCTATTCTCCAAAAATCTCTTTAATTTTCCTGTAGGCAGTATCTAGCTTATCCCTAGTGAGGTAAGCCTCTACATCCTTACATTTGTCCTCTAACCATACCTGCTTAGCCATTTTGCACTTTCTGTCGATCCTATTTGTGAGACGGTTGTATTCCTTTTTGCCTACTTCATTTACTGCATTTTTATATTTTCTCCTTTCATCAAATAAATTCAATATTTCTTCTGTTACCTAAGGATTTCTACTAGCCCTCGTCTTTTTACCTACTTGATCCTCTGCTGCCTTCACTGCTTCATCCCTCAGAGCTACCCATTCTTCTTCTACTGTATTTCTTTCCCCCATTTGTGACAATTGTTCCCTTATGCTCTCCCTGAAACTCTGTACAAACTCTATTTAATTAGTTTGTCCAGAGCCCATCTCCTTAAATTCCCACATTTTTGCAGTTCCCTCAGTTTTAATCTACAGCTCATAACCAATAGATTGTGGTCAGAGTCCACATCTGCCTCTGGAAATGTCTTACAGTTTAATACCTGGTTCCTAAATCTCTGTCTTACCATTACGTAATATATTTGATACCTTCTAGCATTTTCAAGATTCTTCCGTGTGTACAACCTTTTTTTATGATTCTTGAACCAAGTGTTAGCTATGATTAAGTTATGCTCTGTCCAATATTGTATCACAGAGCTTCCTCTTTCATTTCTTTCCCCCAATCCATATTCACCTGCTATGTTTCCTTCTCTCCCTTTTCCTACTCTCCAATTCCAGTCACCCAAGAAATTAAATTTTCGTCTCCCTTCACTACGTGAATACTTTCTTTTATCTCATCATACATTTAATCGATTTCTTCATTATCTGCAGAACTAGTTGTCGCATAAACTTGTACTATTGTATTGACATTCCACGCTCCGATCCTCAGAACGCCAGTTTTCTTCCTCCTGATAACGACGTCCTCTTGAGTAGTCCCCACTCAACGATCCAAATTGGGGACTATTATATCTCCGGAATATTCTACTCAAGAGGATGCCATCATCATTTAACCATACAGAAAGCTGCATGCCCTCTGGAAACATTACAGCTGTAGCTTCCCGTTGCTTTCATCTATTCGCAGTAGCAGCACAGCAAGGCCATTTTGGTTACTGTTACAAGGCAAGGTCTGTCAATCATCCAGACTGTTGCCATTGCAACTACTGAAAAGGCTGCTGTCCCTCTTCAGGAACCAGACATTTGTCTGACCTCTAACCAGATACCCCTCTATTGTTGTTGCACCTATGGTATGGCCATCTGTATCGTTGAGGCATTGCAAGCCTCCCCACCAATGGGAAGAAATTTTGGGTATTTATCGCCAATTAAATCATTAAAAGATTGGAGTGTTGATAATATCACTGGAAAATATGATGATACATTAAGTGACTCAGAAGTTAAGGATACATTTAATTAATATGAACAAGTGAAAAAATTAAGAAAAACAACAGAATTGAAGCAATATGATAATGCTACAAAAATTAAAGAGGTAGAATATGACAATGATAATGTCGATGAAGCACAAACAAATGTTGGTAAAAGAATGTTAATAGATGAAAGTGAAAGAATGTTAAATATGTTAATCATTGTGAAGATGTAACTTTTGGATTAAAACCTGTTGGACCATTTTAATTTGTTAGTAAATTACCTGAAATATTTAATGGTGATAGATTAAAAGTTGGAGTGTAAGAATATGAAGGTACAGATGGATTAATGAATCTTTTAACTAAAAAAATTACTATAGATGATATGAATGATAAGTTTAATTCTGTTGATTTATCAATTTATGAAGATACGTTGTATCATTCAGGTGCACTATATTCTGAAAGCAACCT
The DNA here is from genome assembly GCF_023897955.1 of Schistocerca gregaria. Taxonomy (NCBI): domain Eukaryota; kingdom Metazoa; phylum Arthropoda; class Insecta; order Orthoptera; family Acrididae; genus Schistocerca; species Schistocerca gregaria. The sequence continues at coordinate 1,119,960 of NW_026061757.1, read as the reverse complement.
AAATAAAATCAAACCAAGTAGAGTTAAAAAATATAATAACTGATAAAAGAAATCGTTAATGTATATTTTCCATAAAGCTATTAATTGCCGTCAGACTCTTGATCATCATCAAGTGAAGCTATTGGATATGGTTTAGTTAAAAATACACAGATAGATCAATGGAATATGTTTTCATGAATTATATTAGACAATTAATTGATAGATCAGTAGTTATTCATGGTGATGAACTAGTGGGAAACAAGAATTATCAAAATGAAAATGTTAGTGTCTCACAAATGTTAACAAATAAATTTAATGATTTTATAATTGATGATCCAAAAGGAATTCCATATGTATTTAGATTTTTAAATAATCTTCCCCACACATTTTGGAAAAGGGATAAATATGGAAAAGGATTTAGTATATACTTTAATTAACAAATTGCCATTAGAAATGCATCTGGTGTGTATATGATTGATGAATTACCAAATAAGCCACTTAAAACTGAATGTGGTATAGTTAGTTTAGATACATCTGATAATCCTGGTACACATTGGATTTCTTATTACAAAAATGAAGGTAAAAAATTTGTCTTTGATTCATTTGGTGTTATTATAATGAAACAATTAGTTTATTATTTAGGAAAAGATGAATTATATTACAATACAGGAAGAATACAAAATTTTGATGAAGTAATATGTGGTCACTTGTGTATTTTTTGTTTTAAAATTTCTTTGTAAAAATTATAATATTAATGGTACTTCAGATTTAATAAATGGACATATTTGGAAATAAGATACATTTTTAAAACAAAGTGAAATGTATTTAATACATATACATTCGATCTAGAAAAAAAATGAAAATATGATTTATCAATTTGATCCAAATATAACTAATGCAATTACACAATTTCAAAAACAATTTAATGCTGTTTTTTAAGTAACTAAAGGATATATTGGTTTTAAAAATAGAAGACTTGCTAATGTAAATGATCCAATTGATGCAAAAGATGTAGCTAACAAACAATACTTAGATAATGATTATGTTACAAAACATCAATACACAAACATTTTAATACAATTTAATAATTATTTAACCAAAAAATAGAAAAAGTTTTTTAGATTATTTCACAAATGGAGATTTAAATCCATACTTAGAATAGTTAAGTAATCTTAAAGAAAAAGTATATGATAAACAAATAATTGAATTTACATTTATTACAGGTGGTGAAGAAAAAATTTATAATTTTGAATATGATTTCATACTTAAAAATATTATTATTGTTGGTAAAAATATAACAAGGGGTATAAACTTCGATGATTTTGATATAATGGTCAGTGTAGTTGATAAGCTATAAGAAATAAATAATAATACTCAATCAATAATGGTATATAAATCAAATTTTATAATGTAGTATTGAATGATTACGTTAAAACTCGTCTTTGGTGAATTAATTTAAAATTTAAATTTTAATAAATCTGTTATGTATGTAAATGGAAAATCGTACTTCAAATGCTTATCATTTTTTAAAGTGTAAAAAATTTACTGATACACATAATCTGCATAGAGTTACAACTAAAAACGAAAGACAAAGAATTGGAGGTCTTTGTACAATTTATAAATGTAAAACAGTAAATATATTTAAAAATATTTGTAGATGAACAAGGCAACTGCCTAAGCAGTTTTCAGACTGCGTCAATTTCTAAGACTGCATAACAGTCGATGGTGAAGGTTTAAACAATAATAATTTCATGAAAATATAATTAATGAATTACATAAACCAATGGGAAACAATTTTAAAAGAAGAAGTGTTTTATGGCAACCTGAACTAGTGGAAATGGAGTCAGGTAATTTAAAAGGTATTTCTAAAAAAATTTTTTATTGACTTTTATTTATGTCTTTTCGAAATTTGTTTGGTCTGTTCCCTTTAAAGATGAAACTGGTAACAATGTAGTTGATGCTTTTCCAAAAATGTTATAGATAGACAACCAAGAATTCTATGACAAAGACATTAAAGAATTAAAAATATATATAACATTAACCATTATTCCACTTTTTCAGAATTTCTTTAGAAGGAAAGAAATGCAAAATGGAAAGTAACATAGCTCCTCAACTGGAACAACTTGCTGATCAACTACAATTTCCTGTTGTAAGACTTCATGAATTTTGTAGAATAAATAACTTACATGGATATTCAAGTTTATGTAAAGCTGGTTTAATTACATTGATTATTAGTAATTATTCAAGTATTATACCAGTACTAAGTGAAAATAATACAAACATTGTTAAAAATAATACATGTAAAATAAGTGAAAATCATAAAAATTATTTAGCTGAAGTAAGTAAAAAATTTATAAATATCGTCAGTATTTATGTACCTGAACACAGTTCTAAGACTGCAACAGCCATCACTGAAGAAGTAAGTGAAATCAAACAAATATTGTTAAAAATAATAAAGCTGAACCTAGTGAAAATCTTTGGAAAAAGTTACCATTTTATGGTATTTATGAAGTTTTCTCACTAAAGCAGATACACCATTAAAAAAGTATTTCCATTTTCTAGAAATGGTTTTGTAAAACTAAAAGATAGGATAACAATTTAAGATTACTTAGTTGAAAGGCATTTGGAAACAGATTAAATTTATAAATTTAGGTAATAATATATATATATATATATATATATATATATATATATATATATATATATGTACTTGATCCAAATCATTTCTTAAATGCTGTAAAAACAATTTTTTTAAAAGACTATTTAAAAGTACATCATGGTGATAAGATAAATTTTTGATTTATATTGTGAAAATAAAAATCAAACAGATGAAACAAATAAAAATGTTCAAGAATTTGGAGTGCAGACACCAAACTATACTATTTTAACAAAAAAAAGATGTTAATAAGAAATTCAAAAAATGGTAAAAGGCATATTTTGGAAAAAATATCTAATTTTCAAGCCTGTGGATCTGGATGCTCATTAAACAGAATAATTGGTTTACAATTTGCAATTAACAAATATGTTCCTTGAAGAGGATCATCTTACATTGATTTACAAAATAATATTAAAAATAAAAAAGCAAGTATTAATGGGAAAAATAATGATAAAAAATGTTTTCTGTGGTCTACAAAATCAGCTTTGTTTCCTGTAGATTATCATTGTGATAGAATAACAAAATGTAAAAACCTTCATCTTGATCATGATAAAAAACTAAAAATAATGAATCTCATATACTAGTTAATCATATTCTAGAAATAGAAAATATAATAAATGAATCTATTAATGTATATTCATTTGATGATGAAGAGGAAAATTATGAAGCGTATCCATTAAAAATAACAAATCTAAAAAAGAAAAACATTTAAATCTACTTTATTTTAAGAAAGATCTTACCTCACATTATTGTTATATAAAAATTTATCTACAACTGTATCAAGTCAAATTACCAAACATGAAACAGTAAATATTTTTTCTGATTTATGTTTACTACATTTTAATAGTAAAGAAAATTAGATGAACACCCAGAAAATTGTGTAACTAATAAACCACTATCAGTTGAAATGCCAGGTGAAGGAGATATTGTATATTTTAAATATTATCAATTTACACAAAAAGTTCATTTGTTATTTATGCCGATTTTGATATTATACTTTCAAAAATGGATCATTATGGACCAAATCCAGAAACACCGTATACAATGAAATATCAAAAAAATGAAGCAAGTGGTTTTTGTTATTATATTAAATATATATATTGAAATTATGGAGATCATGTTGTTTATAGAGGACCAAATTGTCATAAAAAATTTATAGAATGAATAAAACAAGAAGTTGAAAAAATTGGAAGAATTTATTCTGAAATTGAAGAAATGAAACTACTTAGACTTGCTGAATATGAAATGTTTTATAAAAGTACAATTTGTACACTATGTAATTGCCCTTGTACAAAAAGGATAAAGAAGTATGTCATCATGGTCATTTAACTGGAAAATATATTGTCTCATTTTGTAATACTTGTAATTTAAAACTACAACTACCTGAATTTGTACCTATTAATTTTCATAATTTAAGTGCTTATGATTCACATCTTTATGTAAAGGAACTTGGTTAAGATAATAAAAAATAAAATTAATACCAAATAATGAAAATAAACATATTACTTTTAATAACCTGACAAAAACTTTAAAAATGAGATTTCTTGATAGATTTAGATTTATTGCTTCTTCACTTGATAAACATTCATGAGATTTAAAAAAACAGTTAAAAATATTAAAAAGTATGTTTCTCCAGATATATTTAAGTTAGCAATTAGGAAAGGTTTTTATCCATGTGATTACATGGATTCTTGAAAACTTTGAAACAACACAATTACCAACAAAAGATAAATTTTATAGTGAATTAAATGATTGTGACATAAGTGATAAAGATTATGAACATGCCAAATTAGTTGGGGAAAAATTCAGTATTAAACATCTTGTTCAATATCATGAAAAATATCTTAAAACTGATCTATTAGTGCTAAGTGATGTTTTTGAAGATTTTAGAAAGACAAGTATAAATACATGAATCCTTCATGGTATTTTACAGTATCAGGTTTCTCTTGGGATGCAATGTTAAAAATTACTGATCAACAACTTGAATTATTACATGATTACGATAAGATTTTAATGGTTCAAAAAGGAAAATAATAATAATTTCACAATGTTGTAAAAGATATGTAATAGCAAATAAGAAATATTTAAATGATTATAATAATAAAGAAATATCAAATTATATAGTGTATCTAGATGCAAATAATTTATATGGTTACCATATGAAGCAATATTTACCATATGGCGTATTTAAATGGGATGGACGGAATAATTTTAATTCTACAAAAATAAGTACAACGTCAAACAATAATCAAGATGGATATATATTTGAAGTAGATCTACAATATCCAAAAGAATTACATGATTTACATAAAGATTTACCACTAGCACCTGAATTAAAAGTCGTTCCAGGTACAAATGAAAGTAAATTAATAACTACTTTAGATAAAAAAATAATTATGTAGTACATTATAGAAATATTAACCAATATTTATCTTTAGGAATGAAACCTACAAGAATACATGAAGTTTTAAAATTTAAACAATTTAATTGGCTACAGAACTATATAGATCTAAACACACAGTTAAGAACAAAAGGAACAAATGATTTTGAAAAAGATTTATATAAATTAATGAATAATTCTGTATTTGGTAAAACAAAGGAAAATATAAGAATTAGACTAGATATTAAATTAGTTTCAGATAGTGTAGTATGTCATAAGCTTGTAGCTTAGCCAAACTTTAAACATAGAACAATATTTACTGAAAATCTAACTGCTATTCATATGAATAAAACTAAAGTAATATTTAATAAACCTATTTATGTCGGATTAAATATACTTGATTTATCTAAAGATTTAATGTATGATTTTCACTACAAAGTTATGAAACCTAAACATAGAGAAAATATTGAATTATGTCATCAAGATACAGATAGTTATATTTACAATATTAAAACCAAAGATTTCTATGAAAATATGAAATCAGTGATAGATTATTTTGATACAACTGATTATCCAACAGATAATATATATAATATTCCACTAGTAAGCAAGAAAGTTGTTGGTAAAATGAAATATGAATGTAATGGAAAAATAATGGAAGAATTTTGTGGTATATACAATTCAAGTAAATGAAAAAGCACTAAGTCCTCATGATAATAAAAGACATGTTTTAGAAAATAGAATACATTCATTACCATGTGGTCATTACTCATTATTGAAAATCGAATAAATAATTATTATGCTTAAATTTAATAAATATTTTCTATATAAATGGAGACTACAATCAATAAACTCAATGGTGTTAGTGTCTCAAAAGCGATGAGAAAAATAACTGAATTAGAGTTTATTGTTTTATATAACGTTACTGACTGTAAATATTTAAGTACTAGATATGATGAGAAAATATGTATGGAAGTTAATAATAATTTTAATGTGATTTTACCAGATAGATATTACAAATTAATTGATCCTTGTGAACTTGAAATAATTAAAAAAGTACAAATGAAACTGAAGTATAAAATAATGAAGAAACTTAAAAATAGAAATAATGAATTTTATGATATAGAATTCATGATGTGATTCTTTTAAAAAATTATTTTTCCCTTTAACTTTATTTTATTTAAATGGACAACACTAAGCGACAGCTAAAGCAGTCTTTAGGCTGTGCCAATCCTCAATTAAGACAGTGTAGTGAATGTATGTGTAAAACAGTATTGTGTGATTTTATAAAGATAAATCTCGAACAGGTGGATATAAATTCGTATGTAAAGAATGCAGTAAAGAACATAATAAAATTAAAGTTACTTGTAAATGTGGTAGAAATGTAAATAAATCTTCCTTCAAAAAACATTTAGAAACAACAGCTCATAATAATCTTATGGCTGATAAAGCAGAAAGTAAATAATTTTATTTGTTTTTTATTATATTTTTATTTCATTTACCTATGTGAAATGTATTTAAAAATTATTTTTTATTTTAGCTGTGATTTTATTATTATATTATATTAAATTATAATATTTTATTAGGTAAAAGGGATAGTAGTTAGGTTTTGTATGTTCTGGATCATTAGATCAATCTTATCGAAAATAAAAAATTGCGAGTGTTAACGAGTAATTTTATATTTTTAATAAGATTGTTCTAGTGGTTCAGAACCTACAAAATCTCACTACTGAAGATATAGCTTCAAGGTTACTACAGGGGACAATGTCAGCAATCGTTAACTTGCAACGCTGTTACAAAGAAGACCGTAAAACAAAAACTCTCCGCAGGCAGTTAGTTTCGAGATGGCCTCTTTCATTGGACAGAATACTGGTCTTCACCTGTCCGCTGTACGTAACATTAATATGATACCCACAGACTTGCAAATGATACGGAATGTTCTTTACAAGTTGCATTCCCACCAAAGTTATGCCGTTGTAATATTGTGCCTTTGCCACCGTTCATGGTGAGTACCTCTCAAGCGACAATGTTGCACCAAAACTTCGTTAACATTAATATCCTCTACCTCCAGAAAAATACTGAATATTCGAAAGTTCGTATATTCGGTGTCCGCATTCGCCAGTAGCACCATACCGACCGAATCATCTCTATGCTGGAAGGTAACCTTAGTACTATTCTTAGAATCAACATAAGCAGTGTGCATTTGGTCCAAAGTAACATGAAAAATAAAAACAAACCAGTCGTGCTTTCCTAAAGATCCGGCAGCACGCTACGTATCGACATGTCAAACGAATAACTTACAGTACCTTTCCATGCGACACTCTCGGACGCCAAGAGAAACATACAGGAGCGGAGAAGGCCGCTGTCAAACACACACCGAACGAAGGACGAAATCAGACAACGACGATGTCACCTACTCAAAGGCACAAACGCCACTGAAGCAATAAATCACCAAAGACTTGCGACGCAATGACAGAGCCAATACGTAAACAGCAATGTAAATGCTCGCTAAGAGCACCAGACAGAAAAGTCGTTGACGGGGCCGGTCCGGCACTGTGCAGAGTTCACGCTATCCATTCTTGGCCACTTCCGACGCAGTTAGAGCGCTCGTTTTGTAAATAGCATTTTTATTAAACCTACTGGTGGGACTAGGTTTTGCTGCATACACTTTTGTCTTGGACTGGGATGACGAATTGCATGCCAACCGCAAATTGCGACATTTTTTCGTCACTTTGTAGATCGATGGAGGACCTCCTTCATTGTCAGTAATGTGCATTCTGCTATCTTTAAACGTAATTTCATGATCGTCCCACGCCGTAGTTTACTGTAAAAATTCTGTGTGCATACTTTCCTCTGAGAGACATCTACTATATCCCGCGAAAAAGATTGTGCAAGAAGAGTTTTAAAAAATGAAATCTCTCATGGAGGCGAATACTGCAATAACAATGATATTACCAACCACTGTTCACGACAGTAATAGGAAAGAAAGTGGGAAAGTTCAGTGGCACACCAAGCCTCATCCACCACACATAAAAGGAGTGGCTGAAGAATGTAAATGTATATGTATATACAAATTACCCAGAGATTTTTTTTATTCATCAACCTTCTGACAGGTTTGATGCGGCCCACCACGAATCTCTCTCCTGTGCCAATCTCATCATCTCAGAGTAGCATTTGCAACCTACCTCCACAATTACTTCCTGTCCCTGATGTCTGAACAGATGTCATGAAGGAGAGCTTCACCTTGTCAGTGTATTACACATGCTCATTTTCTCTCCGATTCTGCGCAGAACCTCCTCATTCCTTGCTTTATCAATCTACCTAATCTTCAACATTCAACTCTAGCACCAATGCTTCGATTCTCTTCCCTCCCGGTTTTCCCACATCCCATGTTTCACTACCGTACAATGCCGTGTTTCAAACAACTTAGCCAGCAACGCATTTTTGCCAATGCTATAGTCTGCTTTTGACGTCCTCCTTGCTCCGTCCATCATTGATTATTTTGCCGCCTAGGTAGTAGAATTCCTTAACTTCATCTACTTCGTGACCATCAATCCTGATGTTAAGTTTCTCGCTGTTCTCATTTCTGCTACTTCTCATTACTGTCGTCTTTCTTCGATTTACTCTCAATTCATACTTTGTACTCATTAGACTGTTCATTCCGTTTAGCAGTCATCTAATTCTTCTTCACTTTCACTCAGGATAGCAATATCATCAGCCAATTGTATCACTGATATCCTTTCACCTTGAATTTTAATTCCACTTTTCAACCTTCCTGTTATTTTCGTTATTGCTTATTCGCTGTATAGATTGAACAAGGGGGCTGAAAGACTAAATCCCTGTCATACACTCTTTTTAATCCAAGAAATTCGTTCTTGGCGGTCCACTCTTATTATTCTCTATTGGCTTTTGTACGTATTGTGTATTACCTGTCTTTCCCTGAAGCTTACACCTATTTTTCCGAGAATTTCGAGCATTTTGTACCACTTTACATTGTCGAACGCTTTTTCCAAGTCTACAAATCCTACTAACGTGTACTGACTTTTTTTCCTAGTCTTGCTTCTATTATCAACCGCAACGGTCGTGTGACAAATAAATCACCTTTTATTGTGACTGGTAGCGCAGATTTTTCTACACCTTATAAAGGAACAGTCACTGAATTCAACAGAATTCATAATGGGTAAAATTCACTCTGAATTTTCTTTTCCATTCTTGTGTATATTATTTTTGTAAGCAACTTGAATGCATGAGGTGTTAAGCTGATTGTACGATAATCCTCGCACTTGCCAGCTCTTGCAGTCTTGGGAATTGTGTGGATGATACTTTTCCGAAAGTCAGATGGTATGTCGCCAGATTCAAATATTCTACACACCAACGAAAATAGTCATTTCGTTTCCACTTCAGCCAATGCCTTCAGGAGTTCTGATGGAATAATTTCTACTTGGGACCAAAATAGTATTGGCTTAGTGTGTCAGCGAAACATACCCTTATTTCTTATCTTCCCTAGCTACTGCTTCCGGGCGCAAAGTGCCACTAGAATGAGAAAAGAAGAAAAATTTCGATTCTGCACCCACATCTGATGTTTCTGATTTCTGAAGAGGAATAATATGAGTTGATGTGGTCACTTTCAGATCTATTTAGTTTCCATAAATTTTGGCAGCATAGTCCGCGAAGAGCAGCGACCTAATTCCATATTTAAAGATGAACAATCGAGATCGCAACAATAGTTCCTTATTACCGGTTAAGGATTACCTACAAGATATCTTCAGAATTATTCAGCCCCCCCCTATGACTGATGCTGGCGGCTCCTCGGGTTTTTCGTGTTACCACGATCGTTTTGTTAGTAACACAACATGTACATACAGAAGTACATTAGAATATTGTATTCTGATGTGTACGTCTACATGAATATGGCAGGTTGCTTGCATAACTACACAGATCTGAAGATGATTACACATTGATCAGAGACATTCATGAAAATAAATGTGCAATTGATACGCCAAATAAATAATAATTTTTTAATTTTTGTTTATGGAAATTCGTGAATATCATTTCTAGCTCCCGTGTAATCCGGATATTGATATAAGAAAATTGATTACGAGGTTGCTTCCAGTTACGCTGCTCTGCTCCAATATTGTGCAAACTACGCCAAAAGACACAGTGGAAATCGTAAATTACACGGGGTATTTAAAAAAAAATTGGCAGAAGTATAGCTGTGGTCACTGATTCTCATTCGTGCTTGGGTAGCTCGGCTGGTGAGCACTTACCCGTGTCAGGCAGAGATCCCAAGTATTAGTCTCGGTCCAGAACACATTTTTAATGTGCCGGGTAGTTTCACATCAATGCATACTTTGCTGCTGTGCGAAAATTTCTTTATAAATAGTACACTGCACAAAACTTTAAGTAAATGTAGTTGTGTAAAATAAAGTGTACAAAAAATGCAGACATTTCTACAGCAATATCGGCGCCGTTTGCTCAGACAGTCCACTACTGACTATAAAAATTGCAAGTGAATTGAACAAATATAACTTGATATTAAATTGTTCAAAGGTAGCACCCTCTCAGTACAAAGCGAAGTACAATACTTCGTATATAAAGCGACACATTGCCTACCAGCATTTATGTTGTTGTCAGTACCACACACACAGACAGACAGTTAATGTGACAACATATTTCTCTCAATTAGACTCAAATACTGAGTAGCCAGAAACTTTATTTGCAGTTCTGGTCACTACATTTGGTCTCTCTTCATAACAAAATGGCTCTGAGCACTATGGGACTTAACATCTCAGGTCATCAGTCCCCTAGAACTTAGAACTACTTAAATATAACTAAACTAAGGACACCACACACATCCATACCCGTTGCAGGATTCGAACCTGCGACCGTAGCGGTCGCGTGGTTCCAGACTGAAGCGCCTAGAACCGCTCGACCACACCGCCCAGCTCTTGATAACAGGTGCATACACAAGCTGATAGGTGATGAATTTCTAGAATATCGTTGCATATATTGACAGTATCCTGCTGAATAAATATAACAAATGCGCTTTCACACGCCGGCCGCGGTTGTCTAGTGGTTCTATTCGCGCAGTCCGGAACCGCGGGACTGCTACGGTCGCAGGTCCGAATCCTGCTTCGGGCATTGGTGTGGTGAGTCCTTAGGTTAGTTAGGTTTAAGTAGTTCTAAGTTCTAGGGGATTGATGACCACAGATGTTAAGTCCCATAGTGCTCAGAGCCATTTGAACCATTTTTTTGCGCTTTCACAATTTTAATTTTTAATGTTAGCGATAATTCTCTGTCCATTTGCAGGATTTATACACGAGAGAGACTGCGATACTCTTAACGTTTGTGAAGGAAATACTTATTGTGTTTGGGATTTGTAATGAAGTATTGTATTATGCGGTTACTATTTAATTCCAGCTAAGGGAGACATGTATAATAGGCAGGTATTTAATTTTTAATAAAAACCTTTGCACGCTGAACCAGATACAACAGTCTTTCTGTTATATAACTCTTTATTCAAGCATGGAAAATCATGTGTAGATAACTATTATCACTCCGTTTATTTTTGTACAATAAACCAGGTCCAAATGCGTGCTATTTTACACTAGCATGTCCAGATGAGTATATTGTGACTACTATTCTTTGTTTCTTAATCGTTAGTGCTTATTCTCATCGGAATTTACATTGAAGTCACAAAAGTAGTAAGGTACCTCCTGATATCAGGTCGGACAGCCTCTCGCCCGGTCTAGTGCAGTAACTCGGCCTGATATTGACTCAACAAGTTGTTGGAAGTTCGATGCAGAAATAGTCAGACGTGCCGCCTCTATAGCCGCCCATAACTGTGAAGGTGTTGCGCGTGCAGGATGTTGTAGACGAACTGACCTCTCTATTATGTCTCATAAATTTTCGATGGGATACACGTCAGGCGATCAGGGTGACCATATCTTTCGCTCGAACTGTCCAGAATGTTCTTCTAACCAATCGTGAACAACTGTGAACTGGTGACATTGCACATTTTCATCCATATTATTTTATCGTTGTTTAGGAATATGATATCAATAAATGGCTGCAAAGGGTCCTGAAGTGACCGAACGTAACCATCTCCAATCTATGATTGGTTCAGTCGGACCAGAGGAGCGAGTCCATTCCACGCAAACACAGCCAACACCATTATGGAGCCACAACCCCCTTCACAGTGCCTTGTTGACAACTTGGTCCCGTGGCTTCGTGGTGTCTGCGCCACACATAGTGTTGGTTATCTGTTCGCACTGACATTTCTACGCAAACGCCGCAGAGCGTTTACATCGTCCGGAACTGACTTTGTGAGCTCCTGGATGAGTTTTAGCGTCTGCAGTGCCAATTTCAGTGTCCACATCTCAATAGTATTGAGCCTTCGTGGTATACTTTGACGAGAAGCGTGTGTGAACGCTATCTACCGTCATCATTTTTATCTGAAATTGCCACTATTTTGCAGTAGGAATGATGTAAGAATCCCTTGAAAATTCTGCAGAACCTCTATTTATCCATTTCGAAACGTATGGAAGTTATTTTGAGTGCCAACGGGTTTCCTACACTGTCGTTGGCATGGAAATGTGTTGTGTTTTGGTTCCTCGTAAAATATAAAAATTCGGACTTACTCCTTAATAATGATGCAGTAAACATGAGCACGTTATATTTCCAACTTCTGTCGGAAGTGGACACTTGGTAATTTCTGGTGAACTCTCATAGCGGGCACCTTGTTAACCCGCGGATTAGGGCAGTCAGTTGCCCGTTTGCTCAAGTGGTGTTTCAGTATTTGCGCGCTCTCTGTGCTGCCGTCCAGCAGCTAATTACCACTTCGCAGCTGCTCTCCGTAGTACGTCACGAGCAGTGCCTCGTACGGCAAAGCAGGCAATCTACCCGTTTCGCGGAATACGGACACTGACCTAGTTACTGTTACCGCAGCAACCGCCGGTGTGTTTTATGGTATGAATAGGCATCTTGAGGATGTAGTCTGTAGGGATGTCCAGCCCGTAGTTGAGTACGAATGATGAACATCGTCTAAGCAACCACGGTTCTAGTATACCGTGTCTTTCGTTGTATCCAGTTTCACCTGACTGCTATAACCGTTCAAAATAATTATTTTGTAAATAAATGATTTTCGGTTTTTAATGCTGTTATTTCCAGTAATAAACGTAGCCATCGAACAAGGACTGAGAATTCCAAGACCCCATCAAGCTTTTGCATCAGACGTTTCAAGATACCTATGATCAAAATATCAAATAAAATGGGTAAAAAGAAGAAAATTTAGTCCATATAATGTTCTCCGCTTTCCTTGAAAAGCAGTGAAGAGTTTAATACTACAAAACTCACTATTATTCTCCTATTGATTCTAATTTTTTAAAACTGCTCAAAAGTTATGTTGCCACTCACTCAACTGTTTGAGCATTACGAATCGTCAGTGTTAAAAGATGAAAACTGGGGTGGAGAATTCTACTTTCCGTGTTATGATGTGCATCTCCAAGGGATACAAATATTATTTCATACAAATGACAGGTTAATAATAAGCTTTTGTGTAAAATTGGTTGCGTTCTCTTTATATAATAATTTCGAATTGAAAACATATGTATTCAAGTGTAATTGTTTATTTTTTAACAGGAGAGAATTGAATACAATGAATTTTTGACGAAATTAAAAATGCTTTTGAAATAATTTAAATGATCAATTTAGATACTATACGGAATAGAACATTTACCAAAAATAATTACTTGACTATAGTTAAAATTTCAGTAATTTCATAAATAACCGTTCTCTGATGTGTTGATATGTAAGTAAGCAGAAAAAATATCATTCAAAGACGATATAAATCCTTTGGCTGCCACAGGACTTCCTACCAACGATATACACTCCTGGAAATGGAAAAAAGAACACATTGACACTGGTGTGTCAGACCCACCATACTTGCTCCGGACACTGCGAGAGAGCTGTACAAGCAATGATCACACGCACGGCACAGCGGACACACCAGGAACCGCGGTGTTGGCCGTCGAATGGCGCTAGCTGCGCAGCATTTGTGCACCGCCGCCGTCAGTGTCAGCCAGTTTGCCGTGGTATACGGAGCTCCATCGCAGTCTTTAACACTGGTAGCATGCCGCGACAGCGTGGACGTGAACCGTATGTGCAGTTGACGGACTTTGAGCGAGGGCGTATAGTGGGCATGCGGGAGGCCAGGTGGACGTACCGCCGAATTGCTCAACACGTGGGGCGTGAGGTCTCCACAGTACATCGATGTTGTCGCCAGTGGTCGGCGGAAGGTGCACGTGCCCGTCAACCTGGGACCGGACCAAAGCGACGCACGGATGCACGTCAAGACCGTAGGATCCTACGCAGTGCCGTAGGGGACCGCACCGCCACTTCCCAGCAAATTAGGGACACTGTTGCTCCTGGGGTACCGGCGAGGACCATTCGCAACCGTCTCCATGAAGCTGGGCTACGGTCCCGCACACCGTTAGGCCGTCTTCCGCTCACGCCCCAACATCGTGCAGCCTGCGTGCAGTGGTGTCGCGACAGGCGTGAATGGAGGGACGAATGGAGACGTGTCGTCTTCAGCGATGAGAGTCGCTTCTGCCTTGGTGCCAATGATGGTCGTATGCGTGTTCGGCGCCGTTCAGGTGACCGCCACAATCAGGACTGCATACGACCGAGGCACACAGGGCCAACACCCGGCATCATGGTGTGGGGAGCGATCTCCTACACTGGCCGTACACCTCTGGTGATAGACGAGGGGACACTGAATAGTGCACGGTACATCCAAACCGTCATCGAAACCATCGTTCTACCATTCCTAGACCGGCAAGGGAACTTGCTGTTCCTACAGGACAATGCACGTCTGCATGTATCACGTGCCACCCAACGTGCTCTACAAGGTATAAGTCAACTACCCTGGCCAGCAAGATCTCCGGATCTGTCCCCCATTGAGCATGTTTTGGACTGGATGAAGCATCGTCTCACGCGGTCTGCACGTCCGGCACGAACGCTGGTCCAACTGAGGCGCCAGGTGGAAATGGCATGGCAAGCCGTTCCATAGGACTACATCCAGTATCTCTACGATCGTCTCCATGGGAGAATAGCAGCCTGCATTGCTGCGAAAGGTGGATATACACTGTACTATTGCCGACATTGTGCATGCTCTGTTGCCTGTGTCTATGTGCCTGTGGTTCTGTCAGTGTGATCATGTGATGTATCTGACCCCAGGAATGTGTCAATAAAGTTTCCCCTTCCTGGGACAATGAATTCACGGTGTTCTTATTTCAATTTGCAGGAGTGAATATTTTTGGGCTACTGAAACGACGTTTCGACTCCGTTCCCAAGAAAAGTAACGATCACTGTTTCCCGGTACTGGAGAGCAACATGTCTTAGCAAAGCTAGATCGCTTCTTCTGTAACGTGTTTCTTGCTTGTATCTATTTGTTGGCACTGTTATTAAAACAGCTCTTACCGCTTCTCCCGTTTCCTGTAACAATCAAATATATCCAAACAATGGAAGTTTTGCAAATAAACATTAATTATTTTTAAAAACAAAAAAATTGTAGCACCACTGCTATGACAGACTATTACAGCGGTTTTTTACCTTGTTATTTGTAACAAATAAATACAACCTGTTATACTGAGACCAAACAAATACTAAAAATTAGCGACTGTTCAACACCGGGACGGGTTTTAACCGATCGGTTTTTTCCATCTCTCTTGGCAGTAGAAAACGGGCTAGTTAGGTGTCCAACGAGCCCGTTAGTGAGAAGTAGTAGTCTGATACAACAAATAGTCTCGCGAATATAGTAAAAGGTTTTTATATTCAAAGGAACTCTCTACAATCTGATGGGAAAATGGCACTGTTGTTATTAGTACAGATAGTAATGAAATATATGCTCTAGTTGAAAATGGCACGTATAAAACCAAATTACTCTCGCCCTTAACATATTTACATTGAAAGCAAAATAAGTAGTGTTAGCAAGATGCAACCAATGAACGTTAGCAAATTAATACAGACAGGTCGTCTCACAACTGAAGGTAAAATTATTATTATTTCCTATGCTGGTAGGAACGGGTCAAAGTGGAAGTAACATATGCACTTACAACCAACCATTTAGCACAAACAGACTTATCCGCAAAGCGCAATTTTGTGTCATACATACCTACCTACATGATGGTACAGCAAGGAATTATTCGCGTACTAACTAGAATTTAACGAACAGGTAAAACTCTTTGCAATCGAATAAACTGTTAAATTGGTTGACGTGAAGAGGTTCTCTTAAAAAAGAATTACGGAAGGGAACCAAACTACTGCTTAACACCAAAAATGTTGACGAACTTTTGAATCACAGATTCTTCCGAGGAACGTTTATCCGGTCGGGACGAGTTGTGAAAGGCATCCACATTTTTCTTCTGTCCGTCAGTGTTACTAATGCTCAGGCTTGGCCACGCCAGAACCCAGTGGCCTAGTCTTGGGTGCTCTAGCAGATTGGTAGGTGTGCGTAGCTATTAGTTTACTGTGCTTACACTGCAACAGTGTTCACCTCGCTATGGATGAGAAGTCCGTTTTGTTCATAAAATGTAAAGAGAATGAGTTCGCTTAACTCAACAACATACCTTTCAAAGACTTAATGAAAATACCTGCACATATGTAACAGGAGGATCTCTGATTAAAGATAATTGTAGGAATATTGTATATTATATTTTCAAGCTCAGGATGTCATTTTCCTTCTCTTCATCAACCTGTTCATCAGCAAACATGTTTTGTTTCTCCCATCGAATACCTCAAGACCTTTCCCCTCATATTCAAGCACAGAAAGCGTTTGCCCGGTAAAAATCAGCTCTTAAATCTTTCTGTGCGAGTTCTGATTTCTGTTATTTTGTCGTGATGATCATTACTCCCTGTGTAGTTGGGCGTCTACAGAACATTTCCACAAGGAGGAGAAAGTCCTGTCACAACGAAAAACGCCTTTGTTTTAATGATTGCCACCCCAACTCACATGTGTCCGTGACATGCTTTCCCGTATTTCGCGATAGTACAGAACGAGCTGCCTTTCTTTGAATCTGTTCAATGTCCATCAGTCCCACCTGATGCGGATCCCACATCGCTCAGCAATAGTCTATCTACATCCATACTCCGCAAGCCACCTGACGGTGTGTGGCGGAGGGTACTTTGAGTACCTCTAACGGTTCTCCCTTCTATTCCAGTCTCGTAATCACGAAATGAAGAGGGTGGATAAGCGTCGTGTAAGCAGTGTCTTTAGTAGACCTGCTGAGTTTGCTACCTGTTCTGCCAATAAATCGCAGCCTTTGGTTTGCTTTCAATACAACGCTACCTTATCAACGGTTCAATTCATGTTATTCGAAATTGTAATCTCTCTAAGTATTTTGTTGAATTTACAGCCTTTAGATTCCTGTGATTTATCGTGTAACCGAAATTGAACGGATTTATTTTAGTACTCATGTGGATGACTTAACAGTTTTCATAGTTTAAAATTTGCTTTCGCAGGTCGCCCATCGACTACACTTCTACGGGCTTTTAACATATAGATGAAAGATACTCTTGTTCCTGACTGGACCAATCCAGTTCCCCAAGCTAAGGCAGTTGCTGTAAGTCCAACGTCACACATTTACATCACGTAATCCTCGTATGTTAGAAAAACACCTGAAAGTCTTATTAGGCCCAGTTTACAGTCGCTGGTGCAATAAGAGAATTTACGTTCAAAAAATTAATTTCGATTTCTACAATACAGGAACCCTACACAGTTTTTCTTTCCTGCACTCAGAAATTCCTCAGCTATTCACAGTAGGAAATATCTTACAGCAGCATTTTTTGACGTAAAGAGTGCGTATAGTAATGCTAAAATTCAGATTCGACAACAAAAATTGAGCGATATGGGCATTCCAAATAATTACTTGTTTACGTGTTTGACATTCAAACTTTCCTAAAGCACAGAACTGTATATGTAAGATCCCCCCCTCCCCCCCCCCCCCCCCCCCCAAAAAAAAGAAAAAAAATCTGGGCCTCGTATAACGTCAAGACGACTGCCTAAGGGCTCAACGCTGAACATTTTCTCTTTTGAATATACAGGCAAAATATGGAGATCATAATTTCCCCAGGTGTTGAATCTCTCCAGTATGTAGACGATTTATGCCTTTTTCTACACATCAGGATCTTGAATCTATTTGCCTGGGGCCATTTACGCATTAACCTGTTGGTTAGATGTTAAAAGCCTAATAGTTTCAACTAAGAATTATACTGTACTTGATTCACTTTAGTTGCAGGAGGATAAAATGGACAGGCTCAGGCTTCTTATTATGAGGCCTATTCTTTCTGCTAGTGAGTGAAGTGAAATTTTTAAGGCTGATATTTGACATTTGCTTAAGACGGTTTGATCACGTATCTCATACAATAAAAAAAAACGGAAAACAATATTGGCGCAATGAGATCTGTAGCTGGAACTTGATGGGATCCATATACTTAGATTCTCTTAACCATTTACAGGGGGCTCGTCCGCTTGGCCACCAATTATAGATGCTCCTTGTATCACCCCTGCTAAATGTGCACTTTATAAGAAAGACATGGTGCAATTCCGTGGTATAAAAGGCACATTTGCTCTCTGCTACTGACAGCAGTAGACTCTGCGTGTACCATCGACCGCTGTATTCCAATAGATTGTTGGAACTCAAGTGATACGTCAGTTGGGAAACCTCGATCCTTACTACTAAAGTTTTATGAAAAACTGTTTTGGCGCAATTAATTCAAGTTTCAATGCTTACATTGATCTCTGTTGGCCGCACTTTAGTCCATTATACTGACGACTTTCGATTTCAAAGGATTTCTAGCCTTAAAGCTGAAGTATTCCGAGCCGTTTCTTCTGCCCTCATTACGGTTGAATTTTTATCATGGAAGCGATAGTGGTTCGAGAGGCTATCAAATTTCATCCTCATGCGAGGCCCTAGAACCAACCCAATGATAGTACCTGACCCAAAAAGCCTTTAGCAGTATACTGTAAACCCAAAATGGAACAGTAAAATGAATGTTCAAATGCTGGAAATAATACGAGAATCATTGCTAAAAAGACGAAGAGGTTACGGAACCTCCTTTCTGTGAGTCTCAGTTCATGTAGGGTTGCTCTACAACGACAAGGTTGAAGAGCTGGCGAAGTGGGCCCGTATTTCTAGCCCTCTGATGGACTTCAGCCTGCAAATCCTCCGGTTCTAAGTTGATGATGCTGCAACTGGCCAAGGGAGAACGAGCTGAGGAACGGCACCTTTTAGTCTGACCCCTACGACTAAGGCAATATCTATCTTGGTACGAATACACACCAGTCATGGATATACTCGCATAGTAATCAACGATAATCCTTTATGCGACTCTAAGGGGAAAGAGGAAGTAGACATGAAACACTTGTTGTTTTCCTGCAGATTCTTCGATGCGCATCAATTCCGTTTACTTTGCAATCCATACAAGTGAAGGAGCCATTTCCAACGAGAGCTCCTGCTTTAGTGTGTTACGAAGATCCTCAAATATATGAAACTCTCTTCTATTTACAGCGAGACTTAATGTGTATACGTAATACTTAGTGTTAAATTTCTGGTTGCACAATCGTTATACTCTCTGCGTGTGTACTTCCCAATATCTGTTGAGTTCTCTTTTTCCTCTATAGCTGAAGTGCCAAGATTCCTTAGTGGTAGGTACTGAACCAAAACGAAAACTATAAAATAATTTAAAATCTTTGTTCAAATTATTTATATTTTGACTTCCCTGTATGTATGTTCTTATACTTGTACCAACCTGTCGGCAGTAAGGTTCAATAAACGTAAGCCCAATAAATAAAAGAACCTACCGTAAGATATTACATCCTGGATACATCCTGTGCACAATTTAGTCACATTTTCAATGTAGAATATGTTTCAACCTTACAAACTGTGAGTAAACTAGAAAGATAAACCGAATGTGACATGCGTTGTACCTTGTTGCTTCGATATGACGCTGTTATCTTTGATGTTCTATCCACATTGTGCTCCAGATTTACTGCTGCTTCAGGTACCTCTTCTATAGATAGAAACGACACGTGCATAGGAAACCTTAAATGATAGTAATAAAGCTACCTACTCTTTATTGGACCCTCCTTCCGGCACAAAACGTCGTCGCTCAGTACTGCACGGGACTCACGAGAAATACATGACCCACAATTAACACGTTAACATCGCATTAGTTCCCTTTCGGGTAAAACATCACAAACGCTCGGCTCCGTCTGGGGCCATGGGAAATCAATATGCCAATGAAAGTTACTTACTAAATGTCTTACCTTTGTCATATCTTATCAAAAGCTTGCATCTATTCAAACGCACAGTTAAGAATGATCGAACTCGTCTGAACTAATAGCTCGCTGCGCGCCAAAGACTATCGCTGGAACTCGTGAGTGTCAGATGCTGTGACTCTCGTCACAGCGCCCATATATCTCGTTGGCTCCATTACCGCACACATGATGACACATGCGTATATTGCCTAGAAGCAGGGGCAGGGTAATGACGTCATAATACAAGATGGTGGAATCCACGACGTCACGGTGGCATGCAATTCTTCAGCCATTTCAGCTTACGTACTGATTACAGTGAGTTGACCAAGAGAAAGACCTTTTTGGAATGAGGCATCAGCAGTAAAATACTTCTTCACACAGTGTGTTACAGTTCAAGGGAAAAGCTAAACCAACAAACAAAAATATTCTAGATATAAGTTTAATTATAAAATATTACATTTCTTTCACTGTTCAGTAACAAGTTCCTTTCCGCTTATGGGTGTCAAATTAGAAATCTCGCAAGTGACATTCTTGCCAATACTGATCCAACAAATTCATATTTAAGTCATATTTAACTTAGCAATTAGAGGCAGTCCTTGTCCTCATTCGTTTGCATTTCATATTATGGTCCTTGATCCACTTCTTTTCTCCAATTGCTTTACAAAGACATGAGACCACGCTGTTACAACTGAGTGTAATCAATTCACTGCTGTCTCCAATGATATAGCAGCTGAGCGAATGCTGTGGTCGTGTTGATCGTGCATTAACCATTTTGCTGAAGGTGTATCCAGCTCCAGCTCATGACACTGCGTTGTGCCTTGAAGAATGAAATAGCCATAAGCAACAACACAGCATCCAAAACGCGAGATCCTTCAGAACAAACTGATTTTGTGTGGTGCAATATCCTCGGCAATGAAAGAGAACCGTGTACGTTTTTCTAAAAAAAAAAAAATAGTAACAATGAACAGTCTCAAACTACTCTAAGAAAATCAGTCTCCCTTTCTAAGCATGGCCGTCCGGAGTGGTCGAGCGGTTCTAGGCGCTACAGTCTGGAACCGCGCGACCGCTACGGTCGCAGGTTCGAATCCTGCACGGGCATGGATGTGTGTGATGTCCTCAGCTTAGTTAGGTTTAAGTAGTTCTAAGTTCTACGGGACTGATGACCTCAGAAGTTAAGTCCCATAGTGCTCAGAGTCATTTGAACCATTTTTCTAAGCACGAGAGAATTTACCCTTACCTTGAGCATCGCATCTGCCATCTGTAATAGGCATAAAACTGTGGCGCGAAAAGAAGTTCAACAAGAAACTAGTCGCAACTTATATACAGCCCCTAGTTGCATCTGCGATCAAGAAGTTGAGACAAAGGTGTTATCACTATACGTGACTATACTTACATTTTTCTTTAGGGATTGAAAAGGGAAACCGCACGTTGGGGCTAACTACACAATCTCTGCTGCAATATTATATACATTTCTTTACATTTACTCCTTTACTTTACCAAATGTACAATGTTTTTACGGTGTTGAATCTCTAATATATGAGTATTCCTTATTACCGACATGGTTGTAGACGTCATCCCTGTATCATAATGTGGATAACAAGACAGTATTCGTATGTCTTCGAAACTGTGCTTTTATTTGCATTTCAGTTCTCATATCAATGAGAGACTGTTTCAATGTTTCTTCATATTGACGGGAACAATCGATTTAATATATGGGGCGCTTTTATAAGTCTGCACGACTCTTGAATTGATTTCTGTTTAGTCCTCTCTCTTCATAATATGCCGACTGAAGACAGGCTGTATTCCTTGTGCTAAAATTGACTGTACAGTCCTCTTCATAATGCTTAGAATACATCAAGTTTGCCTTCAACCTAGTTACGTTTATTGCATCGAATATGTTGAAATCATTGGAAAGCGAATTCTGTTCGACTGAGAACTAAAAATTATGTATCTTCCTGTTTGAGAGCTGTATCGAATTTAATTTGCCTTGTCCCTGTACTATTTCGTGATGCAGCACATTCAGTTAAATCCCTATGACGGAATGCCAGCCGCAGATTTACAGCATTTTTTCAGATGTTCCATAATGGAATTTGCCCTTTCTGGTATTTATGACATTTTCCAATACATTTTTTCGAGCACAGCTTTCGACTTAGTTCCTCATTCGTCCTAGAAAATGCAATTAGGCATGTATACCGAAAACCGGCACAAGTTCATGCCGAGCATTTAAAATAATATTCATGTAATCCTCTGCGAACCCAAATACCATACTGAGTGGGATGCAGAAGCTGAAACGTTCACCATTTTCAACAAATTCTTTTACTCTCCAATCAGCATTCTGCAATATAATTGCATCAGTTGGCGTAGAAGATGCACCTGCTGTCATTAGTGTTGCACTTGCCGAGTTGTGCATATTTTCATTAATGTGGTTATTGAAATGATATCCGTTGGCGTAGAAGATGCAGCTGGTGTCATTAGTGTTTCACTTGCCGAGTTGTGCATATTTTCATTAATGTGGTTATCGAAATGAATTTCTGAGAACTTGAGAGGTGTGCAATTCTTATTTAATTCAGTGTAATCTCTTTTCTCTTGTTTCATTGAGAAGTTTCCTTCAATATACAAACGACTCTCACATGGCAATAGATTAGTATTTTCATTTTGGGAGTGTTGTAATAGTTTACACTTCTGATTTTCAAAGTTAGTAATAGACTCGTCAAACAGAACTTTTTCTTTCAGATTCATTATATAACTCTTCTTCCTCTTCTCCCTCTTCTATTTATTTCTAACTCACCACAACTTCGAATGAGAGCTTAGAAAATGATGTTAGTTTTTATAGTACTGTATATGCTATTTGTCGACTGCGAGTAGTTAGCACATTTTCACTTCCTTCTTCTTCTTCTTATTCTTCTCCTCTTCTTGTTCTTCTTCTTCACATTCATCGTTTTATTTTCAGTGATAACGTGTTGCCGACATAGAATGCCAGTCACGTTTCCTTAAGTGTAATTGAATAGTTATTTCTTCACCAACGAAATCCACAAGATTTCCATCTTGATCTCTAATTGATGTACTTAATTCTGACACATATCGTCTCACAATTGTCATGCAAACAGACGACCCCGCTATCTTACATCCAGGTGGTACTGCTGGCCAGAATTGAGGTAATATGTATGTAGGTTTCTAATGGTTCAAATGTGTCTGAGTACTATGGGACTTTAACATTTGAGGTCATCAGTCCCCTAGAACATAGAACTACTTAAACCTATGTAACCAATGGACATTACACACATCCACGCCCGAGGCAGGATTCGAACCCGGGACCGTAGCAGTCGCGCGGTTCCGGACTGACGCGCCTAGAACCGCTGGGCCACCGCGGCCGGCTATATGTAGGGACAGCATTGTTGAATGAACAATGCATAGGACGTTAACACTCTAAATATTCACTGAATGTTCTACTGAATTTTAGGTTTCTTTCTCAATTACAGTTCACTTAAAACCTAAAACTGATGCCAAGTTGTTACCTAATTTAATACCAACATACACATTACTCCTCATCTCACGTGATTTTATTGCAGCTATTATTTATTTTATACCGCTTTTTTATTTTTCTCTGATACATCTTCATAGTCATTCTTGATGTTGCATGACTATCTATAATAACGAGGAATTACTGTCAGGGGACTCATAAGTCCCACATTTGAAAGTAACTCTGTTCAGAATTTTCTGATGGCATATCTGATTATATAGTTATTGTTCCTTGGCATCCATTGCGATACTATCACAATGTGCTAACGATTTGCCAATTCATCTTGAGTTCAGAAACTTTAAACGAAGTTGGTCACCATTCTCACTTTCAGAAGTCTGAAACATATTTCACTATTTCCGGAGGGGGTGGTAAATCGCTGAAGCTATCAAAGTTATATGCAAAATTACCTTTCTTCTTATAAAGAACCAAATGTGAAGTAGGTTCACTTCCTGCCTGGAAATTAACAATCGCACTTTAATATCTTTTAGGCTTCTTGAGTAAAAAGTATCTGGCGTAAACACAGTTGGGAAATTTAGTATTTTCAAGTTTTACCATAAAATTCTAAGTCAGTATTTAGTAAGCAGCCCTGTTGGAAGGATACTGAAGGAGAACTTTTTTCTTTCAGACACAGGCCAAAATCATGTTTCCTACATGATATTAATTCCCTGACTCCTCTGGGCGTGTTAATACATGCGTATACTTCCGTCCCTGGGCCCTCAGGACGCGTTAGCGAACGCCTTACATCATTCCGTCAGGTGCTCTGGACATGCTTGTATTCCACCACTTTGTGCTACTGTCACGTTAAGATAGGCGGCTCTTCGGGTCTGTGTGGGCTCCGAATGCGTTAACGGATAATGCATGAGGCACTTAGCCCCCAGGTAGAGCGACCAAGTAGCCACAATTCCATCCTGTGGGCTCAGCAGCTTTCCAACGTTTGATCTGTGTGCGTCTGCTGCTATGATCTTATTTCCACGCCTTTGTGGTTGTACAGAGAAAGAATCCATGAAGATGGTGGAAGGCAACAGTTTCAGACGGCTTCGTATAGAGGTCATTTCAATAATATTGCTGGGGAGACCATTTGGAAAGCCGATATCATTACATGTAGCTATTAAGCTTTCCTAGGGTTGTCAATAAACGAAAGTCTTTATCGAAACTAAAGTAATTACTATACATAATAATTACTACGTGTGACATAGCTACAAACAGTTCCAATTAAAGCTGAGAAATTCACATTGACTGTCGTTAATATTAAGTGTGCAAAGGCAGAGTATCCTTTTTTGTCAGATACTAAATGCAGTTGAAAGAAAAAAAAAACATAGTTTCTCTCATACACATCGATAGATAAAGATGCAACATGCGTCGAATGTAAGTAATATGGCAAGTTACACACCACTTTTAAGTTCTCTCACTTTCCAAATAACCTTGTTTCGATATCTTGATTTTTTCGAAATACATGAGCCGGCCGCTGTGGTCGAACGGTTCTAGGCGCTTCAGTCCGGAACCGCGCTGCTGGTACGCTCACAGGTTCGAATTCTGCCTCGGACATGGATGGATGTGCGGATCTTAGATAGTTATGTTTAAATTGTTCTAATAGACTCAGATGTTAAGTCTCATAGTGCTCAGAGCCATTTGAACCATATGTTTATATGATTCACGTTATACATGGACAGAACTCTGGACACACCCTTCCGTAGATATAAAAGCCAAAATAGTGAGGATGGTGACAGACATTGCTCTGCTCGCAGTTTTAATTGCAATATCAATATGTTACTTATACGTTTTTCACACAGTAATGAACTACTTAAAATGAATCAAATGCAAAAGTCTACGCATTGCGTTTTACCTCTGCAAAATTATGACAATTTCGTACTCTGTTTCGCTTAATTTGATGCAGCACAGTAACAAATATTGAAAATAAATTTAGTCTCAGAATCAGAATGTTTTCACTGAATACTTTTCTTAAACTCAGGTGATACGTATCTCATAGTGAGAAACATGTTAAGTCAAGCCCGTTACTGACAGGTCCTGTAATGCGACTGCTCTGAGCACACAGGACACAGTAATCGCATCCCACTACTTCTCATTACATCGCTTGGAAATCTGTCTTCCTATCACAAAACGTTCAGTTTGCTATCGTATAAGAAAGAGATCATACATGAATTTATAGAAGACATCTCATGAAACAGAATCAACATATATTACTTGAATAATGATAACAAAATCACTGCCTGTATTTGAATCCAACGTCGTTTATGCTACCAGGGCCCAAGCATAATCAGCCATCCACAACCGTTTTCATGTGCAGTGAAGAGGATCGTATGCAGTGGGCCAAAGTTAGCTGGATACCATACTTTAATTACTCTTTCTAGATTTTCGTCCACTGCGTACGATTCTGTTCATTGCACCTAAAAACGTTTGTGGATGTGAAGTTATGCCTGGGGACAATGTTTGGTGTCTAAACTGGTATCATGTGTTGAAAAGAATAAACGACGTTGCATTCAAATACAGCCGTTGGTTCCATTATCATTATTCAAGTACTTCGAGTCTGGCTGTATTTCCACTTTTCATGATGGGTTACCAGGGAATCAACCACTGTGAAGCTAAAACTTTACTATCGCTATTCCCTATGATAGCAATCAGGCCTCACTTAGACCCAAAATCGTTAAAAAACGAAAATTATAAGTTTTAGAGTAGGCAGCAATTCTAAATCTATTCAGCAATATGAAAACTTCAATGATACTGAATACTTCACATTTTCAAATAAAGAGAATGTAATGTCACCCAATGAAGCGCTAGTGCTTTTATTTTTATTTATGATGATATTCCTTGGTCTATGAAGGGATACTTTTCTATGTGTCGCCGTTATGGTGTAGACAGCTTTTATCTATATCATACATCAAACAAATAGCAAAATTCCGAAAGGATGAATTACAGAGAACGATAATGTAATTATTCTAGTCAAAAAACGTGAACGTCCTTTAGGGCGTATATTCAGAGGTCATGTTATCGCTTAGATGGCTTTTATTTTCCCTTAAAATATTATAAGCGAAGATGATATAAATAGGAGACATCGTCATATTAAGTCGACAGCTATATTTGTATTTAGAGGGAAGACATCATCCACTATGTCTGAGCAGTTCTGTACTGGAATATGCTTCTCAGTGCCGCAGCAAGACAGAAGAAAATTAGGGATTGAAATCTCGATGGAATGTCTGAAAGAGGCTGTCATTGCCTGGAAAACCGGGAGCCGAAGCTGAGTCTGTACTGGAAGAACCATTTAAACCCATTTCTCAACTTCTACAGAGATTTATTCAAAAAAGGGAAGCCTCGTGGCGTAGCCGCGCGGTCTGGGGCGCCTTGCTACGTTTCGCGCGGTTCTCACTGTCGGAGGTTTCAGTCCTTCCTTGGGCATGAGTGCATGCGTTGTCCTCACCGTAAGTTAGTTTAAGTTAGGTTAAGTAGTGTGTAAACCTAGGGACTGTTGACCTCAGCAGTTTGGTTCCACAGAACGTACCACAAATTTCCAATTTTTCCAAAAAGGGGAACTGTTCCGAAAGCAGAAGAAGAAAAATCAAGACAAAGAAGTTGGCGATGTAAAAGCGAACGAAAACAATGCATTTATGACAAGAAAGAGGAGAGAAGGAGGTGAACAATCCGGAGGAAGAGGAAGAGGAGGAGGACGATGAGGAGAAGAAACTGAATAAGGCGAGAAAGATGATAATGTTGAGTAAGATGAAAAGGAATCAGAAAACAAAATTATAGTGGGGCAGGAGGTGGACGGGCAGCAGCATCTTTAATCCAATAGATTAAATATTTGGTACTGTACTGATCTGATTTTACGAGTGTGGAAGATTAGTGCTTCACTGCCAGATATCGACGTAGATGATGTAAAAATTCATAATGTAAGGTAGGTAGAAAGAAGAAGATATTAAAATCTGTTGTTAAAAATTAAATCACAAAAAAGAATTGCGCAACATGCCATCTACAAAATTAAAATTCTTTGGACTAACAACGTCCAGAAACAATACTATCTCTCCTGCAGACCAGTAAACTTCAACAGAGTCTCTAAATGTATCCCATTAACATTTAGCATACAATAGATAAAAGTGGCAGATTATTGAGAGATGATATGCGTATTGATATGGAAATGTGCAGGCATGGTGAGAACAAAAAATTGATGCTCGAAAACTTGATATTAAAGATTGAAAGACAGCCCAGGAAATCGATACCATATATTGATTATTAACGCTGGAAAAACCGAAATGAATTGCTAATGTGATTCCTTTTCTTGATTGCTTCTAAAGTGATAAGTAATAATTCACCTGATGATGAAATAAAATGCACTGAAGAGGAACTTCGTGAAGCAGATGTTATTACTTGAAGTTTATGATGGCTGAGGAAAACGAAGTGAAAAACACAGCTGCAGAATAGGAAAATGTGTATAAAAACGAAGAGTCAATTGAAAGATATCCCAAAAAATTTGCAGAACGCAAATTCGAAAGATTTGGAAACAGCTCACTTAATTCGTGGAGATATGTTCCGTCTATTCAACTAAATAAAGGCAGTTTGTTTGTTGCTATACGCGTCCCGCTTCATTTTTTTTTTTTGGGAAGCATCATCAGTGGCCGGAAATACATGTTTCTTTTTATACATAAAGAAACGCCTTGTGTGATACATATAACATGCTGATATATTACATTTTGTCGTGTTTTTCTCTTGCTTGTTTGGTTAGAAGCAACTTTTGTAGCACAAGTTTCGTATTGCGAATGTATCATTCGGTGTTACGATTTCGAGAGCTGTTATCACATGTATGTATTCCTGGAGATGTATCTGTTGGTCTTCGTACTACTGCTGGCCGATTTCTGGCGTTGTTTCATACACACTTGTCACATCGCATGTTTCACATTCACTTCCATTTGGCGATCGTCATAATATGTGTTCTCGGTGTGTAATATTGCCAACTGTTATTGTGTGTTTGTCTGTTTTTGCTTCTATTGTGTTTGATGTTTACCATTTGTTTTGTGTGTGTGTACGTGTAATTAGAAGACTGGTATCCAAAACAGAAACTAAAGCTGTTCATCTGGTTTTGGAGCTATACAGAAGGTTTCGTGTATGCTGCTGTTTTCAAAGTCAGTAGGGTAGTTCATAGAATTCTGTGCTGTGTGTGGTCGAACGTTGCCCTGTAGAAACCGCACGATGGCTACGGTCGCAGGTTCGAATCCTGCCTCGGGCATGGATGTGTGTGATGTCCTTAGGTTGGTTAGGTTGAAGTAGCTCTAAGATCTAGGGACTGATGACCTCATATGTAAAGTCCCATAGAGCTCAGAGCCATTTCAACCATTTTTTACTTATCAGAAATATAAAAGTTTTATCAGCAGCCGGCACGAGCACGCACACGCACACACACACACACACACACACACACACACACACACACACACACACACACACACACACACATACATTCATTTGAACAAATTAGTTTTACTCTTGAGATAACACAGAGCTGTAACCGGTTTCAGTCAACACCATGCTCACATGGGAATTTCTTTTTTTACATTGACGTCACATGACATTCATGAAAAACTAAATTCAACTATGGAGATGGTCTGTGACCGAAACGGGTTGTGACTAAATAATTTACAAAACAGTGCTGTGTCACCATGATTTTTCCAAGTATATATGTTGTTGTTGTTGTGGTCTTCAGTCTAGAGACCGGTTTGCTGCAACTTGCCACGCTACTCTATCCTGTGCAAGCTTCTTCACCTTCCAGTACCTACTGCAACCTACATCCTTCTGAATCTGTTTAGTGTATTCATCTCTTGGTCTCCCGCTACGATTTTTACCCTCCACGCTGCTCTCCAATACTAAATTGATCATCCCTTGATGTCACAGAACGTGTCCTACCAAGGGATCCCTTCATCTAGTCAAGTTGTGCCACAAATTTCTCTTCTCCCCAATTCTATTCAATACGTCCTCATTTGTTATGTGATCTACCCATCTCATCTTCATCATTCCTCTAGCACCACATTTCGCAAGCTTCTAATCGCTTCTTGTCTAAACTATTTATCGTCCAAGTATCACTTCCATACATGTCTACACTCCATAGAAATACTTTCAGAAACGACTTCCTGACACTGAAACCTACACTGGATGTTAACAAATTTCTCTTCTTCAGAAATGCTTTGCTTGTCACTGCCAGTCTACATTTTATATCCTCTCTACTTTGAGCATCATCAGTTATTTTGCTCCCCAAATAGCAAAACTCATTTACTACTTTAAGCCTCTCATTTTCTTACGTAATTCCCTCAGCATCTCCCGATTTAATTTGACTACATTCCATTATCCTCGTTTTGCTTTTGTTGATGTTAAGCTTCTATACTCCGTTAAAGACACTTTCCATTCCGTTCAGCTATTCTTCCAGGTCGTTTGCTGTCTCTGACAGAACTACAATACCATCGGCGAACCTCACAGTTTTTATTTCTTCTCCATGGAATTTAATTCCTACTACGAATTTTTCTTTTGTTTCCTTTACTGCTTGCTCAATATACAGATTAACTAACATCGGGGATAGGCTACAACCCTGTCTCCCTCCCTTCCAAACCACTGCTTCCCTTTCATATCCCTCGACTCTTATAACTGCCATCTGGTTTCTGTAGAAATTTAAAATAGCCTTTCACTCCCTGTATTTTACCCTTGATTCCTTCAGAATTTGAAAAAGAGCATTCCAGTCAACAATGTCAATGTCTGCCATCTTGGATTGTGACGATATTGGTCTGGTCCGGCTTCTAGGCAACACGAGCGTGTGACATCTTTCCTATGATACCCAACCAAGAGTGTGCCGCCATGAGATACAAGTTCGGTCAAACCTAACCTAAGAGTAGGTAGCCACATTACTAAGGGTGGTATAACCTGTTGGTGTCTGTAGTAAATCTCGTTTTTTGCCAACCAAAGCATTGCGTATTATTTAATACAGAAATCGGACTACACACGGCCTTTACCAGTAAAAGGCTATCAAAAGCAAAACACTGACATAGTAGGAAATTGAATTCGGCCAGCTTTTGAGCAGTCACGTAGAGTACTCGTCTCATTCATTGTACATTAATATGTGCTGCCTTTTGAGACGCAACTGAGTTTTTTCTTGAACCAGACGGTATGCAACCATCTCCCTACGATCATTGAGTCACCTACGCGCCCATTACCAACAACAATACAACGCTTCTTAGAATGCAGATTTTGTTTGCTGCATAATGATTCTTGCGGAAGAGCGAGGAGGATATCAGGTACTGATGTACGTGTCAGGGAAGCAACCTAACGCATTAACGTGAGGTTGGGTCAGTCATGTTTTCGGCAGGCTTTTCGTGCGACTGTCGAATTCGCTTATCTTTGTCAGGGATGACTACTGATGTTCCGCCTCGAAGCGACAGTCTTCGACAGATGTGTGTCGACCAACTTACTGGCAAAATGCTAAAGAGTCTCCGTGTGTGTGACAAGAACCGGAGTGGGGAAAACTGGTACTGAATGTGGCCCAGCTCCTGGGTATGGTTACACACATGTGCAGACACGTGTATTTTCGAACACATAACGTTCGTTTTTGTTATTTTATTGTTATCATTGCATATTTTCTGGATCTTCAGTCTTCTGGTTGGTTTGATGATGACCACTATGAATTCCTCGCGTGTGCCAACGTATTCATTTCACAGTAGCATTTGCACCGACATCCCCTAAATGTTTGTTGGACTTATTCCAATTTTCGTCTTTCGTCGGAGCACTTCCATTCTCATTTTTCCCCTCTTGACTCCTGTGTTATATATATTATCCGTCTTTCGCTATAAATCACACTTATTTTCTTGACCATTTTGAACATTTGTCACCATTTTACAATGTCGAGGACAGTATTGAAAAGTAAAGTGCTATACAATTCCAGATGACTTTTTTTCTCATTTCCTGCTTCTTTGAATCCAGTCCTACACACGACCGCAGATAAGCAGTTAATTACGTGGAATAATTTAACTCGATGAAGTCCTGTTTTGAGATGAGGAATAACCCCTGTGTTCGCAACACCGATCTGCCTACCGAGAAGAAATATCTATGGAACCTCAGGATTTGAAGAACTGTTCGGCAGCATCAGCATGAATTTTGACGTTCCACGCCACCATAACGGGTAAAGTACACGCTCTGACCTACTCATGGACATTAAGGAGACTCCGTCGACCTCCCAGTTGGCAAGCACTAATCGTTTCAAAAACACGCGTTCCGGCACGTGTAACTATGCAGCACCCAACAAGTGGCTCGATTGGTGCAGGGCATCTTTCGACTGGTTGATGTTACGCAATAATAAGCTTGTAATGAAGAGCTTTCATTTCATCACGCGCAACTAGTAGAATGGTACGTTTGTTAAAATTTTCCCACCGTTTATAGTCATCTAATTGGATGTGAAAGCTTCTGCAAAAAGCAAAGAGAACCGCCAGCTGATGCATTTGAAACCACTCGTGTGGAGAGTCTCTATAGCTGCTCATTGATCAAAAACTAATGGGCTGGGTTTGCCCCCCTCCCTCCCATCCTCTACAACGTTTCGAGTGCTGTCGGAGTAGATAATTGCATTGAGCATTTCACTCGCTATACAAAGCTCTTGTTCACCTGTGTACGAATTTCAGTTGCCCCTAATTTTCCCAGAGAGCTAGCAGTGCGATTATTTCAACATTGGGCACCTTTCTATCAAAGCAACCTGTTGGATGAGGAAAAACAGGAAAGCCACGAGAAAAATGAAACTAAAAATTGTCATATCACCTTCATATTATTTTCTTATTTCGGTCGTATTAATTGGAGGAATTCTTAGTTTTATTGCAGAACAAACAAGTTTTCATGAGAAGTCCAGAGACACCTTTCGAAATTCAGTATTTTCTTATTGGTTCAAAATGGCTCTGAGCACTATGGGACTTAACATTTGAGGTCAGTAGTCCCCTGGAACTTAGAACTACATAAACCTAAATAGCCTAAGGACATCACACACAGCCATACCCGAGGCAGGATTCGAAACTGCGACCGTAGCGGTCGCGCGTTTCCAGACTATTTTCTTATTAATATAGCGTTATTTTAGTATCATTCAACAGTAAGAGCTACGTTTTGCACACAAGCCATCCTACAACGTTGTTGGGCGTTGTTACAGCATCAGCGTAGAGTGTTAAAAATGAGAAGCATCAATTGACACAGCTCTGCAACAAAATAATCTATTAACAGGAGGCACTATAGAACACGTCAGTTGGCTGTTCAGAGAGTGGTGATTGGGAAAAAGGCAGGTTTCAAATTTTCAATACATGGAACACTATACATTCATTTTAGTACGATCCATCACATTTATAATGTCTTTTGATAGCACAATACTCCACCGGTAATGGAGCATTCACGGAAGCAAATAAAAAAAAATGAGTGCACTTAATGAATGCCACATATTATAGTGTATCAGTGCAAAGTCCTTCGTATCATACATATACAGCCTAAAGCACTCGTCTGGAGTGGCCGAGCGGTTCTAGGCGCTTCAGTCTGGAACCGCGCGACCGCTACGGCCACAGGTTCGAATCCTGCCTCGGGCATGTATGTGTGGGATGTCCTTAGGTTAGTTAGGTTTAAGTAGTTCTGAGTTCTAGGCCCTGATGACCTCAATGTTAAGTCACATAGTGCTCAGAGCCATTTTTGAACCTAAAGCACTTTTATGTCATTCGCCAAGTCCAGACTAGTGTAGAGGTGTAGGATTTGAGTTTAAGCTCCACTCTAAATATGTTGGATACAGTACGCCGTGTGATAATCAGACTATCGACTGACCCTTACAGATCAAGTCCTCTAGCTTCCGCTTGTGAGCCACTACTTTCTGTAAAACAGCAGCTCCTGACTGCTACGTCGGTCACAGAACCACCAGGGCCCCCCGTCATAGCCTACCTTCCAAAAGAGCGACTAACGATGAATTGCCCATAATCCCGGCTAAAGAGTTTGCAGTACACAATAACTTACATTTAGCACCACGAGTTTTAAGCTGGACTGTAATGACACAGTGGTTTACACTGACAGCTCTAGGTAAAGAGACTCAGTTGGGATTGCTTCTAAGAATTTACCTATCAGGAGAATTCAGCATACTTTTCTCATCTGTTCCGACCCGCAAAGTACATAGCAGATCATGCACGGAGCGTTCCCAGCACAGAGGCCTGTCCATAACATCCGGGGAAGGTGTTATTTTGTTAGGTAAACCGCAGAAGATTATTCACAGCAACGAAAATACAAACAGAGCAGTCAAGCAGGATTCTGATGAAAATTCAGCGACATCAGACGAAGTTCCCCGGCGGCCAAATATGTCACTGGTGAGGATATTGTTGACTGTTTTGGAAAGAGAGTAGCTGGAAATGGCTTCCTCGTGCTTCATGAAGAATTTCCAAAATGCAACACATGCTGTGTCACTATGAAAATGCACTATCTTTAACTGAATGTTGCTTGTTTGCTGGTAAGAGACATTAAACGGTTTGGCTGGAGAAGTGCTGCCGCGGGCCGGTTTGCTCTCTCGGTGCCATTTACAGTCAGTCCACCTACCTGAATAGACTCCAGGTTGTCAGCCCCTTCACTCTGCGATGGTAGATACTGGTTTAGCCGACAGAAACGGCGTTCACAACAATTTGGCTATGTACCTACCACACAAAAGCCACATAACTCCAGTCTATGGGCAGTACCTGAAAGTTAATAAAAGTATTCGGGATTCTTGCATGACTCGTTTGAAAAAAAGTGTCTAAAATTGTCCACCTAGTTGGTTTATTGTCCCAGAAAAAGAAAAATGGCTATCAAATCTCTATTTAATATCCCGACACTAATCATGTAATGTTACTGACAGTCTCTGTAACAAGTTCACACCCAAAAGCAGCCAGAAGGTATTTAGTCCGACCCGATATTTTAAACGTAGTAAAAAGTCACTGTACCGACTACTTACAAGTTAACACAGTCAGTCGTTCAGTAGTCTTCTTGTACAGAAGCACTCGCCGTCTCGTAATTTGCAAGAAACACGTCACGCGGAGTATATGTACAACTTGAAATGTTTCCTCGAAAAATTTAAAATAAATCATTGACAGAGTTCAAACTTTCTAAAAGTACTCATCGTTGCAGTCGCTTTACAAATACATGAGAACCGACAAAACGAGCGGATTTATTCATTTTGGCACAAACTTGATCAGTTCGATTTATTATATGTGTTTACCATAAGACGGCCTCCGAGTGCCTATCTTAACTTATAGAGCTGAGATACAAAGCACTACTCAAACACGCGGCAAATGCTGAATTCCTATTGGCTGGTCATTCGGACAGACGTAACACATCCCTCCATTACACGAAAACTTTCTCACGCTTACATTTACATAGTTTTAATAAAATATCACATTAACTCTCTCAGTCTCTCCAAAACATACACACAAGCAAACAACAATGGAATAGCAATGTTTCAATGTACTTTTAAATACGTCAGAAATCTGTGGCAATGAAATTAAAGAAGGAAATTTCAGAAAATTAGATTTTGTGGACTTATCTTGGTTGTAGCTTCAATTGGTACTATACATGAATACATTATAGTCCCTAACTTGGTTTCACAATGTCAGCAGAGTTATTATGTGTTTTAGGCAAAAATTTATATCTCCGGAGTACTGAAGTTATTGATTTGAAATTTTAGCATTATGGTTTTGTTATTCGTAGAATTTCATATACTAAGCATGAAAATCTGAATACTGCCCACCACGATGTTGCCAGTATGCCAAACTCTTAATCTCAGACTATCACTTAATTCGACTCCATCATTATTATTTATTGGATAAACTGAACAGAAGAGCTAATAGGTCCTATTACCCACTTTAAATTTTGCTCTTTGTGTTGCCTATATGCAGGGACAGTGGCATCACACTCAAAAATGGTTGGGCCCACGGCCCTCCCCCTCCTCCCCCTCATCTTTCACATGACAAGCAACACCCCACTACTGTCTCTCTTCCTCCCAATCATTCTACCCTCCTCTCAGGCAATCACAGGCCAACAGCCCAATATTTAGAGACCGTTAAAATCTAACAGCCAATAAAATTCAACGCATTTGAGTTGGTGGGAAATTGAAAAAAAAATTAAAATTAAAATAAAAAATCTTGACTGGTTCAGTTGGCCAAGTTTGGATTCATAACCCCTTCCCTCCACCCTTCCGACTCTTCCAATCATACCATCACCTACATTCCAGTACTTTATAGTCGACAAAATGAAACAATCAATCACTTTGTAGTCTCATAGCAGACATCCTCTCTTTGCTCAAAAGCATACAAATGATCCTAATTATTTGCGCCATGTTCAAACTTATTTACCCAGAAAATTACGTAAAGGGTGTAAGTTGTCAGTAGCCATATGTATAATATAATCGCTGATGGCAAAAGTGATTAATAACAAGCACGCCTTAGTTGTTGTCTAAATTCGGTGGGTCACTGGCGAGCTGCGACGAAAGACTCTTCCAAGTTTGATTTAGTAACTTAGTAAAACACTATAATAGCAACGTTTATGTATTCTGGAAGGGTTTTATGACAGACTAGATACTGCTTCACACCTACATTGAATTTATTTAATCGATCACTATAAATCATCTCAATCGTCACAGCATAAATGTCATCTCGAAATTAAATCTGTATAAGAGTGTAACCTGCAGAATTTACACACCCACACAGACACCCACCCACATAGGAGTCCTTTTTTTTTTTTGGTGGGGGGATGCATTAAAGGCGGTGTCTATCACAATATTCCAACAACATGCACGGACGTATCGTGCTTGCTTGTAATTCTCTTCAGCAGGCAACACTGGAAGCAGTAAATAATTCTTTCATTCAGCGAGTGCACCAGTGAAACGCTGTCCAGGGTCACCACTTTGAGCACCTTTGAATGTTCTGCTCCTGGGCAATGGTACAGGAGAGTCAAGGTCAATTTTGTGTTGTTTTTTTTTTTTTTTTGTTCTAAATGGTTCAAATGGTTCTGAGCACTATGGGACTTAACATCTGAGGTCATCAGTCCCCTACTTAAACCTAACTAACCTAAGGACATCCCACACATACATGCCCGAGGCAGGAATCGAACCTGCGACCGTAGCGGTCACGCGGTTCCAGACTAAAGCGCTTAGAACCGCATGGCCACTCCGTCCGGGTATATTTGGTTCTCATTTAATTTCTGACAATTCCAGCAAGTGGACGAGTTTGTGATCCCGGGCTCAAAGTCAATGTTGTGTTATGTAGTTAATAAAGTTATGTTTCAGTGAATGGTACATTGTGATAAAATTTTAATACGTCTTTAGGAGAGAAAATGACTTGCCGAATAAAAAATACAGAATGCCATTTAAAAAAGTCATACCGCTGTTCATTTCTTTGTAAAAAAACAAAGCTACAACGAAGGCAATCATGCTGATTGAAGTCCCCCTGACGGCTAAAGAAACATTTGGTAATTTACATCTGTACAAACAGTTATTTAGGGTGGTCAAGATAAATGTGACACTCTATATATATTTATGTATATATACATGTGCGTATGTATACCAGAAACTTATAGGTTAAGGTGCGTTCGTGAATGTTCATATTTTTTCTTTACCATACACGATGAAAGGTACAACAGAGACACAGATTTACTATATCCCACATCTAAAGTGCCCTATGGTCCTTGTCAAGTCACACAGTATTAATGCAGCTTGTAAAATGTCTGCTATAACACCTCGCCAGTGCAAAAATGTGCATTGTTTAAGTCAACTGTCACAATGCGATTTTTCACGCACAGACACGTAAAAGTCAGACTGATGCCCTGAAACATTCTTGTAGAATGTAAGTCCATCAGTGCTATTTCCATTTGGCTAAAAGTGTAAAATGCTAGACAGATAGCTGAGATTGCAAGTGTGGCCTAAAAGATCGCCACAGTGGAACTAATTTGATCAGGCAGAAAATACGTGTTACTTATACTATGCTAAAGAGGTAGATATACAAACAAATACGTAGTCTGGATTAAGTCAACTACTGGAAGAATGTAATTAACTCTTTTATTTACAACCGCTTTAGGTGAAAGTCGCAATACGCACTCAGTTTAAAAATAATCACATGTAAACTGTTCTGTGGTGCTTGTCAGGTATGACAACGATATCTTCACAACTCAAACACGTAAAGGACGTTGCCATTTCTGTTTGAGGAAATATTATTGGTGGTTCATAGAATGGATTGTCACATAACGTTCATGCAAGTTTTCCAGAAATCCAACACATTAGCAAGCACCATTTGATAGGGGAAAAAATAAGAGCAACATGTTTAACTGTAGAAAAACCTAATGCATGTTACTAACAGCATAATACTGCTTTTTATATGTATTTTATTTGGCCGCAGTAGAGGTCAAACATGAAAACGAACTTTTTAAGAAAGCATTAATATTTGTCAATCGGAACTGTGATGTCAAAAGATTCTCTAAATCTTTGCAGATTTTTTTTCCTAAAGTCAACTATAAAATAACATCACCATCTAATAAAAATACACACACTCACACACACTCTTCTGTCGATTTTATTGCAACATGTCATTTACCTTGCACAATCTCGAAATGCACAAGGGGAACTTTTCCTCTGTTTACACCCAACAAAACCAAAGATGTCCAAAGAGATGTTGTACCGCCAAAGATGATGACAGAGTCAATATTTCGTAATTAAGATTACTTACCGAAACAGATGCACAGATGTGTATTTACAGGCCTCGAAAATTCGAATTATGCAAAAAAAAAAAAATTTTTATTATTCCTCAAAATACGCTATATTTCGAGTACAAAAGGCAGTTTCGAAGCACAACGGAACTTCATATTAAATATTTCTGGATCGATCTTTTATACCATGCATTAAATTCATCAAAATATATAAAAACTGGTTTCAAAACACAGATGAGCACTACTGCAGACCTAACTTAGAGCCTACAGCGCACTTGTCGACGAGAAACATCAAAATAAACAATGTTTATCTTATTTAAAAAACTAGTCTCTTATCAAAGACAACTAGACATTAAAGTGACTCCGTGCTAAGGTATTAACTTTATCTCTCAGAGCAACACTAGCGAAACTTTCCGGCCTTTAGACCACTCCTTACGAATGGGCGATGTCCCATTCACACACCACACCCACAATACCAACCACCTCCATCAACTCTAGTGCCTACTTAGTTGCTTCCGTAATGACTGTAGCCAAGTCGGATGGAACCGGCTGGGATCCGATTTAGTTAACTGGACAGAAGCTATGTGCAGTTGACTCACTTGAAACATAGTCTGCAATCATGTAGTCCACAGCTGATAACAGTGAGCACGTAGCGCTTGCAATCTGTATTTCGTTCAGTAAACTGCCTCTAGGCACAACAGTCCGCAGCTCGTGGTCTCGCGGACGCGTTCTCGCTTCCCGAGCACAGGATCCCGGGTTCGATTCCCGGCGGGGTAGGGGTTTACACCTCACTCTAGATGACGGGGTGTTTGTGTCGTCCTCATCATTTCATCATCATTCTTGAAAGTGCTGAGATTGGAATTTCAACGGGCGCTGATAACCGCGCAGTTGAGCGCCCGACAAACCAAACATCATCATCTAAGAGCACCAATTTCTCTCCTGGACATTGAAGTAACCTCAAAGAGATGCGCCAAACTTTCATTGAGTAGCTTGGTTTGGAATATCCGCAGTACCGGCTGCTGATCAGAATTCCACGACAGTAACGTCGTATCGTCGTAAGCAGTCACGTCCCTGCGCTGTTTCACTTCAGATGCAGGTGTTGAACAGAAATATGAAAATACAGTGATATATGCGTGCCTGAATGTAAATGTAGAAGCTAGCAAAGCCTGCACATTATGCTGTTATATTTTTTCAGGAAAGGCACATCTGCAATGCCCTCGACGGGTTGCAAGTTCCAGTCATGGTTCAACAGTGTTCTGTCTAGTTATGAGTTCATTATATCGGAGCCAAGTGAATTTGATTGTGGGCAAACTGTTCCCAGTCGTATGGTGTGTGCTTCTCTAACCGAGGCATTTGAAGTGTTTGGTGTTTCAAGAGACACTGTTTCGAAGATTTATTCTGCATTAGGAAAAGCGGGAAAATATCGCCCGCTAAGTCACAAAATGGTTCCCATGGCTCTAAACACTATGGGAGATCTGAGGTCATCAGTCCCCTAGACTTATAACTACTTAAACCTAATTCACATCACACACAGTCATGCCCGACGCACGATTCGAACCTGCGTCCGCAGCAGCAGCGCAGTTCCGGACTGAAGCGCCGAGACCGGCTCGGTCACAGCGGCCGGTGGTATGTCACAGGGTGGGCAAAAATGTGTACTGAATGTTCGTGACACACAGTCATTGAAGAGTACTGTGGCGAAAAATAAGAGGGCGACAGCTGCAAAAGTCATTGCAGAACGTGAATGTCGCACTCGCGAACCGTCTCAGCACAAAACAACACGAAGCGTGCTCCATAAACAGGAAATTACACTGCGAACTGGAATTTCAAAACCACTCATGAGCGTAAAAAATTCCCATCACAGGAAAAGGTGCTGCCAAAAGCAAAATGCCTGCACCATGGAGCAATGAAAGAATGTCATTTGGTCGGATGCACACTGTTTTTACCATCTGGCCAAGTTCTCATCCTGTGAGTGAAAAATGGCGGGGGTCCGGTGATTAGTTGGGCAGCATAGTGGTATTTCATGGGTCCCATGGTTAATGTGGAAGGTCGCATTACTGCAAGGTTTATGTGACCATCTCGGCTGATGAGGTCCATCCCATGGTACAAAGTTTGTTCCCCAATAAGGATGTCGTGTCACAAGACAAAGGAGCCCCTGCTCATACAGCTTCCAGCCTCCAGGATTTCTTGATGAGTATGAGGATGAATTTTCACATCTCTCCTAGCCACCACACTCATCACATCTAACTGTCATTGAGCCTTTGTGGCCTACTTTGGAGAGACGTGTGCAATCGCTATCCATCTCCATCATTGTTATCTGAACCTGGCATTATTTTCCTTTGGAAACTATACAAGGTTTGTATTGATCCATTCTGAGAAGACTGGAGGCTGTTGAATACGAACTGGTTTCTTACAGGCCGGTAATGTGTCGCACTTTTGGTGTTTCCATAGTTTTGCTGCACACCCATATAGTACAATAACACATGCACCTGATACTACCAATTCCCATAGACATATTTTACTATCACCTCGTTTGCTTGAAGTTCATGGCCACAGTAGACTCCACTCATGGCCCCTCCAGCCTATCTCGTTGGCTTCGGCACACCAAGGGTTATCACTACTAGGAGGCAAAGATCCCAGGGCCCTCGACAAAAGTGTGTCACGAAATGGCGCGCTATTTAAAAAGCCACACTACTTAAGAGTTATAAAACCAAAATACTTTAGACTTAAAGGAGGCCACTCACGGAAAAGTAGAATCATTGAGGTGGCGGTAGGCACACGTCAAGGAAAGAAAACTAGATAACTTTCGGATATCTCTTTCGACAAGCTAATCACACACACACACACACACACACACACACACACACACACATACACATGCATACACACAACTATGCTCCTACATATGGACAGTCACAGGGCCTATGCTATTTTGTAGCAGGTGGGCTGTTTGTGATGGGAGTAGTGTCAGATGGGGTGAGTGGAGAGAGAGGGAGGCGGGACGTATGGAGAGGGACTGGAGAAGGGTGGCTAGGGATTTGGAAGAAGGTGGTCTGTCTATGGGATGCGGCATGCTGAAGGCAGTTTGCGGACATGAGTTAGTACTGAGTGACATGACGGAGGAAGTGTAAACTGTTGGGAGCCTGAGATTGAGGCTAGTATGATTCACGGCGCAGAGGATGTGTTGTAAGTATAACTCCCATCTGTTTAGTTCAGAGAAGCTGCTGGTGGAGGGAATGATCAAGGTGGCTTGTGTTGCGCAGCAGCCACCGAAATTGAGCATGTTGGGCTCAGTTGAATGTTTTGCCACCAGGTGTTCAACTTTGTTATTCACCCATCGACATGTGGCAAAACAGCACTGGCACTGTCAGTTGAGCCTACACCATGCAAGGGGCATGAGCGCTCGCGCACTTCTGTCTGTGTGTGTTTTACGTTTGTGTATTGTAGTCTAACTCTTCAAGGGATAACTCCTAAAACTAGTTAGTTTTCTTTCTTCTGTGTGTGCTCATCGACAACTCAACACTTCTGCTTTTCAGTGAGTGGTCTTCTTTAATCCTGAAATACACTGATGGAAAAAAATCACATAACCAAGAAGAAGTTGTGCGTCATAAACGAAAGTTGGTAGGGGTTTTTCTACATCTGAAACATTGTGTCTATTAAAATTTGGGGCTCCTCGCATGACAGCGGTGCTAGTAACTATACTATGAGGATGAAAATTAGGCCATTAGTTACCTTTGGGATTGGGCATTGTGAGTTGACGTTAGTAAAGGACTGTTTCAAGGTGACAAAGACGCCAATGGCAACACCTGCCTGAGTTTGTACAAGAAGGTGGATGTTCTTTCAGCGACAGCGTAGAAACACTTGGCAGAGAAGTTTCCAATATACACGATTTCTGGCAGTAGTGATCACGAGAATGTACGGACACAAGAGGGTGGCCACATGGCACTAAGGAGAGTGGAGACCATTGTGTTGCGTGTACAGCTCCGGTGCATCCCACTGCATCTGCAGCAGCAATTCCAGCAGCTGTTGGCACCACTGTGGCACAACAAACTGTTACATACCAGTTACTTCAAGGACAGCTTCGAGTCAGATGGCTTGTAGCGTGAATCCCACTGAACCCAAATTACCACCATTTGCGGCTTTACTAGTGACAAGTGGGAACCAATTGGAGGGCAGAGTGGAGATCTGTTGTGTTTCCTGGTGATAGCTGCTTCTGGCTTGGTGCCAGTGATGGCTATTTGTTGGTTAGAAGGTAGCCAGCTGAGGGCCTGCAATTAACCTGCCTGCCTGCTAGACACATTTTACGTACACTTGGATTACAATCTGGTAGCTGATTTCGTTTGACATTAGCAGCACTCTCGTGATTATCTCACATAATCTAACTGCAAACTTGTGCACAGGTTATGTTAGTCTGGTAATTGGGCCAGTTGTGTTCCCATTCAGGAACAATATTTCAGAATGTGTTTTCCAACACGATAACGCTCGCCCACATTTCGCACTTGTAACCCTACAAGCTCTACAGAGTATCGACATGTTGCGATGGCCTGCTCGATTAACAGATATGTCTCCAGTCGAGCACATATGGGACATCATTAGACGACAACTATAACCTCATCCGCAAACAGCGTTAATCGCGGTTGTATTTCCTGACCAAGTAATCTAGTTTCTTAAGAAAAAA
This sequence comes from Schistocerca gregaria, assembly GCF_023897955.1. Classification (NCBI taxonomy): domain Eukaryota; kingdom Metazoa; phylum Arthropoda; class Insecta; order Orthoptera; family Acrididae; genus Schistocerca; species Schistocerca gregaria. The sequence goes on along the minus strand of NW_026061757.1, from coordinate 1,076,725 downwards.
TTTAATTTTTTAAAAGTTGATTGTTTTACTTAATTTTTTAAGTATAAATATTAAATTAACAGGCGCGCGACTCAGTCCCACAAACCGACATGCAGCACCTGTACAACACGATGCACACACAACTTCACGCTTACATACAACATTCTGGCGGTTACACCCTTTATTAATGCACCAGCATTTCACATTTCAATGGCTTACCTTCCACGTACATTAACCTGTGATCTTGCAATGTTGATAATTTGAACCACTCGAGACACTGTGTTTACCCAAGAGCATGTTCGCCGATGTAATGTAATAAAATAAAATTTATTTGTGACTCTTCTTCTTTTCTATCAGTGTAATGTAATAGAATGAATATGTGCCGTGACTTATATAAAATAGAAACACACATTAATGCAATGGCTCAGCATAAAAGAGAAATAACTAATGTAGGAATATTATTAACAGTGTAATATGTTGTTTAATTTAGCCCGAGGTGTGTAAGCACTCAGTAAACTAGCTCAGTTCTCAGGGTAGTTACGTAATCGTCTATAATTAATTGTCTTTTTCTTATTCACCCAACACTACAGATATTATTCCAGGCTCGTGAGAAGTCGTGTGCTTATTGCACCAGAGAATATTTGCCAAGTCTGTTCGATGTACACTACTGCAGTACGTAACTTAATATCGTGGTTTCGTCTCGATTCCCCAATGTAAGATAACAAGAGTAGCATCTACAAATGAAATCCTATATTGGAACTGGAATCCTGTGACCAGACCTTTACTGCATGGGATGTTAATTCGTTATATAAAGAAAATCTGTAAGTAAAATTGTTAAATTATTAGTAGCTGCCTCCGTTCTCGTAGGATCTGAAATAAGAGTAATTGTCCTAATCGACGGCACGTCTCGTACATTTGCTAAAGAAAAATGTTAAAGATTTTTCTAAGATGGCACCTAACAATGAAAATTCTTTGTGAAGGCCCATATCTACTTAAGACAATCCAGGTATCAGACTACCAATTGACTGACCACATACACAAATTCTTTTGACAAAATGGCCACTATAGTTTTCGGACAATTGTTTGCGCAATTTAAAAAATCCACGTACCGGGATTCTACGATCAAAGGGAATGTGAGTCAATGTGTCTACACAGTTAAATTATCAGCTGGTACAGAAAGATGAGCTTTACACAAGAACGTCCTCTTGGGTCCGAATCCAAACAGATAAGATAAGTGAAAGACAAAGGAAAGATAGTTTATGCATATTGTAAGTAGGCTGTTTAGGTTTTCTTATTGGTAACGCCACATAGCGCTCGGTATGAAAAAATCACTGGCTGTGCCGTGTGCAGTCTGTGTTTAGTCGGCATTGTTGTCTGCCATTGTAGTGTTGGTCAGCCCCAGCTGGATGCTAACAGCGCGTAGCGTTGCGCAGTTGGAGGTGAGCCGCCAGCAGTGGTGGACGTGGGGAGAGAGATGGCGGAGTTTTGAAATTTGTAAGAATTGGTGTCATGAGCTGATATATATATTATGACTATGAAGGGAAATACATTGTTTGTTCTCTATTACAATCTTTCATTTGCTAACTGTGCCTATCAGTAGTTAGTGACTGCCGTAGTTTAAATCTTTTATTTAGCTGGCAGTAGTGGCGCTCGCTGTATTGCAGTACCTTGAGTAACGAAGATTTTTGTGAGGTAAGTGATTTGTGAAACGTATATGTTAATGTTAGTCAGGGCCTTTCTTTCGTAGGGATTTTTGGAAGTCAGATTGCGTTGCGCTAAAAATATTGTGAGTCAGTTTAAGCACAGTTATGTATAATTTTTCTAAGGGGACGTTTCATATAAGCACAGTCTTGTATAAATTTTTCTGAGGGGACGTTTCAATATAAGAGCAAGAGTTCTTGGAATAACATGCCCACTGTAGTTCTATCTCTTCTTCTTTGTCGGCTGAAGTGGCCGTGCGGTTCTAGGTGCTGCAGTGTGGAACCGCGAGGCCGCTACGATCGCAGGTTCGAATCCTGCCTCGGGCATGGATGTGTGTAATATCCTTAGCTTAGTTAGGTTTAACTAGTTCTAAGTTCTAGGGGACTAATGACCTCAGAAGTTGAGTCCCATAGTGCTCAGAGCCATTTGCTTCTTCTTTGGCGTACTTGTCGATAATTTATAAAATTTATCGTAATTTTTAGTTTACATTTTTTTAAAACCCAAGTCCACCCAGGAGAAACAGTACAGCGAGAGTTACTACAAGCGGTCGATGTGAATCTGCAGCCGTTTTCTTCAAATGATAACAGAAAATAAATGCTGTCCGGAAATCGTACGCAGGCACAAAAATAGATTTGTTTACGTGTTTGAAAGTAATACCGATGTGTGGAGCTTAGGTTACCGTATGTTGAAATTCGTAGTCAGCCGTTGTAGGAAGCAGCTACTGACAGTTAGCAACATATATATTGAAATTCTGGTTTCATACTGCTGTACCTGTTATATCTGTGTAGAAGAAATTGCGAAAATGCTGTTTGGAGGGGGGGGGGGGAGGTACAGCTTTAGCGGTTCTACAAGGAGCATAAAATCACTTCAGTATAGCTTTGCTGCTGCCTACATTGTGTAGTGGCTGTGGAACGCTAATCTTTTGAATATACACACATACAGTACGCAGAATGCCATTGCGGTTTCTTGTCGTCTTCACGGTGTTGCAGTTTAAATGGCCAGCAGTGGAGACAGGAGCGGGCACGAAGTAGCCCTCGCCGGCTGCTCGTTGTGTGGGGAGGGCAGAACGCCGCGCAGAGCCGCCGCTTCGCGACCAGCCGCGCCGCCGCGCCACTGGGTTTTGCGCGATGCACCAATAGGGCCTCGCTCACGCCCCCCCCCCCCCCCCCCCCACACACACACACACACACCACGCCACGTCTCTCGCGGGCCTTTGTCCCGACCGCTATGCACTGGGACAGCGCCGCCTGCATTTCCCTGAAACCCGTCTCTCCGTCCACTGTTCATCCGCTGCAAATCAGAAAGCTCTCCGCAGCGCCATGTTTGCGCAATTTAAAAAATCCACGTACCGGGATTCTACGATCAAAGGGAATGTGAGTCAATGTGTCTACACAGTTCCGAGAATTTACTTTCACAGCAGTCTCTGAATGCATTTTCTTCAGTTTTCCCATCGACGGCGGAATATAGAAGACCATTCCACGCGGTACGAGCACAAATTCTGGCTCTGGCATACACAAACGGTTAAGTTCCTCATGGTAAAAAAGGGACGCATTACACACACAGGTTTCGCAGAAACTGTGAATTGAATACCTAACAGTACAGTCTTCTGTGGTACATCTGTGCTACGACAGACATCGACAGGAAGCTCTCCAACCTGCTCGGTGCCTCTTGCTTAGCGATTTCCTGTCGAAACTATGAAAAACTCTACCTAAGGATTTTATACACCGGGCGATCAAAAAGCCAGTATAAATTTGTAAACTGGATATATCACGGAATAATATAGATAAAGAGGTACAAATTGACTCACATGCTTGGAATGACATGGGGTTTTATTAGGACCAAAAAAGTACAGAAGTTCAAAAAAGTCCGACAGATGGCGCTTCATCTGATCAGAATAGCAATAATTAGCATAACAAAGTAAGACAAATCAAAGATCATGTTATTTACAGGAAACGCTCAATATGTCCACCATCACTCCTCAAGAATAGCTGTAGCCGAGGAATAATCTTGTGAACAGCACTGTGAGGCATGTCCGGAGTTATGGTGAGGCATTGGCGTCCGATGTTGTCTTTCAGCATCCCTAAAGATGTCGGTCGATCACGATACACTTGCGACTTCAGGTAACCTCACAGCCAATAATCGCACGGACTGAGGTCTGGGGACATAGGAGACCAAGCATGATGAAAGTGGCTGCTGAGCACAAGATCATCACCAAACGACGCGCGCAAGAGATCTTTCACGCGTTTAGCAATATGGGGTGGAGCGCCATCCTGCATAAACATCGTTCGTACCAGCAGGTGTTTATCAGCCAGGATGGGGATGATGCGATTCTGTAAAATATCGGCCTACCTCTCACGCGTCACGGTAGCAGTTACTCACGTTTTGCTGTCCAGGGCCATCTCTCGGACATTTTGTGAACTGTTTTTTGCTTCTAATAAAACCCCATGTCATGCCAAGCATGTGTGTCAATTTTTACCTCTCTATCTACATTATTCCGTGGTGTCTTAAGTTTTCAAATCTATACTGACATTTTGATCACCCTGTATGTAATGGTAAGGTAGCCATGAGCTAGATGGAGGAGTGTTCAGGGGTTGGATTAGCTGATAAACACATAACCCGCTTTAAAACATATGTGTTACAGACAATATGTCCTATTGCTACACGTGATATTAAATACACCTTTACCTAATCACGACCACAATGGACTTGAACAAGCATTACAGGAGAAACACAAACGCAAATTCTTATTTAATACTTCAAAAACTCAGTTAACTCTAAACTCGACAAAATTACAGCGATTACAAGCCAAAGAATTCTTGCTGTGACAAAATTTACTAGCATCCAAAGTAAAATTTCAGAACACTAATAAAGTTAAAAAACCAGTTAGAAGAGTACCCAGCAGCCTGCTAAATGTTGTTCAAATGTTCAAATGTGTGTAAAAGATTATGGGACTTAACTGCTAAGGTCATCGGTCCCTAAGCTTACGCTCTACTTAACCTAAATTATCCTAAGGACTGACACAAACACCCATGCCTGGGGGAGGACTCGAACCTCCACCGGGACCAGCCGCATTACTGCAGCGCCTAGACCGCTCGGCTAATCCCACGCGGCCCTGCTAAATGAACTACTTTCAGATCCACTTAAAGAATTAAATGTAACACATCAGTAAATCTGCTTGTTGTCTCAATAATCACAGTAATAACAGACTCAGGCACCACCATTAGAACCAGCTTGCGTAGCTATCGGCGTTAGGTGACGGAATAATTACACATAGTGATAACAAATAACCACAAAGCCACGGCATACATAAAGCTCGTCAGTCATCAGTACAAGCTCTAGGATTTTCAAGCACAATTATTAAGCTACTCCCGGCTCCTATGAGAGCCATGTATGCACATCTTCAAAGTTGTTTCCCTCCAACGATATTTCCAAATATCTTTCGCGTTTGAGGCTTCTCATTACTTTGGTTTTCCTTATTTCATACTCGTTTACCACTATTCCAATCATGTCGATTATAAATTGCGCTTCTTACTCTGAAGAGACAGCCGTCGGAGGAACTAAGAAATGGTCTACCCCAGGGAAGCGTATTGTTACCACTGCTCTTTAACATTTGCAGAAACATTCAGCCAAGACTTAGACAATGCAGAAGTTTCATATATGCTGACAACCTACCTTTGAGAGTACATACTGATTGTTTTTAAGGAGCAGAATAGGTATACGAAAAAGTTGTGGGAAATTTTCTGATTGCTATTACAAGTACCACGGAAATCACACAGAATTCAGGTCTGCGCTTGCCACCAACGAAATAGACAAGTAGAAAGAAAACTGGAAGTGATTTGGGAAGGAACATTGTTTTACACCCATCTACCTTCGATTTACCTCAGACAAGTCACTCACTCACTGGCGCGCTGTCTTAACACCGAAAATATGGCGTCAGCTCGAAAACCATCATTTGGAAAGTTTTGGTAGTAACTGGAGAACACAACCCAAGGTGGTCCGCCCTTCTATTATGACCTCTTTCACCTAGCGAGGTGGTGTAGTGGTTAGCACATGGACTCTCAGTCGGGAGGAAGACGGTTCAATCTCGCGTCCGGCCATCCTACTTCATGTTTTCCGAGATTTCCCTAAAACGCTCTAGGCAAAAGCCCCGATGGTTCCTTTAAAGGGCACGGCCGACTTCCTTCCCTGTCCTTCTCTAATCCGATGAGGCCAATGACCTCGCAGTTTGGTCTCGTCCCCCAAACAACCCAACCCCATCCTCTGTTTCTCAGATGGTAAATATGCCTTCTCAGTGTGGCATAAAACCGCCAGCACATAGTATCCTTAATGAAACTGCAAGGCTAATTATTGTATGTCCGAAAACAAATCGTACTGAAAATTGTACAGCATGGCAGGCGTTCCTTCCCCTGACATACGCCAATAATTAGCCGGAAGTGCCGGAAGAAAGAAAGTCGAAGGAGAACGTACTCAGACCTAGGCTGATGCCTAGGAAGATCTTCTTACACTCAACATATGCACTAAACAGACTAGCCCAGGAAACCAAAGAAAACTCTGGGCAGCCAAAATAGTCATCTCGAAGAGGGGGCGGCCGCTTGGCCGAGTGGTTCAAGGCGCTACAGTCCGGAACCGCGCTGATGCTACGATCGCAGGTTCGAATCCTGCCTCTGGCATGGATGTGTGTGGTGTCTTTAGGTTAGTTAGGTTTAAGTAGTTCTAAGTATAAGGGACAGATGACCTCAGATGGCTTAGAGCCATTTGAACCATCTCGAAGAGGGGTTCAGCGCAATGTTTAGCATTTGCGCACAACTCGTACGGGGCCATATACAGATCACTGAACAGATTACAAACGGGTGATGGCACATGTGAGGATAACTTAATGAAATGGGAATACTTACAATGGTCAAAACTATGTGAATGGTGAGGAGTGTAAACAACGAAATATTTGTGTCAGTGTTTATGCTACCCTGATTCTTGCAGGGAGGAGGAGTTGTTCTAGCCACTTGAAAATACTAAAAAATGGTTCAAATGGCTCTGAGCACTATGGAACTTAACTGCAGAGGTCATCATTCCCCTAGAACTTAGAACTACTTAAACCTAGATAACCTAAGGACACCACACACATCCATGCCCGAGGCATGATTCGAACCTGCGACCGTAGCAGTAGCGCGGTTTCAGACTGTAGCGCCTAGAACCGCTCGGCCACAGCGGCCGGCTTGAAAATACTCCAGCAGTTGCTTGTTTCTGGGCAAAAACCGATTCTAATTTCGTATGTGTTTATGTCTATAAAGTTCTTCTAATTCCTTCCCACAAATTCTATATGTACAGAGTTATATGGGTATGTTTCATAACTATAACAGATAAAGAATCCTTTGATTCAGCCGGCATTGCTTCATTATCTGTCTGCCCTTTATCGTACTCGTGTTATGCCCTTTCCTTTTCCTAATATTTTTCAACTTTTAGTTTTTTAACAAAAAAATTGAATCGTCGGTGACATCAACGTTCTTGTCCGACATTGTACTTTATCCAACATTTTTCTCACCTCATCCATCGTCGCCAGTTCTTAGTGTCCCCTTCTGTCTTGTGTACACCTCCTTTTTCAGTCTTTGTGCCTCTAGTTTACACCAACACCTTTTTATGTCTTCAGCAGAAAACTCAGTCAGTTCTATCAAACGCCTTTCAATACTCAACGAAACACTTGTGGCATTCTTTATCGTTTCAGCCTCACACGTCCAATAGCATTTCGTGTTCCTTTTCCTTGAAAACTGATCATCTCGTACTATTTTCTTCAATTTTTCTTTGTAGTCTTCTGAATAAAATGTTACGCACTGATTTTCTAATGTCGCGTTTCAGATTAATTATCCTGTATTTTTCACATTATTTCGGTCTAGTATTTCTTCAGTAAAGTGATCAGAATAGTTTAAGTAAATCTTAAGACGAAATATCCTATGCTATTGACAAGTGAGTCCCTCACGATATTGCTTCAGTACCCAAAGACATTAGTACTTCAGAATGTATATCCTTTTATCACAGCCCAAAAGTACAAAATTCGTCTAAAAGAGGTTCTTATTCATACATTTTAGATTTTCTTACAATCACTTCTTAAGTGGGTAAGGGGCAGGCTACTGATGCAAGGGATCGTCAGTAAATCCTCAATCAGTCCTACGATTTTTCATTGTCATAGAACTATTGTTTGATTCTAACGACGATCTTTTTACCGTGAGAGACACGCAGAGAAAATCCGCACTCTGATACTTATTATATGGTTTAAATTGTCGCTTCAAGCTGCAATCTACTTCTACCTTCTTCTTCAAGGGGCATTTCATATTTTCATGTCTCTTTATGCAAATCCACAGAATGAGATCTATAACAAAGCAACAAAATTCTCTTATTTCTCTCGTCGAGAAATTGACAAACAGGTGAGTGCACACTCAGCCTCCTATTCTATGAGACTGCCGTACCTCATTTTATATCACATTAAGGCATCGCACAGTCATTGATTACATATCGGGTTAACAATTTGCACGCGACGCACTATGTGCCTGCCAACCTCTCGTCCTAAGCAGACCAGGAGGTGTGATTCAATATTCTCTCACTTAACCTGGGGTTGCATAACCTATCCCCGTGTAAGCGAAATGTTTAGAATGATTTTGCCATTTTTCTTAAAAGTGAAACACAGAATGTTCGAAATTATTTGGTTTTCGGTTATACGTGAGTAGTTGGCGTATTTTGCAAAGATAATAAGCAAAGACTGTAGTATTTCATTAGAACTACAACAATATTTTTTCATTTCGAATACAAATTTATGCACGTTCATCATGTTTTTCCACCATAACACTTTGTGGGCCCCGTTACCAGCGTTCTTCACGTATACTGATGAGCCTACCACTGTAGCCACTTGTTCAGCAGCCTATAGATTCACAGTGATACTGCGGGTTACAGATGCGACAAACACTTGGTTGGCTTGCGGAGATATGCAGAGCCATATCTCTACGCAGAGATCACGCCATTCTCATAAACTACACTCCTGGCCATTTAAATTACTACACCGCGAAGTTGACGTGCTACTGACGCGAAATTTAACCGACAGGAAGAAGATGCTGTGATACGCAAATGATTAGCTTTTCAGAGCATTCACGCAAGGTTGTCACCGGGGGCGACACCTACAACGTGCTGACATGAGGAAAGTTTCCAACCGATTTCTCATACACAAACAGCAGATGACCGGCGTTGCCTAGGGAAACGTTGTTGTGATGCTTCGTGTAAGGTACAGAAATGCATACCATCACGTTTCCGACTTTGATAAAAGTCGGATTGTAGCCTATCGCGATTGCGGTTTATCGTATCGCGACATTGCTGCTCGCGTTGGTCGAGATCCAATGACTGTTAGCAGAATATGGAATCGGTGGGTTCAGGAGGGTAATACGGAACGCCTTGCTGGATCCCAACGGCCTCGTATGACTAGCAGTCAAGATGACAGGCATCTTATCCGCATGGCTGTAATGGATCGTGCAGCCACGTCTCCATCCCTGAGTCAACAGATGGAGACGTTTGCAAGACAACAACCATCTCCACGAACAGTTCGACGACGTTTGCAGCAGCATGGACTATCATATCGGAGACCGTTGCTGCGGTTACCCTTCACGCTGCATCACAGACAGGAGTGCCTGCGATGGTGTCCTCAACGACGAACTTGGGTGCACGAATGGCAAAACGTCATTTTTTCGGATGAATCCAGGTTCTGTTTACAGCATCATGATGGTCGCATCCGTGTTTGGCGACATCGCGGTGAACGCACATTGGAAGCGTGTATTCGTCATCGCCACACTGGCGTATCACCCGGCGTGAAGGTATGGTCTGCCATTGGTTACACGTCTCGGTCACCTCTTGTTCGCACTGACGGCACTTTGGACAGTGAACGTTACATTTCAGATGTGTTACGACCCGTGGCTGTACCCTTCATTCAATCCCTGCCAAAGCCTACATTTCAGCAGGGTAATGCACGACCGCATGCTGCAGGTCCTGTACGGGCCTTTCTGGATACAGAAAATGTTCGACTGCTTCCCTGGCCAGAACATTCTCCAGATCTCTCACCAATAGGATACGTGTGGTCAAAGGTGGCCGAGCAACTGGCTCGTCACAGTACGCCAGTCACTACGCTTGATGAACTGTGGTATCGTGTTGAAGAAGCTGCATGGGCATCTGTACCTGTACACGCCGTCCAAGTTTTGTTTGACTCAATGCCCAGGCGTATCAAGGCTGTTATTAAAGCCATAGGTGGTTGTTCTGGGTACTGATTTCTCAGGATCTATGCTCCCAAACTCCATGAAAATGTAATCGCATGTCAGTTCTAGTATAATATATTTGGCCAATGAATACCCGTTTATCATCTGCGTTTCTTCTTGGAGAACCAGTTTTAATGGCCAGTAGCGTATGTGCGGATGCATGGCGAGCGCTTACCTGATGTCGCATCTCATGCCACTGTACCGTAGGGTTCAGATGAGGCGAATATGGTGACCAAGACACAAACGCGATTTCACTGTCAATGCTCCTCAAACAACGGTAGGACGGGTCTGGCCTTGTGACACGGACAGCTGTCGGGGGAACGTGCAGCATCGAGGCCAATCGCCTGGCCACCGCCGCTTCTTTGACATACAGCTGCGGGTGGCGGTTTGTCTAACACCAGGCGTCGCATTGCAACCGGCTGTTCTGTACACACACCAGATGGCTACAGCAACGCGTTGCTTGTGTACACACTAGATTCCAGCAGATTCGACGAGAGGCACCAGCGTCGGGCAGCAGCAGTGTGCGCGTCCTTAGGAAAGAGGGGAGCTTAAGGGTTAACTTGCCATCGATATCGCGATCACTAGAGACGGCGCATCCGACCGTGGCGCTGCGAGCACTGGAACACTTGCGTCCTCGTCACGTGTCACCTCTAGGAAATCCGCGCGATCACTACTCTATTCACTCGCTCACGGTCTGGGTTGAAAGCTGACAGCTCCCTGAAGCTCAACTGTTGGTTGCTCTTTTATATAGCAGTTATCAGCGCCTCCCAGTACTTCGAAAGGACGTCTACCCAATACGGCCTAGAATTCGAATTAAGTCACCGACCAGCTTACTTCCACTCTGCCAATCACTAACCATGGGCACCGCCAAACCATAGTCTAGAACAATGGTGGTCACACGTCTTTGCTGAGGAGCCAGTACCGACACAGGCCGCACCTCAGCCACATATGTTCCGTTGTTATTATTAATCGGTAACATACGTAAATTACTATATTAAGTGCTCCATATAGGACTGGCTATAACAAGAAAAAGATGGCACCATTCAAAACTCTTCAGTTTCAACATTTCGTCGACAGGGAACAGAAACTTCATTTATATTTCTTAAAGCGTTTGTTAATGGTTCTGTCAACAGTTGCAGTTATTTATTCGGTGACTAGTTAACTCTGGATCATTTTCAAGCCTGGCCCATGAGGCTAGTGTGGCCGAGTGGTTCTAGGCGCTTCAGTCTGGACCCGCGTGACCGCTACGGTCGCAGGTTCGAATCCTGCCTCAGGCACGGATGTGTGTGATGTGCTTAGGTTAGTTAGGTTTAAGTAGTTCTACGTTCTAGTGGACTGATGACCTCCAATGTTAAGTCCCATAGTGCTCAGAGCCATTTGAACGCACTGAGGCTGCCCTGACAGTGCCTCATCTTAGTAATAAACATTGAGTGGCAACACATGCTCTATAAATGTTAGCATGATGGATGCCACAATCCACACCTGTCTGTCACCAAGTCAAAATCAAACTGTGTTGCCGCTCTGTATTGTTATTAAGATCAAGCCCTGTTACGGCAGCCTCAGAGAGCAAGGTTTGAGAATGAACCAGTAACGGTTCGAAACTAGGTGGCAAACAAACAACTAAAACTGATGAGAGAAACATTAATAACCGCTTTAACCATTCAGGGCAATTCGTGTAGACTGTTTCAGATTGCTTCTCGCTCAGCAACCCCAAAGTTGTGGCATTTTAATTACCTGGCGATGTAATGTTGTGTTATCCGTGTGAGTGGATGATTAATCGATTAATAACAGTAAGTGTAGTTATGTTTATATGCATTATGTGTACTTATGTTTATATGCATTATGCAATACGAGGCACAGTCACCAATATTTACTAAATGCTTTGAGTGTCATTTTTCTTCTACTCAATGAGTTGTGCCACAATTCATTTAATGTCTCTTATTACAAATAAGTGCTACGTTTAATGTCATCCTCTCTGTTAAGCGATTCATTAATTCAAGTTATTTCTGTGTCTAAATGTATAACATAGCAGCTGATCGCTAAGGGTCGCGCACACTCGTTAGTTGTCAGTGCTGGAAGACAAACAATAAAACATTCCCCTCTCATATCGTCTAACCCCGCAGTGGACGCGCAACGTACCTCTGTGTTACTCAGATAGCCGAGAAACCTCACTTTTATCACGGCCCGATTCACCAACAGCAATCAAAATTAAGCACATCTTCAAACATTACTGCCTCTGCAAGTATTTTTAACTGTTACTGACAGAAAATCTGAACGTTAGTTGATGCTTTTAGATTCAGCTCTTAGTTGTTAGATGCATCTCTCAATATACTCCTGCTCACGCCTGTCTGTGTGTTCAGGTTAATCTCAGGAACTGCTGTAGGCATTTTCGTACGGTGTTTACTAATAGGCAGACTGATTTACGACAAAGATTTCTGTATATAATTTATATTATTTCGTATAAATTGGCTGAACTACGATAAATTAGGTCAACAGGCTCTGTGAAAACGATGCCGTTTCCATCCACAGGTGGATGGCAGAAGTCGCAGCGCGGGCAAGTGCTAGGCATTCTACAGCGTCCATAATTGTCTTCAGCAGCCCCTTCATTGGAATGGCTCTCCGCTCACTCTGACGTACCACTGTCGTGGTTGTGTGACCTATTGGCGTTTTTCTTCTGAAGTTTTTACATTTTATGCTGTCCACGTGTCGTTACGGTTCACGTAAATGTTATCCAATACAGACATGAAGTGTCACCTAATTGACAGTCTTGACTAGGCCACTGAGCCACACGAAACTGTTATCATTATCTGTTCATATACGAAGGCAAATCAGAAACTCTTTGCCCCTAGTTTTCACTAGCCATATACAGTTAATGACAAATATACATCCTACCCTGCGCACCTTACACTATTTTTCCACATATTCTCTACACCAGTTCACACATTTTTCTCATCGCAGCACTATATTTGCGATTCCCCCTCCGTAGAATTCGGCCGGCTGAGTATGGAACCACCGTCGAACTGCTGTCTTGGCTTCTACATCTAAATCTACATCTACATGGATACTCTGCAAATCACATTTAAGTGCCTGGCAGAGAGTTCATTGCATCACCTTCACAATTCTCTATTATTCCAATCTCGTATAGCGCGCGGAAAGAATGAACACCTACATCTTTCCGTACGAGCTCTGATTTTCCTTATTTTATGGTGGTGGTCGTTCCGCCCTTTGTAGGTCGGTGTCAACAAACTATTTTCTCATTCGGAGGAGAAATTTGGTGATTGGAATTTCTTGAGAAGATTCCGTCGCAACGAAAAACGCCTTTCTTTTAATGATGTCCAGCCCAATTCCTGTATCATTCCTGTGACAGTCTCTCCCATATTTCGCGATAATACGAAACGTGCTGCTGTTCTTTGAACTTTTTCGATGTAATCCGTCAGTCCTATCTGGTAAGGATCCCACACCGTGCAGCACAATTCCAAAAGAGGACGGACAATTATAGTGTAGGCAGTCGCCTTAGTAAATCTGTTGCATTCTCTAAGTGTCCTGCCAATACAAACGAGTCTTTGGTTAGACTTCCCTACAACATTTTCTATGTGTTCCTTCGAATTTAAGTTGTTCATAATTGTAATATCTAGATATTTAGCTGAATTTACGGCCTTTAGATTAGACTGATTTCTCATGTAACCGAAGTTTAACGAATTCCTTTTAGCACTCAGGTGGATGACCTCACAAATTTCGTTATTTAGGGCTAATTACGAATTTTCACACCATATCTTCTATTAATCGTTTTGCAATTTCTTTTGATCTTCTGATGACTTTATTAGTCCATAAACGACAGCGTCATCTACAAACAACCTAAGACTTTTGCTCAGATTGTCTCCCAAATCGTGTATATAGATATGGAACAGCAAAGGGCCTATAACACTTCTTTGGGGAATGCGAGAAATCACTTCTGTTTTACTCGATGGCTTTCCGTCAATTACTACGAACTCTGGCCTTTCTGACACGAAATCATGAATGAAGCCACATAACTGAGACGATATTCCATAAGCATGTAATTTCACTACAAGTCGCCTGTGTAGTACAGTGTCAAAAGATTTCCGGAAATCCAGAAATACGGAATCGATCTGAAATCCCTTGTCAGTAGCACTCAACATTTCATATGAATAAAGAGCCAGTTGTGTTTCACAGGAACGATGTTTTCTGAACCCATGTCGACTGTGTGTCAATAGCCCGTTTTCTTCGAGATAATTCATAATGTGCGAACACAATAGATTTCCGAAATCCTGCTGCATATCGACGTTAGCGATATGGGCCAGTAATTTAGTGGATCACTCCTACTACTTTCCTTGAATATTGATGTGACCTGTGCAGCTTTCCAGTCTTTCGTCGAGCGAACGATTGTGTATGATTGTTCAAAAAAAATGTTCAAATATATGTGAGATCTTATGGGACCTAACTGGTAAGGTCACTGCTAACTGCTAACCTTACACATTACTTAATCTAAATTATCCTAAGAACAAACACACACACCCATGCCCGAGGGAGGACTCGAACCTCCGCCGGGACCATCCGCACAGTCTATGACTTCAGCGCCCTAGATCGCTCGCCTAATCGCGCGCGGCTGTATACGATTGTTAAGTATGGAGCTAATGCATCAGAATGCTCCGAAAGGAACCTAATTGATATACAGCCTGGACCAGAAGACTTGCTTTTATTAACTGATTTAAGTTGCTTCACTACTCCGAGAAAATTTACTTCTACGTTACTCATGTTGGCAGCTTCATCGTTACTTGTGGATCGCTGTCCTACCAGGAACTTCTTCCGCATTCTGAAAACTTGCAAATCACTAGGGGCGAGGTGTGGACTGTAAGGTGGGTGGTCCAGAATCTGCCAGTGAAATGCTTGGAGCTTTCCGGCAATCCTGGTTGCCACATGCAGTGTCATAGTGTCGTGGAGCAGAATCACGTTGTCCACATCAGGAGTCCCTCGGCCCCTTTTCTGGTGGCAGCCGTCAGACGTGACAGTGTGGGGAAACAATAACTTTCGGCATTGATGATTGCACCTTGTACCATGAAATAAAGCAGGAGCGGTCCACGGCTATTCCAGAAGACCGTTAACGTCACTTTCCCAGAAGATGGCGCTGAACTGATTTTTTTTTGTCACAGTTGAACCCGGATGTTTCCACACCACGCTTTGTTTATTATATTCTGGCGTGAAATGCAGTATGCACGCTTCATCGCCAGTAACAAAGCGATCTAGGATATTTTCATACTCCTTGGAGTACCGTTACGGATGATTCAGTGAAGACATGATTCGCTTGCCTTTCATCATGTCATACAACCGTTTTGGTGCCCACTGACATGGAACCTTCCGGTAAGGATCCGTGAATGACGCCATGAGCACTCCCTCATAATATGCAAAGCTCCCGGGAAGTGGCGGTGATGTGCACACGCTGATCTGCTTTCACCATTGCATCTACGAGTGAGATATTACCGTCAGGCAGCGACGAATGCGGCTTCCACGACCGCCCGCTGTGAAAAATTGTTCAAATGGCTCTAAACACTATGGGACTCAACATCTGAGGCTATCAGTCCTCTAGACTTAGAACTAGTTAAACCTAACTAACCTAAGGACATCAGACACATCCATGCCAGACGCAGGATTCTAACCTGCGACCGTAGCAGCAGCGTGGTTCCGGACTGAAGCGCCTAGAACCGCTCGGCCACAGCGGCCGGTTCACCCGTTGTCATGCAAGATTTCACGGCCTTTGTCGAACTCACAACACCATCATCTCACTGTTCTCAAAGCGAGACAGTTTTCCCCATATTTGGGCTGCCTTTTCTGTAGATCTCTATGGGCCTTCATACCTTACTGCATAGTAAACGAACTACAGTTCGTTGCTCTAAGTCCGTGGGCGTGCAAAGCGCAACCGCCGTCTTTAACAATTAAGAGCAGTACCGTAAGGCAGAGCTACAGGCATATATGGTTCGCACGAACCATGGAAGACCCAACACTGGGAATGTATATGTTGATTTCACATTTACAGTCTTTACTTGGATATAAAAATAGATGCGAAGACTTTCTGATTTGCCCTCGTACATAGTTTATCCTTCTATATGTATTATAAACTAAAGTTCCTCGTCGTATGTTACTGTCTATATGTGAAGCGAATCTCAGGAACCACTGTAAGATTTTGATTTTTTTTAATTTATATTTTATACGTCGTGTTCCGTAGTGCCAAACTGAGAAGCAAGTCTTCATGCTCATGGATCGAGTCAGTACATGAGATTGTAACAGAAGTGTAATAATAGGTAAAATGAAACGTATATGAGTCCTATGTAGATGACAAACCACAAGTTTAAATAAAGTCACGAAGAGGAAACTCTTCAGTTTAGAATTGAAAGTGCATGGATCATTGCTACGATTTCTGAATTCCTGTGGCAAGTTATTGAAAACAGTTTCAGTAGAATACTGCACGCCTTTCTGCACAATAGTCAAATAATTACTTTCCAAACTCAGATTGGATTTTTTGCTAGTCTTAATTGATAAAAAGCTGATAACTCATGGGAATAACCTGACATTGTTATCAACAAACAACATTGCAGAAAATACGGACTGAGGGGCCAATGTCAGAATTCTCAGACTACTGAACAAGGGTCAACAGGAGGTTCGCAAACTTTCAATACATACTCGAACGGTCTGTTGCTGAGCGAAAAGTATCCGTTTTGAATCAGAAGAATTTCCATAAAGAATAATACCATACGTCATAAGAGAATGAAAACAAGCAAAGTAGACTACTTTTCGTGTTGAACTACCACTTAATTCAAATAGTGTACGGCAGATAAAGCAGCACTTAGTTCTTGACCACGGTCTTGAACACGGGCTTTCCACTACAGCTTACTGTCTATCTGAACGCCTAGGAATTTAAACCTTCCACTATTGCTAGTTATATACCCATTCTGTGTAACCTAAATGTCATTTTTTCTTGAATTGTGTGTCAGAAACAGTAAACGCTTAGTGTTATTTAGCTTCAATTTGTTTTACACAAGCCGAGAACTCATTTCTCGAACAGCATTACTTGATGCTCCGTCAATATTGCACACAACATCCTTCACTATAAAACTGGTGTCATCAGCAAACACAAATATTTTAGAATCACCTATAATACTAGAAGTCATATCATTTATATGTGTCAAACATACAGTTTGGTTTTTGAAATAGTTTAACATATGTTAGCCCAATTGAAAATTTTATATGCTGTTCTCTCTGTGAGGTTCTGGACGGATTAAATAAAAGGTTGCAAACTCTTTGACTCTTCTTTGATTTGACAGCTAATTATGTGAATCTAAATGATCAACCTTTTCAATAACTTCAGCAAACACTGATGGCGTAGAAACAGGTCTAAAATTGTCTCCATTATCCCTTTCCCATTTAATGTAACGCGATTTATTTCTGAGTACATAACTGACCATTCCGAAAGGAAAAGTTACACATATGGGCTAAGATATGCAAAACCGTACCTTACTGTTTTGCTAGGTACCTCACCATATCCTTGAGACTCCTTAGTGTTTCGTGGTTCAACTATTGACATCTTTTTTCCGTTGCCAGCATCATGGAGGCGAATTTCCGATAACAATCTCAGAAAGCTATTTTTTAAAAGAGCCACACGATTCTCTGTAGAAACTAAGCTTCTATGTGTTCGCTTGCTACATTCAGAAAGTGACTGATAATTGGTGCACATATATCCGACTTATCATTTCTACTACGTGCTGATTTTAAATCCTTAACCTGGTTCTGCTGACCAGACACGTCCTCCACTACCGACCAAATGGTTTTAATATTATCCTGAGAATTATCTATTCTGTTTGCGTAGCACATACCTTTTTGCCTTCATAATAACTTTTTAAGGGCCTTACAATACTGTTTGTAATGGGCTGTTACATTTCGAATTTGATTGCTTCTAACTTACTGATATAGTTCCCAATTTGTTCTACATGATGTTCGTATCGTCCTACTCAGCCACCCAGGCAGCTTATTAGCGCCACTACACTGTTATGAACGTTCCAATGGGAAGCAACTTTCAATGAGCACGAGAGATGTGTTGAGCAAAACATTATCATGTAGATTATCAGCGCTACAAACAGCTTGACATTCTTGCTCCTTAATAATTGTTAAAAAGATCTCTGCTGCAACTGGTTTAGCTTTTCTAAATAGTTTATAGTTACATGTAACAACTGTGACCGAAAAACCTTTTAGCGTAAAAATTTGTACTCACGGCCTGAAAGGCAGTTCACCTATTTTCTATATAATGCCTCTGTAGAATGAATAAAAATAATGTTGTCTTAGTTGTGTTATTGTCCTCCTCCACTTTATGTTTAATCTTCTGTTATTATTGCGTGTTCTGACTCATTCCATGACCATGGAGACTTTCTCATCAGTTTGGTTCTACTGAATATGACATAGAAAATAAAAAATAACAAATCATTACACCGTTTTCAAGAATTGATCCTGGAGGGCGGGGTGGCGCAATAGCTCACAGCTTCCATCATTGCCATGAGATGTCACTCCGAAGACCAATTATATATATAACACCCAACATTTGTATCTCCTGAGAACTTTTCCGGTACACGCTACTTCAATCGTTTACTCTAAGTTACAGGCAAGTGATGTTATTCAGTTGCTTAGTGTTCTTATCTGAACTCTAATCATAATTCTACAAGTGTACCGTAAACAAAATTACCGCTACGCCATACAAGTCGCTTGGCCGTCGATACTTCGTGCTACCGGTGAGAAGCGGGGCTAGGTCACACGTGTTACTATAAAATACAGGTGAGAACCGCGGGCCGCACGAATTCTTGATTCCCGAGTTCCGCAATTCGACGACCGCTGGTCTAGGAGATGACGAGCAGGAACACCGAATTGGACTACTATGAGAGACGTTATTATTCTCCCAGAAGCGGCAATTATTTGCTTTTCGCGTCATAACCTTGAACTGTTCATTTATGAGTTCACCAATCATCGGGTTTCTTTCATTTCTAGCCTTTGGACCGACTTTACTACGTACTATCCTGGCCCTCATGTAAGGACCAAGATAGAAAAGTAACAGGACCATTGGGAGTTTCTTATTCACGTTTGTGGAATTTGTACATACCTTGTGTGTCTCAATTTTGTATGTGACAATTTTGAATTTGCTGATTATCCACGTGCAGTCTTTGGTCAGTAGCTACGTCACTTGAAGATTGTTGTGTCATCACTGCTGGGCAAAGAGGAGTGCGGGAGTTCTGCAGTAAGAGTAGTTGTGGGTCAAACGCCGAGCAGAGAAATGGCGGCAAAGCAGACGAAAAGTTAAATGGATCCGTGTTTAAGTAAAATGATTTGTGTTCGAGTATTGTGAAACACAGGAGAAAGATTCGATTAATGATTTAGACTGAAATTAGATATAATGTTTATAAGTTATTTGTCTAACATTTGTGAGAGTAAGAGTTTGGTATCAGTATTTTCCTTTGTTAACTCTAATGAGTGTTGTAACATGAATTACGTGTAATTAATATATTACGCAGTTTAAAAACAGTTTGTTAAAGGAATATTTCACCTAAGAGCACTGTACACATCCTCGATCCAAGTAATTTTTGTTTAGAGAGTGTCTTACTCAATGAAGTGTATAAAATAGTTTACTTGTTGCCTGGAACAATTGCACTGAGCTCTCACCAACTGTAGCTCAGAGAGCAGCAAGCACTGCGTTCCCAATCAATTACGAGATAAAATATTTTCGTTTTAGGATCAGTTTCCTACAACAATTATCGACGCACAGGGCCCCTTTCGTGAACAGCATTATTATGATGATCGTTTACGCACATGGACCACTTTTTTCCCTTAAAGATATGAATAGTAAAGTTTAGGACTTAATGTGTTGGCTCATTTTTTATAAAGATTATAAACACAGGGCCAAACTCATATTGTATCTCGCAGGCAGATATATTTGGTTTCCCTTACAACTGGGAATGAACAGTCGTTCAAAGCAAAACAACAGCAAAGTTGCAACCACTTCAGTACGAGTTCAAAATCCAAATCCAACTAACGCTATCTTTTAAAGGACACTTTCATCATCAAGCTTGGAAGGATGTAGGTGGTCCACAGTGATGTTCACACAGTGATGATCACGTAGTTCACAGTTTCCATAGTGCATTGAATCGCTGCTACAGTTCCTATGGAATCATCAGTGAATGTCTTTAGTCCACATTTGCCAAGGTGCATTGTATCATTACTACAGTTCCTATGGAATCCACGGTGAATGTCTTCCATACAATAATAAAGTCCCTGTCGACCTGCGTCTGACATGCAGTAGATCTCTCGAGCAGCATATGTGTTGGAACAAGAAACGTTTTCATCCTACGGCGACACGTTTCCATTGATCTAGAGTCCATTCTCGATTATTCTGTATCCACTGCAATCGTAATCGATGATGCCGTTGGGTCAACATATGAACACGTATGATGCCGTTGGGTCAACATAGGAACACGTATGATGCCGTTGGGTCAACATACGAACATGTATGATGCCGTTGAATCAACATACGAACACGTATGATGCCATTGGGGCAACATACGAACACGTTGGGTCAACATACGAACACGTATGATGCCGCTGGATCAACATACGAACACGTTGAGGGCTTCAGGTGTGGAGCCCGATGCTCGACAACATATGCTGCAAACTGTGCCCGAAACATTCGTGCTTGCATGAGCATTGTACTCTGTCATCATATCTGGCACAGATTGCCGCCGATACTGTTACACAGAGAGGCAAGCCTCTGACGTTCTGCGATAGGACATGGACGTCGAACATCTTATCGGCTACTCGCGTTTTCACGATTCTGTAACCACATTCCATAGATGCTCACTACAGTAGCACACTAGCAGCAGACGGTCTCCACAGTTTCCGTAACGCTCATTCGCAGCAGCTGGGTTGTAATGGCCTCCCGTATCTAAGAGTCGCTTATGTCAGTCGATGTTCCCATTTGCGGCCTGTATCATTGCTACAGTGATTCCTCACAAGTCTCTATTCCTCTTACAGATTTTGCTTATAATGACACGCGTCCAGCGGTATTCAGTCATGCGGCAGCCGTTCATCAAAAGGTTCTGTCTCAACAACGTGTTTGTGTACATATAAGTAAGTTGTTAATGTAAATGAGGTTGGCGACAACTGACAAATGAATTCAGTCGCAATACGACGGCTGTGGTTTCAGTTGCACATTACACCATCCGTACTGCTCATTGTGGTATGACTGCACAAGCTCGGCAGTCAACAGTTGTGGCACTGTTAGATAAGCCCATCCATCACGGCAAAGTCGTACCACATGGGATGCGAAAAATTGGTTATTATTTGTCCTGAGGCGAAAAACCACATTAAAAGGAAAAGACATCGATTTCTAGTTGTCATGAGATTGGCACAAGACATGTTCAATTTGCCGTCCAACGTTTTCTGCCACAAGTTGAAATCGACAATCAGCATGTTCCACAATGTATCAGAATGTTCCTGGGGTCACGTTCAGAATGCGTTGTGCATTCTGCGCCTTAAGCTCAGTTACGTTCCTAATTGGGGCACTCAGCACAACATCTTTCTGATAACCTCACTCCTTAGAAACTATACGAGTTAATATCAAGTGATCTGTATGGCCAGGCTGTGAGGAAATAGTAGCTGATAATTCTAGCATATCCGAAATCGCTCTGCAACAGCCGCTTCACTGGTTGAGCAATGTACAAAAACGAGCCTACAGACACATCAAAGGTATTGAAAGATTGGAATGACGGTGCTCAAAAGACTTCCATAGCGCTTACCAGTGATGGTGCAGTTGACAGGACTGACAGGACTCAACTACTCTAAAAAAATACAGCCCTATGATAAACGGCGCCGTCAACCCGCATCGTACAGTCACCTTTGCAAAGTAAAGTTGCACCTGTTGATGTACGTACGGATTTCCCGTTCCACGTATTCTACAAATCTCATATTGACATGTCGTTGGAGACGAAACTGGGCTGCTGCTGTCCAGATAATGTTCCATATCCATTCATTGTTCACTTCCAAGAGCGCAAGAAACACCAGACCGAGCATTTGGCCTGCTACCAGGTCAGCAGGAAGTAGATCCCGAACGTGGGTGATTTTACGTGTATACTAATGCAGGACGTATCGTAGGATTTTATGCGCCGTGCTGGGAGCCAAGTCCAAGGTTCCGGCAATGCCCCGTGCACTGCAAACTACCGCCCGACCCCTGCAGTGCTGTGGCTACATCTTCGACACACGTCGGATCAGCTGATTTCCTCCCTGTGCCACATTGTACTTGAAAAGGATCCGTCTTTTCGAATTCTGTAATCATTTTCTCCAGACCCCTAACAGACATTAGGCCAATGTTGTTTTTTTTTTTTTTCATACCCTTGAGAGTCCGGAACTTCTGCAGTGCAATTGATGCACAGTCACCGTTCTTGTAAAAGAGCTTTACCAACAGCGCGCTATCCTTCTCGGAGACATTCATGTTTGGAGTCCGGAAAGCAAGCTGAGGAACAGTGACTGTTGATTTGCATATTCTGACGCTTACAGCACCATATATTAGTCAAATTTTGTTTCATTCTTTTTTTCCTTGGCGCCCCCCCCCCCCCCCCCCCTGCGTCGCAAAATATGTTATAACGTGCTGTTCAAATTGACGTCATTCTGAGCAGCGGTCCTCTTTCTACAGCATTTTGAAACTAGAACTTTGATTATGGAGACCTTCCGAAATAAATGTAGGACGGTCAGAACAAGTAACAAAAGTTAGATTTTAAACTTGTGTATCATAATATTTGAGCATGTAGTAAGTATGTCATGTACACTGGTAGTCGTCAATTAAAATGTATGTATTTATGTTGCACATACACTAAAGTTTTGACACTTAGTAAACACTCTGATCGAAAATCTAGCAAAAAAATCAAAGATCTGCTTTTATAAAAACAAAATACTTTACAAAAACCAGTTCCCACTAGTTTTCAAAAGTTTTTTCTTGTGCCTTCTACGCTGGAGATAATTTGTATTGCTCACTGAGAGCAACTGTGTTGTAAGAAGTGGAAAGGAAGCATAATGCCCTATCTGTAAAGGAGAAGTGGAAAGGAAGCATAATGCCCTATGTGTAAAAATACAGTTGTAATAACTACGGTATGTATTTACATTCATTTTAGTGCGAAAGGAGAAAAAGTCGTAAGAAATCGTGTTGATAGGTGCTTGGGGTATGGCCTCGTGTTAGCCGTACGCCTTGGAATTGCTGTTGTGGAATCTCGGAGGTTTCGCTGCAAAAATGAGCGGCAAAAAACTAATTTCCGGCAGAAGACTAAATGCAGCCCGGTGCGTAATGTTCTCAGTCTTGTAACTATCGCTGTTGCGATGGTAATGAAGAAAACACACCTCTCTGTGAAAATACAACACTTGTAAACACATCTGCAGGAGAAAGAGCTTCCAAGTGGCACATATGACCTCGCTGCATGCTGATTCTAGTCATCCCTATCAAATATAGTAAAGGAACGGGAAACACTATTAACTCACGAAGCTAAAGGCACAGACGAGTCTTTAAATCAATGTATCCCAGGTTCGTCAAGGAACTGTGCATAAACTGATGGAAAAATATCGCAACATCAAAATAACAATTAATATAGAGTGATGAAATTTCGGGAATACATTCGTCTAGGTAACATAGTTAAGTGATTAACATTGCAACATCACAGGGTTACATTAGCCATTGCAACTGAGAAGTACTGGTTCATTAATAACCGGTGTAAACGCCAGAATGTTGAATGCAAAAATGCATGGATTGTGTAGTATAGGTGCCGGATGCCAATTTATGGAATGGAGTTCCAAGCATGTTGCGCCTGATCAGTCAATAAAGGAGCTTTTAATACTGTTTGTGAAAGACGCTGCAGCTGTCGTCAGATGATGACCCATATGTGCTCGATTGGAGACAGATCTGGGGACTGAGCAGGCCAAGGCAACATGTCGACACTCTGTAGAGCATGTTGGGCTACAACAGCGGTATATGGGCGAGCGTTATCCTGTTGGAATAAACACCGTGGAATACTGTTCATGAATCGCGATCGAATCAGTAGACTGACGTACAGATGCGCATTCAGTGGCCGTGAGATGACCACGAGAGTGGTCCTACTGCCGTACGGAATCGCACCCCAGATCAAAACTCCAGGTGTAGGTCCAGAGTGTCCAGCACCCAGACAGGTTAGTGGCAGCCCCTCAACTGGCCTCTTTTTAACCAACACACGGCCATCACTGCGCCGAGGAAGAACCAGCTTTCATGGGAAACCACAATGGATCTCCACGCTGCCATCCAATGAGCTCTCGTTTGAAGTTACTGATGTCGCAAATGGTGGTTGTTTGGGATCAGTGGAATGTTCGTTGTGTCGCTGTAGTGCCAATTGCTATTCGAATCGCTGCTACAGACGCAGTATGACGTGCTACAGCCATATGCCGAACACGACGGTCTTCCCTCTCGGTAATGCCACGAGGTATCCGGAGCCCACTCTTCTTGCGACCATAGATTCTAGTGACCACCACTTCTAGCAATCATGAACAGTTGCTACATACCTGACATGTCTTCCTTCACAAGATGATCCAGATTCTCGTACCCCTATTACAGGAGCTCTAGTGTTCGATTACTCCTCTGGCACTTTTTTTCCTTCTGTTCCATTTTCTTTGATTATTCCGCCATTATTCAGAAAGTTTCCCAAACCTACATTATATTTAACAAATTAGTTTCATTACTGAATAAAAATTATCTTCTTTTTGTCCAGCAACACAATTCATGGCTGTGGGTTTTCCATTTTTCATTGTAAAGGACATGAGGAGAAACATTACCTTTTTAATCAGAAAAACAAAGTCGGTTGGAAAACATTCAATTTTTATACATATAATAATTATAAACAAGAACCACAGTGGTAATTGTCGTAAAAACAAACAAAGCAATAATTTTTGCGACATCTTGCGCAACATATAAAAGCAGATTTTTTACAATCACAGGGCGTTTGCAATAAATCTGTACAAAACCATGTCCCATTAACATTTACGAAAATGTTTTGAGTTTCTGACAATTTTGAGGCAAACCAGGCATACTTGTTTTGTACAGAGTTCTGAGAAGTCAGCGCGTACACAACTTTTCCACTAGAGCGTGACCCGCTAAGCACAACAGTGCAGACGCAGCGCTCGTCCATCTCCGCACTACAAGATGGCGCTACCTTAGAGAAGGACCAAATTCTGCTTCCGCCAATCCGCATATTAATATGTAACGCAGCTAATGAGATTGCTGCTAACGTAGAACCTTTTCTCCTCACGGATCACACTCGCGCAGTGATACCTGAACGCGCGAGGTATTATAACGAGTGTACAGACCTCCGATTAGTCAGTCTGCATTTGTCTGCACCACTCTGTACCAGTCTGCATTAGTCTGTACCAGTCTGTAGTCAAGTTTCAGTCTACATCTATGAAGATTATCATATTCCTGTACATTGCCACGAAGATAAATGAATAGACACTTTGTCAAGTATCAGAGATATGTGAGAATAAGATTAACGTATCAAGACCAAAGGAACATCAGATTGTCAGTTGTAAACAGCATCCAGAATCAAGTTACGTAATGTCTATACTTTTTATTATTTTAATAAATGTGTGTGGAAATTAATCAAGTTCTGTTTCAAGTTGGTCACCGTCAATCTGCTACTCTAAGCGTGCAAGTGACATTTCTATCGTCTGACCTAACGGCCGAATATAAACCCGCCACGATAAGACCATGAGACATATTGCTGACACTCGCCTACTTCGTTAGAGCGACAAGTCAAATAATCTGATGGTGTGTGTACCGAAGGTCTTACAGTATGCAGACAACAATACTCATACGGCACCTAAGGTATTTTGGATCGATTTTTCTCGGGATTTTCTGAGTAGAGCGTCCTAATATTTTAACCACATGATGTGTTAGGGGTCCTCTTTCACCACACAAAATTGCGGACAAATCCCCGACCCCACGGTCGTGCCGTCTCCTTGTGAGTTTAAAACATTGACGAAAGACTGAAGAGAATTGACGGGGAAAAAAATCTGCAGAAAACAAATCTTCATCTTGAACACTACAGAAGAAGACTCTAGCTTGTGGTATTACCTTAAATTTCCCCCAACAGCAGCTCTCCTAACCTCTTTATTTCGATTGGCTGATGATATTTAAAATTTCCTTTGTTTTCAGTACTTCAACTCATTCCACATCAGAGACTCTAACAAGCATAACTAACGTTGTTTTACCTGCTTTCACGAATTTAGAGTGGTTTCTCTCCCCGCCACATGGAAAAAGAAATATTAGGTAAAATGTGTCAGGGACGTTGTAGTGATTATCTAAATCGTTAAGTATGACGTGAGAGAACCGATGGTCGGTTAAAGCAGTCTGAAACGCTTAATGGTAGCGGAATCGTTGACTGCCCGTCAGAAGTTTCAGACTGTTGAGTCTCGGTGAAAGGGAGCAATTTCCCCGAGCACGGGACGCAGATAAGTCGCGCGCCGGCCGTCAGCCCGCCCCCCATTACGCTGGCTTCAAAGCGGCCTGCCAGTCCTAATCTGCTGTGACGCTGGTGCCCCCGCACGTGGCCGTTGCCTACCGCACGCGGTCCCTGCCGGGGCGGGGCGGCTCTCAGTACCCCTCTTGGGCTGCCTGATGGCAATATCTGGGCTAAAATTGTGCATTTATGCGGGGCTCGTCACACAGCACCTGTGGTAATTCCGATACACGTGCAACGCGAATGAAAGCATAAGGGAAAAAAGCAATTTCATTGCATCTCTCTACCGCCGCGGAGGCTTCAACCTTGTAGCTCATATCTCGTGCACCACTTCAGTGGTAGTTGTATTTCATCATTTCTGCATCACGGTGCAGAATTTTTCATTAAAACTTGACAATTTGTAATCAGTTCTTGGCTGCAAGTTAGACAAATGGATTTTATAAAAGATAGTAAAGAAAACCAAAATAAAAAGAACGAAAGGTAAAGATTGTAAATCATCACTGTAATCTTTTTCAGCTATTGCTTCCCTCTCTTTTTTCCAGATAGGCATTTTCTTACTTCTAGAGAAGTTCTCTTGACAATGTCCGTGGCAGCATCATACTTCGTGTCTTCCTGCTGCTGCTCCTCCAAAATCATGCTATAAGCATATGCTGGGACATGTAGGGCGGTTACAGTGAGTAGGAGTTTATACATATATACAGGGTGGTCCACTGATAGTGACCGGGCCAAATATCTCACGAAATAAGCATCAAACAAAAACAAAAAAATACAAAGAACGAAACTCGTCTAGCTTGAAGGGGGAAACCAGATGGTGCTATGGTAGGCCCGCTAGATGGCACTGCCATAGGTCAAACGGATATCAACTGCGTTTTTTTTTCGTTTTTTAAATACGAACCGCTATTTTTATTACATATTCGTGTAGTACGTAAAGAAATATGTATGTTTTAGTTGGACCACTTTTTTCGCTTAGTGGTAGATGGCGCTCTAATAGTCACAAACGTATGGCTCAAAATTTTAGACCAATAGTTGATAACAGGTAGGTTTTTTAGATTAAAATACAGAGCGCAGGTACATTTGAACATTTTATTTCGGTTGTTCCAATGTGATACATGTACCTTTGTGAACTTACCATTTCATATATATCAACTGAGGCGTTGTGCACTCGTATTCAAACACCCTGCCATGAGCAGGGTTGCCCAACGAGTCGAATTTTTTTCAATACTGTATAAATGGATGTATGTATATATGTGTACGTTCTTGATGGGCTCCTATGTTCACCTCGGTAGCTAAGTGATCAGCATCGTAGAATGCCAGTGGCTCAAGCTCGGTTCCTGGCTGGGTAAGAGACCTTCTCCACTTCGGGTCTAGGTGTTTTGTTTCTGTTCATCATCATTTAACGCTCACTGACACAATAGTCGTTCAAGTGACGTCAACTAAAAGAAACGTGCACCAGTTCACCAGTAGGCCTTAGGCAAATGCATATTTCATTTAATTTCGTGTGCTCCGAAACCAATTGGTTAGTTTCAGATAAACCTGGTATACATACTAATTGCCATCAGGCGGTCAGCAGTGTGTGGGTTCTCATAGAAGCCGAGGTACAGGTGAAAAGGTTTTCCTACCGCTAATATCTAGGCTTTTGTGTACAACAAGCATATTACATACGTAGTATCAGCAGGCATTGCATGGGCTGCATATGCCGAAGGGCGCAGCTCAGCAAAGGGAGAGAGGGGAGAGGAAGTGGACAGTGAGAGGAGGATGAAATAGAGACACAGAGAGGGCAGCAGGACCTTGACAAAGATAGTACTGTAGGAGATGGACAGAAAGATGAGGTTAAGAGGAGGTGCGCAGAGACATGATAGGAGGAGATGGACAGACAAAAGCGACAGGGCGTAATGAACAGATGGGGGAGGAATATGTGGCACGAGAGAATGGGGAGAAGGAAAATGGCAGTTAGAATGGGGATGAGGAGATCGAGAGTCAATAGGCAAAAGAATGGGTGGTCAGAGATAGAGGGACAGGGGAGGTAGACAGAGAGAGGTTAGAGGAGGCGATGGAGGAGAGGAGTGTGAGGATTAAATGGACAATAGTGTAATGATGAGATTGTAATAAAGAAGGAGGCACAAGGATAAGATGGACGTACGTAAAGGAGATGGACACAGAAAGGTGAGGGGGAGGACATTCACAGACGGATGATGGAGGGGGAGATGGACAAAGACGGGAAAGAGGAGGATGAGATCGACAGACGCCGTACAGTTATTATAAGGGCCATGGGTACATGTAATGTGGCGATATGCCACGCCAATAGTCGATGCAACGTAAGGAAATTTCTTATACTTGGAAACGCTTTGGACTGCTGAGCACTACCGACAACAAAATCTAGACGATAACTGACATCACGTGGCCTTCTCTATAGGACACTGTAAAGAGATTAATAAAATTCTTTTCCGGGCTATTATGCCGTGGTCTGATGGATTTTCGCATTGTGACCCAACGTTTCGTCCCCATCTGCGGAGGACATCTTCAAGGGGGTTCGTGGCTTCTGCTAACTTCCGAAACACACACTGTCTCACTAATGAATCCCCCTTGAAGATGTCCTCCGCAGATGGGGACGAAACGTTGGGTCACAATGCGAAATCCATCAGACCACGGCATAATAGCCCGGAAAAGAATTTTATTAATCATGACTGTTCCGGCCGTGAAAGTTTACATTTTACACTGTAAAGAGAGTTCACATTATTTCATTTACCGCTATCGACTGGAATAAATAAATACTCCACATCTCTTGGACAGGGAGACGGGTACAGCAAGAGATGTTCAGAGAGAGGGGAGAAGGATGAGACGTGTGCAACATGCACTGTGTGACCAAAAGTATCCGGACACCCACAAAAACATACATTTTTCACATTAGGTGCATTGTGCTGCCACCTACCTGCCATGTACTCCATATGAGCGACCTCAGTACTCATTAGACAACGTGACAGAGACGAATGGGGCGCTCCGCAGAACTCACGGACTCCGAATTTGGTCGGGTGATTGGATGCCACTTGTGTCATACGTCTGCGCTCGAGACTTACACACTCCTAAACATTCCTAGGTCTACCGTTTCCGATGTGATAGTGAAGTGGAAACGTGAAGGGACACGTACAGCACAAAAGCGTGCAGGCCGACCCCGTCTGTTGACTGACAGAAACCGCCGGCAGTTCAAGAGAGTCGTAATGTGTTACAGGCAGCCATCTATCCAGACCGTAGCACAGGAACTCGAAAATACATTAGGAGCCACTGCAAGTACTATGACAGGCGGGAGGTGAGAAATCTTAAATTTCATGGTCGAGCGGCTGCTCATAAACCACACATCACGCTGGTAAATGCAAAACGACGCCTCGCTTGGTGCAAGGAGCGTAAACATTGGACGATTGAACTGTGGAAAAATGTTGTGTGGAGTGACGAATCACGGTACACAATGCGGCGATCCAATGGCAGGGTTTGGGTATGGCGAATGCTCGGCGAAGGCCATCTGCTAGCGCGAGGAGTGCCAACAGTAATATTCGGAAGCGGTGGTGTTATGATGTGGTCGTTCAAAAATGGTTCAAATGGCTCTGAGCATTATGGGACTTAACATCTGTGGTCATCAGTCCCCTAGAACTTAGAACTACTTAAACCTAACTAAGGACATCAAACACATCCATGCCCGAGGCAGGATTCAAACCTGCGACCGTAGCAGTCGCGCGGTTCGGGCCTGAGCGCCTAGAACCGCTAGACCATCGCGGCCGGCGATGTGGTCGTGTTTTGGGCTCTGAGTACTATGGGACTTAACATCTGAGGTGTTTTTCATGGAGGATGCTTACACCCCTTGTTTTGTGTGGCACTATCACAGCACAGGCCTACATTGACTTTTGAAGCACCTTCTTGCTTCCCACTGTAGAAGAGGATGGCGGCTGCATCTTTCAACACGATCGAGCACCTATTCATAATGCACGGCCTGTGGCGCAGTGGTTACACGACAATAACACCCCTGTAATGGACTCGCCTGTACAGAGTCCTGACCTGAATCCTATAGAACACTTTTAGGACGTTTTGGAACGCCGATTTCATGACGGGCCTCACAGATCGATGCCTCTCCTCAGTGCAGAACTGCGAGAAGAATGGGCTGCCATTCCCCAAGAAAGCTTCCAGCACCTGATTGAACGTATGATTGCGAGATTGGAAGCTGTCATCAAGGCTAAGGATGGACGAACACCATACTGAATTCCAGCGTTACCAATGGACGGCGCCACGAACTTGTAAATCATTTTCAGCCAGATGTCCGGATACTTTTGATCACATAGTGTATGTCTTGAATGTGTAGGTGGACGAAGCTGCGGGGAATAGGTTAGTTCTACAGTAAGAACGAAAGTTGAGGTAGTCTCTGTATTACGAGAGCAACTAACCCATAATGCTTTATTATTAGTGGGAAAAGAGCTGTGACACACGGGAAGTAATCACAAAAGAAAAAATACGAGAGAGATAGACACATTCGCTTACTCCAGCCCACGGGAAATCATAAATGGAACAGGACAGCAGCAGACCAATTAACTACAGTGTTTGCTCAAAAAACATATATGACCGTTCAAATTTCAAATGCGGTCTCAAGGAGAATACGACAATTGCCTTAATAAAATTTCCCAGAAACTTCTCTCAGTGCAAAGAGGGTAAAAATAAACAAACACGTTGTTCATAGCTACTCAACTGTTTCTGAGTAAACCACGGTGAAAGCTTTCAACGTAATATACGTGCGTTTCAGCGAGTGAAACATACCAACCGAAGGAGTGGCACAGTGGCTAGCGTCGCAGATTCATGCTTTTTGAGCCCCGTTTTCGAGACCCGATATTATTTTTATTTTTACGAGTACTTTTGTTTTTCATTTATGTGTTCATGACTGTGGAAGATTGTTACACAAATGTTTTTCAATGAATACTGAAATAATGTTTTCTTTATTCGTCTTCCAATTGTATATCTGGTGAATGAATTAAAAAAAAAAGGAATAACACAAATGAATGGAAAAAGTACTTGAAATACTTTTCGGTGAAATTCATGTGGTGCATCTTGATTCATAATCAGCTCCAAGCACCAGTTTTCGAAAAAGGGATCCGTTATGTGTGGTTTGTCACGAAATTATTGCCAGCTCGTGAAATCTTCACACTTAGCCACGTTTCTTTCTCTAGTGAGTTACACGACGAAACAGCGCTGTGGCAAACCTGTCGTCGCGCAACGGTCGTGGTGTTCGGAACTTCTGTGTTTCGAATGTTTCTACGATCGTTATCACACAATGGAATGCACCACGTCTTTCTTATGAACAAAAATAATAATAAAATATGAGTTCCAATACCATAGATACAAATATAATATAATGAATACTGGGCACTTATTGTGGATCACAGTTGTAATTTTACAGTTAATATAACTCCCTTCTATCCCCAAACTTGATGAGAAACACTCCTACGGGCATGGGTAGGTAAATGAGGAAAGCAATTACTTACTAGGCGCTACAGTCTGGAACCGCACGAACGCTACGGTCGCTGGTTCGAATCCTGCTTCAGGGCATGGGTGTCCTTAGGTCAGTTAGGTTTAAGTAGTTCTAAGTTCTAGGGTACTGATGACCTCGAAGTTAAGTACCATAGCGCTCAGAGCCATTTTTTGAACTTACTTACTCTTAATCTACAAACCGTAGTAGGTTTTTGGCCTCGTCTGGTAGCCTCTTCCACAATATTCTGTCTTCGGCATCTTCTTTCCTTGCTCCCAGAACCTGGAGATCCATAGCAACCTGGTCTCTCCATCGCGATTTAATCCTTCCGATTTATTCTCTGAGACTTCTCTCAGTAAAGCTCCCTGGTCTCTTCTATAGACGTGGCCGGTCAATCTCAGTCTTCTTGTCTTGGCTTCCGCAACAGCATCTGATTCAGTGTAAAGCTCCCTGTTCTTGCTTCTTCGCCTTCTCCTCCCTCATAGATAGATCCAAATACATTTCGCAGCATTTTATTTCCAAAACTTTTATCTTTCTGTCCGTGTATTTATCTATTCTCCATATTTCCGTCCCATATACTAATACTGGTCTGTTTAAGGTTTTATATATGCTTACTCTGGTTCCTCTTGAAAAAATTTGAGATGACAATAGCTTTCTGAGTGAGTGTAGTGTTCTGGATGCAGCTTTGATCCTCACCTCTATTTCTTGCTTCTCGTTGTTTTTGTTGTTTACTATTACCCCCTGATATTTAAACCTATACTTCTTCAAACATCTGCTTATCGATCTGCATAGTTTCCCGTCATTTGTTCTATAATTTTCTTTTACCCTCATGAAATTTGTTTTCTCATCATTTATTTCTAATCCAGCTTCCTTTGCTTTTTGAAACAGTCTTTTTGCCAGTATTTTAACGTCATTCGGATTTTCAGCTATTAGTGCTACGTCATCTGCAAAGGCCAGTACATTTATTTTTGTTCCTATTTTAATTCTCTCGTCTGCTTCACTTGTTGCGACCAGCGCTTCATATACTACAATGTTGAACATGAGCGGTGAGTTTCCATCTTCTTGCCTGACTCCTGTTTTTATGTCAAACGCTTTGGAACATTCTACATCCATTTTCGCTCCCCCTTTGGAGCCTTACAGTGTCTCTTTCACAAGATTTATAATCTTTTTTAGTATTCCGAATCTCTGAATTTTCTCCCACAACTTGTCTCTGGATCTAGTGTCATAGGCTTTCTTAAAATTAACAAATAGTATTGTCATTGTTGTGTTATAATCTCAATATTTATTCATGGCTCTTTTAGTATGAATATATGGTCAGCAGTTAAACGATTCTTCATAAATCCCACTTGTTTCTCATTTATTATCTCTTTTACCTATGGTTCTAATTCTTTCTGGAGGATCTTAGAGAATATAGGCGGTGATAATTAATAAGATGCCTCTGTAGCTCCTGCATCGTTTTTTGTCATCCTCTTTATGAATTGGTATTATTATCGCTTCTGTCCAATCCTCTGGCATTCTTTCTTCATTCCACATGTTCGTAACCAATTTGTGTAATTTTTTTGCAATTTTTATTCCCCTCTTCTTAAACAATTCAGCTCTTACGACATCGCTCCATAGACCTTGGTTGTTTTTCAGTATATTGATTGATTCTATTGTCTCTCACATTGTCGGCGGTTCCACGAAGGGATCTACATTCTGATAACCCTGTTGTTGCTCCATTTGTGCACGTCTGTTTTCACCATTTAGCACGTCTTCAAAATATTCCCTCCAAATTTCCATACCTTTGGATCATTCCAGAACTGTATTGCCACTTTTATCTTTAATGCCATACATGTGTGGTATATACCTTTTTTTAAAAAATCTGACTCATCTGTAAAAGTCTTATTCCCCTTCACTTTCATCCTCCTTTGCTCTGTTGATTGAACTATCCGCATGTTCGCTTTTTTCCTGTTGAGAAGATCTTTAATTTTTTCGTTGGAATCGTCTTGTAGGCGCTTTTCCTTCGCTGCTCTTCTTTCTTTCATTTTCTGCCCACATTCTTCTGAAAACCATGGATTTTTCTTCCTTCTTTTTCTTTTTCCGCCTACTGCTAGCGACGCTTCTTCCACAGTTGTTTTTACCATCTCCCAGCGGTCTTCAATGTCAAGGTTGTCTTCCACTGTTACAACATGAAATTTGTTTCGCAGCCTAATGAAGAACTAACTGTGCTTTGACGTTATCATTCAATCTGTCTCTGCTAATGTTATGGTCTTTTATGCTCTTTCCCCTCCTTGGCTTTTCTATGGCTATTCTTTGGCGTACCTCTGTTACGACTAGATAATGGTCTGTGTCTTCCCCGGCTCCTCTTATGGTTTCACATTCATTATACTGCTTCTATGTCTTTGATCTACCACAACATGGTCTATCTGGTTTTTTGTTTGTCCGCTGAAAGTGTGTACTCATAACCCTTAGGCTGGCTGCACTTGCACAGCTTAGTAGCCTCACTCTACAATACACTAAAATAAACAAAAACAATAATCGTGTTTCAAACAAGAAACCCTAGCCAGGTGGGCTGAAATTGTTGTCCGATAAAAGGCATCTAAATTTCACAAAAATCTTTGACGGTCGGTTTCTCAGAAACTGTCAAGTATCTACGGATAAGCTGAGGCAAGAGTTCACTTATTTTGGTTCCTCTTTCACTGAGAGAAACTCCCTGCAAACCGTGTTATGGCACTTGCTGTCTCCTCGTTAGAGGAGAACTATTCGAGACAGAACGGGAAATATTAATTTCTACATCTACATACATACTCCGCAATCCACCATGCGCTGCGTGGAGGAGGGTACCTCTTCTCTCCCTGTCCCAGTCCCAAACAAAACGAGGGAAAAGTGACTGCCTATACGCCGCTGTACAAGTCCTAATCTGTCTTATCTTATCTTTGTGGTCTTTCCGTGAAATATAAGTTGTCGTCAGTAAAATTGTACAGCAGTCAGCCTCAAATGCTGGTTCTCTAAATTTCCTCAGTAGCGATTCACGAAAAGAATGCCTCCTTTTCTCCAGAGATTCCTGACGCATTTCCGTAACACTCACGTGATGATCAAACCTACCAGTAACAAATCTAGCAGCCCGCTTCTGAATTGCTTCTATGTCCTCCCTCAATCCGACCTGATAGGGATCCCAAACGATCGAGCAGTACTCAATACCAAGTCGTATTAGTGTTTTATAAGCGGTCTCCTTTACAGATGAACCACACCTTCCCAAAATTCTACCAATGAACCGAAGACGACTATCCGCCTTCCCCACAACTGCCATTACATGCTTGTCCCACTTCACATCGCCCAAATATTTAATCGACGTGACTGTGTCAAGCGCTACACTACTAATGGAGTATTCATACATTACCGGATTATTTCTCCTATTCATCTGCATTAATTTACATTAGCTGCAATTCTTTAAACCAATCACAAATCCTGTCCAAGTCATCTTGTATCCTACTACAGTCACTCAACGACGACACCTTCCCGTGCACCGCAGCATCATCAGCAAACAGCCGCACCCTATCCAAAAGATCATTTATGTAGATATAAAACAACATCTGACCTACCACACTTCCCTGGGGCACTCCAGATGATAACCTCACGTCTGATGAACACTCAACATCGAGGACAACTTACTGAGGCCTTCGAGCCACTCACATATTTGGGAACCAATCCCATATGCTCGTACCTTAGTTAGGAGTCTGCAGTGCCGCACCGAGTCAAACGCTTTTCGGAAGTCAAGGAATGTGGCATCCGTCTGATACCCTTCATCCATGGTTCGCAAGATATCATGAGAGTTGTAGGAATCCGTTGCAAGTGGCAGCAAACACAGAGGACCGTAGCGAATACCGACCTACCGACGGTATGTAGGCGGGCGGCAAGCTCTGGCGTGGATCGTGGGCGTGCGTGGTCCCCACTCCGGCGCCTGCCTGCGCTGTTTTTCCGTGGCGCGACGGGATCAACAGCGAGTCTGGACACTCCACGTCTGCAAGTCAAGGTAATGGAGGTCGGAGCATACCACCACGGTATTTAACTGCTGCGCACACGTGCGTGTAGACAAAGAACAAAGGAGAAACGGTGAACGCACCACAAACGAATAAGGCGAGTGGAGAGAGACGACTGACTGAGTTCCTGCTGCAGTTTTATAACCTGGGTATTGTGCTGCCACGCCAATCCCGCAGGGCGGCTGCACGAACCTTCCGCTGTTAATGTGTTTATAGCGGTGTCGTGAAATTTTTTAGCTCTGGGGTTTACCTCCCCACGTGGCACCAACGTGAATACGCGGAGAGTACGTGCGTCACAAATAAAATTTGAACAGGAACGGTTTTTGCTAATATTCACCGCCATATGGCGATCCATACATATGACAGAAAACATATGTACGTATGTTCCACATATCCTAAGCCCTGGACCGATTTCATCCAAACTTGGTAAAAATATCACTTACTGTCTGCCATGAACCGCTATGGGGATAAGAACCACCTACCTATCAAAGCGGTGCTGATGGGTGTGAAAAAGTAGTGTTGCACGTGACTTGCGAATACCCAGACTTGACCCCTTCAGTGTTGGAGAAAGAGAGTACCTAGTGACTTGAATCAGACTTTACACGTAATTTCAAACCCTTATGGAATAGTATTTTCGCTGACAACCCCAAAAAATTATGAAAGGAAAAAAGTTTAGCATCTGCTACATTTTCGCTGCACTTACAGTAGAACTGCCGTATCAGACACGATATTTTAATTAATTTATTCCTTCTTTTACTTCTAGCTGTATTCCCGACACAATCTGCAGACATTGTTCACATATACCAGTAAATGCACTGTACCTGCAAATTAGTATAATTCAACAGACACAACGTCATAATCATTGAGCTGTGTGAAAACGAAACTAAAGGAGGAAACTCACTAGAGAAACAGATGAAATTTGTGCACAAATTAGTGTTAAACACGACGCATCTGTGTGTGTGTGTGTGTGTGTGTGTGTGTGTGTGTGTGTGTGTGTGTGTGTGTGTGCGGGTGTGCGTGTGCGTGTGCGTGCAGGAAAAGCTGTGGATAAACTCCTAAACCCATGGATCGATTTCAGCCAAACTTGGTACGGACATTCATTACTACCTGGAAAGAAATAATGTGGGGCTAAGAACCAAGAGCCTCCTATTAGAGTTGGGGTGCTAAAGTGGAGAAATATCGACGAAAGAAAGAGATGGTCAGACAGGGAGGGGAGAGGTGAAGATGGACACGGACATGGGGGAAGAGAAGAAGAACAGTAAGGAGGTGTGGAAGAAATTGACAGAGACAGGAAAGAGGAGCACATGGACAGAGATGGGGGACGAGGAGATGAACTGAGAGGGGGCAGAAGCAAATGGATAGAGAAATCGGGAGGAGAAAATGGACGGGAAAAGGAAGAAGAAATGGACAGAGAGAGCGGGAGAGGAGGAGACGGATTGATAATGTTGGAATAAATACATAGCTTGGCAACGATGGGTACTCAACCGGTTTTCAAAAAAGTGGTATGACAATCCCATTTTTATTCTAATACCACTGCCTCTCAGTCTAATTATTTCACAACACACTGGTAGAGTCAGAACTTAGCGCGTGATTGGTGTACTTGGACCCCTGATTGAGCTCATTGAATTTGTAGCTGCATCAGATGTGAGAACCTGTGATCTGAATTTAATTATATTTACACGGTGAAAATTATTGAACTATATGAAATAAAATCGTCCAACTTCTGAACGATGTGCGTTAGGCCGCTCAAACTCCACGGTTGGCCGCAGGGCATTGTGGGAATTAGTATGCGCAATATGGTTAGACTTAGCGACGAAGATCACATTCATCAGGATAGGTTCGTCAATACGCAAAGTTGGCGCATCTGGGGGACTAAGAATCCGCATTTCGTGATGGTGAAGTCTCTTCACCCCCAATGGGCGACTGTGTAAAGTCCAGACGGAATAGCTGGTACGATATTCGTTAATGGCACGGTGACTACCGAACAGTACGAGAAGGTTTTAGAAGATGATTTCATCCACATTGTCCAAAGTGACCCTTATTCCTACAAGATGTGTTTCATGCAAGATGAAGCTCGAGCCCGTCGATGCAGGAGAGTGTTTGATGTCCTGGAGGAGCACTTTGGGGTCGCATTCTGGCTCTGGGGTGTGCAGAGCCCACTGGCATGGGCCTTGATTGGCCTCCATGTTCTCTGGATCTGAACACCTGCGACTCCTTTCTCTGGGCTATAGCAAATACAAGGTGTACAGCAATAACCCAAAAAGTATTGCTGAGCTGAAAACAGCCATTTAGTAGTTCATCGACAACATCGATGTTCCGACACTTCAGAGGGTCATGCAGAATTTCGCCATTCGTCTGCCCCACATCATCGCCAATGATGGCAGGCATATCGAACATGTCGCAACCTAAATCCGAATATCTGTAGTGACGTTTACATGTTGAAAAAACTGTGTTCAAGCCGTAGTTTGTAAATAATTTATGTTTTTCTTCATATAGTTCTATATAATTAACATCCAGTGTGAACCGTTCCATCTTACATGAGCTGGATGCAATGGTTGCCTTGGCCACATCACCTTAAGTTAGTACCGCCCTGAGAATGTTTATGATCAACAAGTTGTCATCAATCCAAAGTTTCGTTCTATCACCATACTACTTTCTAGACATGGCCCTGTTGGAGGTAGTATGCGTTATCTTTCCTCCGCTCTCAATCGAGTTACCCGACCATTTATAGCGCACCTACAGTTTATAAGATTCTACTTGTACCTACGTTCTACACAAGCCTCAGTATATTATGTGAATGCGCTACTATGTAACAATACGAGCGATGAAATTTTGTAAGCCACAATAGTAAATGACTACAAATAGTCCTTTATTAAATTACCGGTTTCAATTCTTTGATGACCTTCAGATCGATGTACATCCACAAATGTATCTTATAAAATGTACGATGTACGTAAAGGTACGCCAAAAACTGTAATAAGCAGTACCGTGATACACATAGACTGGAAAGTTAACAAAAATACTACTTGTCTCCATGAAGTTGACAGAGAAAGCAATTAAAATATTTATCCGTAAGTGGCATTGTCACATCCGGTAAAATCACGATAAAATAACAAGCACACATGTCCCATAATGTCTGGTCATCACTTGCGCACTGTACTTAAAAAAATGGTTTAAATGGTCTGAGTACTATGAGACTTAACATCTGAGGTCATCAGTCCCGTAGACTTAGAACTACTTAAACCTAACTAACCTATGGACATTAGACACTTTGATGCCCGAGGCAGCATTCAAACCTGCGACCGCAGCAGGCACTGTACTTACAACACCGCGCAATCGGGTGACGGGATGTGGCCCAACTAGTAGTTTGCAATGTCGTATTAATAGAACTTTACTCTTAGACTGCGCCTGCATACATTTAAATTGAGTACAGGAAGAGGAATTAAAAGAGAACTAGATTCATCACATGAGCCAGAAAGGGAAATAATTGTTTAAATTCTGAACGATAGCTGCAAGTAGGTGTGTATGCCATATTAGTAGAATTACGTTAATTGCCAGCAGTTTGTCGAATGATAAAAAAAGTGGAGGACAGAGGTGGCATACCAAAAACAGGTGTGAGAAACCGCTGGCGGCACAGGTCTTAGACATAACGGAAATGAACACAATGAGGAATAGAATTAAAAAGAGCTCCAAGGTTAAACAAAAGTTTGGTACTGACCTATTTGTGCCGTGACCTCCTACGATGCTCTCACATTTGCGGAGTTTTCTCTGGCGAAACGGTATGGTTTGCGACGCTCTGGTTGGCGAGCGCCGTATTGTGATATGCGGTGCCCGGTGCTCTGTGGAGGCGTCGGGGGGGGGGGGGGGGGGGGTAGGAGAGCTGCGGTGCCCAGGGATCTGATGGGGGGGGGGGGGGGAGGGGAGGAAGAGAGCTGAGAGTGCTGCGAAATACGCTTGCGTCTTCCGCTGTAAGATGGGGATCGCAGGGCGCGGAGTGGTGCCCATCAGAACCTTTTTTTTTTTTAATTCGGCAACTGCACCTGATAGAGTGATATGAGAACTATCTTCTGATACCTTTTTTTTAACTCAGTGAAAATTTTGTGCTATTGAAATACATAAATATTTAAGATCTTAAGAAAAGTCGATTTGTTCGGGCTACTCGGTATCTATCACGCCATATCTCCTAAGTTCAGTGTTGTACAACAACTTTATAATTGCCTTCAGTAGTGTATGTCGATAAGGTTTGCAAAAGTTCTAACCAAATGACTTGATGCTGCTACCCGTCACTGGTATTGTAATCCAACGCTGTTATTTCTCTTTGTTATAGGCACAGTCCTTCATTTAAATAGTTTATGTATCTTAAAGTCATGTGCACGGGCTTGTCAGGATGAGCCAGGCAGTGTCCCATTGGCGAGGGTGAAGCAGATTTGTCTCCGGAAATCGGTAAAATACAGTTTTTGCTACGACTGACCTCACAATACATGGAAACACATAAACATCAAGTTTTGTTGTAAACTGTAAAGAACAACGACGCGCAAGCGTGCGTGTATGTGTAAGTGAAGGATAAGGGCATCCTCAGGAGAGAACGTTCTGACTGCTTAAATTTATAGGAAGTAACTTAGTAATTTACAATTTTCATTTAGTTTACAGTAACTACTAATAATTATTTGGTTGGATTGAATCTGAAAAAAGAAACCAATATGGGTGACGAAAGAACACAAACAACTAAATACAAGCTCAATTTTAAATTGATAAAATATAAATTAAGCATTAGTTTACAGCATTATAATACGTCTATGATGAATGTTCATGAAGTAATAAACGTTTTAAATGTGCCTGTCAATTACTATGTACTGACTGAAATAGAAGCTCCTGCATGGCCCACGTTATGTTGTAGCTCCCAATCTTTGAAACGTTACACACTGAGGCAACAGAAGTTACAGGATACCTTCTAATATCATGTCGGATCTCGTTTTCCCCGGCGAAGTGCAGCAACATGACATGACATGGACTCAACAAGTAGTTGGAAATGAGCGTTTGGCGTCATTGGCTGGGAGGCGCCTTACGGGGCAGGTCCGGCCGCCTTGATGCAGGTATTATTACATTTGACACCACATTGGGCGACCTCACGCTAACCATTCAGCTATCGGGGCGCACAACAAGTCGTTCCAAGTTTTCTGCTGATCTACTGTGCCATGCTGCCCCTATAGCAGTCCATAACTGCGAAAGTGTTGCCAGTCCAGGACTTTGTGCACGAACTAATCTCTCGATTATATCCAATAAATGTTCCATGGGATTAATGTACGATGATATGGGTGGCTAAATTATTCGCTCGAACTGTCGAGAATATTCCTCAAATCAATTGCGAACAACTTTGGCCGGAAACATGGCGCATTGTCATCCATAAAAAATCCATCATTGTTTGAGAGCATGAAGTCCATGAATGGCTAGGAATGGTAGCCAAACGTAATAACGTCCACTGAATGACTGGTTCAGTTGGAGCATGTAAAGATAGCCAACACTATTATGGGGCACCACCAGCTTGCTTCGTGGGGCCTGCACCACACTCGTACCTTACTATCAGCCCTCACCAACTGAATTTGAGACTCATATGACTATTGCATTGTTTCCGGATCATCTGGGGTCCAACCCACATGCCCACGAGTCCATACGCGGCCCTGCAGGCATATTAAGTTCCTCCCTACGGAAAGGAAACCTTTGGCCTGAAAAATTACCAGTTCATGTCACTCATGTAGGTATGCAAACTGTAAAAAATGTTAGTTCGCCTAAACAGGTCACTCCAAAGGATTTAAATATGCTTACTCTCATGTTAGTAAATCGTCGAAATGTCTGCAGCAAGATCCCCGAGTTAATCTCCGAAATAAACAGTACCAATGCCAATATTGCATTAGGTACCGAAAGCAGGTTGAAACCAGACATAAAAAGCAGTGAAATTTAGAACTCGGATTGCACAAGTTTAAGAGGGATAGGACTGATGCTATGGAAGATGGTGTGTTCATTGCAGTTAAAATCTGTTTAAACTCAGTTGAGGCCGATACTGGGTCAGACTGTGAAATAGTTTAGATAAAGCTATCAATCAGACAAAGATTGACCATTGTCGCACAACGTTTCAGGGAAAATCTTTGAGTACATAAGAAGTAAATATCCAAATTATCCATTAGTTATAGGTGGAGACTTTAATCTGGCACCCAATGACTGGGAAAATTACTCGTTTATCACGGGGAGCAGATGCAAAAATTCGTGTGAAGTTATTCTAGGAGCGCTATCAGTATACAACCTTGAGTAATTGGTTAGAAAACCAACTTGAGATGGGAACATATTACATATCTTGGCGACAAACATTCTGATCTTTTTGAGGAAGTTAACCTTGCTAAAATTAAGCTAAGCCAAGCGCCTGTAGCGGTTATAAGCTAAGTACTGACAAACTTATTTGTGCTCTGTAATACAGTTATTAAATTTAATAGATTTCAGCGGAGTTGCGTGCCGTTTGTGGTGAAATAACGACTTAATGAACTTTTGTAATCGTTCGC
This sequence comes from Schistocerca gregaria, assembly GCF_023897955.1. Lineage (NCBI taxonomy): Eukaryota > Metazoa > Arthropoda > Insecta > Orthoptera > Acrididae > Schistocerca > Schistocerca gregaria. Next base: position 1,034,128 of record NW_026061757.1, on the reverse strand, counting down.
TCGCTGTGTTTTAGAGAGTTTTCAGTGTGTTGAGGTCGTTAGTAATTTTCGTGCTTTAGTTTTCAACTGACGTTTATTATTCTTTCTAGTGAAATATTTCACTAAAATTTTCATATAGTGTTTTAACTTCGCTTAGTGTTCCAGTGGTAGTTTTAATTTTTTGGCTGTAGCTAATAGTTTTGTGAAGTTTTGCTGGTATTGGTATCGGCCGTGTTGTAGTAGTATTAATACAAGTAGCTACTTTCTTAGTAGGGAGAGAATTTCGAGACTATTATTGTTAGTTCTTAAGTAGTTCTACTGGAGTAACTGAACTTTGGTAACGTAGACGTATAGTTATTTTTTTTCAGTAACTGTAAAATTTACCATGAGTGAAAAGTGTGGGCTCCGTCGTAGGTTTGTGAGTAGTGGATTACGGTGTGGGGTTTGTTCAAAGTATTTTCATTGGGGGGAATGCAGTGAGGAAGCCAGTGGTTATTTTAGGGAGATCCTTTCCTGGGAATGTAGAATCTGTAGTAGAAACAAGTCAATTGAGGAGCAGGAGCGTACAATCTGTGCCCTTCAGGTGCAGTTACAATGCGCAAAGGAGGAACTAGATAGGTTGAGGAGGATGAAGGGTGGTGGGGAATGGGAACTGGCAGTTGGAAAGAAGGTAGCTAGGAAGAGTAGGTACTCAGACAGTTTTACTTTGCATACATGCAATAGATATGATCAACTGTCCCAGTTGAGTGGAGAGGAGGCTCGTGTAGCCGTAGATGTAGGTAACTTGCAGCAGTCCTCAGCAATTAGGAAGTCTAGGTTACTTGCAAAGTCTAGCAGAAAGAAGGTTCTGCCGCTAGGTAGTTTGTAAGGTGTCTGGCAAATCCAGCACCTTCCATGAAAACCCTGACATGATAAGCAAATCCAGTATTATGTCACATAGCTCGGAATAAATCGTGACATTAAATTAACCAAAGTAATACGAGTAACGAGTGAGCAAATGGAATACCACAGACTAACACAAGAATGCCTAAATGCATGTCATACCTTCCCATTGTGAGACAGATGCAGTTCCGAGCGGAGAAACGAGAACAGAAGCTGAGAGCAGAACTGTGTTAAGCTGGAAGCCCCTACGATAAGGGACGGACACCCACGTATCCAGCTAACCGCTAAGACCACCCCCCAGCCCATGTTAAAAAAGCTAGAGCCCTCCAGAAGAACACAACACAAAAAGGATCACCCCACCCGCAAGTTTTAGCGTGAGACTTTTTCGCGTCTCTGTTACGTCAGGACCCCCCCCCCCCCCCCCCCAGCCTATGTTAAAAGACAGAGCCCTCCAGAAGAACAGTATAGATCTTACAATAACACTAAAAGGACCACACCAGCTGAAAGTTTAAACGTGAGACTTTTTCGCGTCTCTGTTACATTGTAAACTTTAAAAACATTGCCCCACCACGACAAGTATAACGTTTCTCATTGGATAGACATAATTTTTGTAGGCACAGCTTAAGGTTAACATTGAGACCCTGATTGGTCAGATGAAAACACAGCCAGATAGTTTTTTTAAACCAGCTTCGGTAAATTGTAGTAAGGAGAACTTAGGAGAGGAGTTGCTTCCGAGACGGCGAAGTGGGCGGAGCTGTGCTGGCCGCCGCCCCCTGACGAACACCGACAAGGAAATGAACGCACGCGATGCCACATAACAGCGCATAAAGCTTCACTCAGAACTGCAGAAGTCTCATCTGTTACACCTAGTTTTTGCGTATTACTAGTGTCGATCGTCAATTAAAGCTCATGGTGTTCACATTTGCCACTTGAAGTAAAAATCTGAAACGCGATGATTTTTCTGTTATATAGTTATTGAGAAGCCACATCAGCCACTGCAATTTACGACAAGTTAGATAAGTAATTAAAGATAATTTAGGGTCACTGTAGACCATTTTGATAGTTTTCTCTTTTGTGAAACTTAATTTAAACCTAGATTATAGATGTGATATGGCATAGGTCATCCTTCGATCCATTGTAGAACTTGGAAACCCATTCAGGGAATATTCGTTCACATTTTTGTTGAACACAGTTGGTTTTTACCACCGTGTATTAAAACATTTCCTTTTATCAATACTGCAATTTATAAACAATGTTTTCTGAGCAGAATAAAATTTCCAATGGTAAACTAAACTGCTTTTTCGACGTTATTTTATCAGCTAACTAAAAATAGGAAAGCCTTGAACCCCTACCACAAAATTTTGTTAGTATTAAGATTCTTTTACAGGGAGTGCAGTGGAGCTGACACTGAAATCGTTGAGTATTTGATTATATCATCGCTAGTCTCACTAGACTCTTTTGAACTCTACATGTCATGTGTGGTCTGGCGTGTCCTTACGAGCAACAGGTCCCAGGACCAAACTAGTCAATTCCCTAAAAAACACGCTCAGAGCGTCGTTGCGCGAAAGTGGTAGGGAGACACGATATAGAACAGACAGACACCACGCAGAATGTTAGAAGTTCCCACAGTAGAGGTGTGGGCCAGCAGTTGCAGGAAGTGTTGGGGAGTGAGTACCAGGTCACCAGCATTGTGAAGACTAGTTCAGGGTTGGCTCAGGTGACTCAAAGCATAAGGGAGTTATGTAAGAATTTTATGAAAGAGGATCAGGTAGTGATAGTGGGTGGAGCATGGAACAGTCTCGATAGGGACGGGGAATATGATATCAGTGGTGACTTGGTTAAGATAGCTACTCAAACTGGTGGCACTAATGTGCATTTCGTGCAACTGTTTCAGCGTCATGATCGGCCTCACCTTAATGCGGCTGTTAGGCGCGTTAATGTGGGGCTGGGGAGGGCACTGATGGGGAGGGCATGGATCACATCTCAGTGGTGCCAGTTGGGTATATCTGTAGATGGGGTTTCACTAGGCATAGCCTGCACCTCAATTCGTATGGGAAGGGGAGGGTGGCTACGCTTATAAGTGACAGTGTAGTGGGTAGTGGTGGTAGTGGTATCACTCATGGAAAAATTCCTATAGTAGTTAGTGTTAGAGCTGCACCTTTTTTAGACTGGAGTCAGCTGATATGTATACCTGCTTAAAGGAAGTGCCTCTAACTAAGGGCTCACCTCCAGAGGATGTAATGTTTCCAAGTAGAGAAGGAATTAGCATATTTCATTAAAATATAAGAGGTATTAGAGATAAAGTTAGTGAACTGCCAATAGATGTTAACTCTGAAATTATTGGTATATCAGAGCACCACTTAACTAATTTGATAATTGAGAGGCTTCCTTTACCAGGCTACAGATTAGCTAGCTGATCTCAAGGAGTTCCTTGCAGGGTTGGCGAGTGGCTCTGTGCGTAAAAAACAGTATTTCATTTGAGTCCATAGACGTATCACGACATTGCACTGAACAGATATTTGAAAGTGGTGCAGCATTAGTTGAATTTAGTGAAACTAAACTTCTAATTGGTGTTGTTTATAGGTCCCCTAACTCCGACTACAGAGCATTTTTTCTCAAGCTAGAGAGGATTCTTGATTCACTTTGTAGGAAGTACCAGAAAGTAGTTCTAAGTGGTGACTTCAATATCAATTTTGTACATGATTTTGCAAGAAAAAGGATGTTGGTAGATCTCCTAACTTCATATGCTCTGATGCAAACTGTGTTTTTCCAACTAGGGTGCAGGGGAACAGTAGCACTGTTATAGACAAATATTTTATTCATTCTTCAATACTAGATGGGCATTCTGTTAGTAAAAGGGTGAATGGCCTTTAAGACCATGATGCACAAATTTTAACACTAAAAGGTTTATGTACTCAAACCAATGTCGTATTTAATTACAAACTACGTAGGAAAATTAATCCAACAGCAATAGAGAGTTTTTTTCAAAACTTGTCAAGAAACGAGAGTGGCAAGATGTTTTTGTTGTTGTTGTTGTTGTTGTCTTCAGTCCTGAGACTGGTTTGATGCAGTTCTCCATGCCACTCTATCCTGTGCAAGCTGCTTCATTTCCCAGTACCTACTGCAACCTACATCCTTCTGAATCTGCTTAGTGTACTCATCTCTCGGTCTCCCTCTACGATTTTTACCCTCCACGCTGCCCTCCAATGCTAAATTTGTGATCCCTTGATGCCTCAAAACATGTCCTACCAACCGATCCCTTCTTCTAGTCAAGTTGTGCCACAAACTTCTCTTCTCCCCAATAGTGCCGATAATATAGATGATAAATACAATGATTTCCATAACACATTTCTCATGCTCTTTGAGAGTTGCTTTCTATTAGAACATTCTAAACGGGGTACTAGCAGTAATGGACAGCCCAGTTGGCTAACTAGTCGGATAAGGATATCATGTAGAACAAAGCGGGATTTATATCAAAATGTTAGAAGTAGTCACAATCAAGTTAAAGTAGCCCATTACAAACAGTATTGTAAGGTGCTTAAAAATGTTATTAGCAAGGCAAAAAGTATGTGGTATGCAAATAGAATAGCTAATTCACAGGATAAAATTAAAGCCATATGGTCAGTTGTGAAGGAAGTATCTGGTCAGCAGCACAAGATTGATGATATAAAGTCAGTTTGCAGTAATAATATTTCTGATACTAATAAATCGGATATATGTACAGTATTTAACAACCATTTTCTGAGCATTGCTGGTGAATTAAATAAAAATTTTGTATCTACAGCAAATCATATAAATTTCTTAGCAAATGCCTTTCCGAGATTGGAGTCTGAAATACTCCTCTGAGATACAGACAAGAGGGAGACTGAGACAATTGAAAAAAACAGAAGACTAAGGACTCTCATGGTTATGATGGAGTGTCTAGTAGAATATTAAAGTACTGTGCTGCACATGTTAGCCCTGTGTTTAGCCATATTTGTAATTTTTCCTTTAGGAATGGTCAGTTTCCTGAGCGATTAAAGTACTCAGTAGTAAAGCCGCTTTATAAAAAGGGAGATAGGGATAATGTAGATAATTATAGACCTGTTTCTATGCTATCAGTGTTTGCAAAAGTTATGGAAAAGGCTGTGTATGTAAGGTTAATTGATCATTTTATATCACACGATTTGCTATTAAATGTACAGTTTAGCTATAGAAGTCGTTTGACAACTGAAAATGCTATATCCTCTTTTGTCTGTGAGGTACTGGATGGGCTAAACAAAAAGTTTCGAACGCTTGGAATATTTTTTGATTTAACAAAGGCATTTGACTGTGTTGATCACACAATATTGCTCCAGAAGTTGGACCATTATTGGATAAGGGGAGTAGCTCACAATTGGTTCACCTCATACTTTAGCAACAGGCAGCAAAAGGTCAATATTCACAATGTTGATAACGGCTTTGATGTGGGATCTGAGTGGGGTACTGTCAAGTGGGGGGTGCCCCACGGATCAGTGTTGGGGCTGCTCCTGTTCCTTATTTATATAAAAGATATGCCTTCTAGTATTATGGGTAATTCTAAAATATTTCGGTTTGCTGATGACACTATCTTGGTAGTAAAGGATGTTGTGTGCAACACTGACTCGGTTTCACGTAGAACAGTACATGACCTCAGTTCATGGCTTGTTGAAAATAAACTATCGTTAAATCACAATTCAACAAAATCTGACGTTTTAATCTCACAGAACGGGCACATGATTAGTGAAACTGAACAGTTCAAATTACTAGGCGTTCTGATAGATAGTAAGCTGTCGTGGAAAGCACACGTTCAGGATCTTGTTCAAAGGCTTAATACTGCCATTTTCACTATTCGAACGGTATCGAAAGTGAGTGATATTTCGTCACGTAAATTAGTCTACTTTTCTTATTTTCATTCACTTATGTTGTACGGTGTTATGTTTTGGGGTAACTCTTCCCATTCTAGAAGGATATTTTTGGCTCAGAAACCGGCGGTTCGGGCAATAAGTGGTGTGAGTTCACGAACCTCTTGTCGACCTCTTTTCACGAGTCTGGGTATTTTGACATTGGCCTCTCAATATGTATATTCCTTATTGTCGTTTCTTGTTACCAATATTAGGTTATTTCCAATAATAACCAACTTTCACTCGGTTAATACTCGGCAGAAATCAAACCTCCATTTGGATCGGACTTCCTTAACCCTTGTGCGAAAAGGTGTGCAGTATACTGCTGCACCCATTTTCAATAAGCTGCCACTCGAATTAAAAAATCTTAGCAGTAATCCACGTGCATTCAAATCGAACTGAAGAGTTTCCTCATGGGTCACTCCTTCTATTCTGTCGAGGAGTTTCTTGAAAAATTAAGATGATTCTCATTGCATTGCTGATAGCGTTTGCTTAAACTTATGGACTGACTTTCTTTCAGGTTCATGAAGATTTATTTTTATCTGTTATTACTTTTCAAGTTGTAAGTTCATGTACTGACACGTTCCATGACCTTGGAGATTTGCTCCTCAATCTGGTCCTACGGAACTTGACATTTAAATAATTAAATAAATAAATAGAAGAAAGTATTAGCGACTATAATGTCATTGTGGCTTATACGTCAGTGGAAGTTGCAAAAAAACCAAAGAAACAGGGTAGAGTGTCATTAATAAATATCTTCATCGTCAGCTCCAACCATTTACCGCGGGATACAAAGATACTGAGCATCTTTGGTTGGAATTTAAAGGTATTGTTCACCATGTGCTAGAAAAGTATGTGCCTAGCCAAAATATAGGGGAGGGAAATGATCCACCTTGGCTCAACAAACATATTAGGAGGTTGCTGAGAAAGCAGAGAATTTTGCACAGTCATTTTAAACGTAGTCACTGTGCAGCTGAGAAACAGAAATTATGCGAAATGTAAGCTGCTGTCAGAAGGACAATGAGAGATTCCTTTAACGGATTTGAAAGCATTTTTTTATCTCTATATTCTAAAAATAACCCCAAAAAATTTTGGTCGTACGTAAAATCTATGAACGCAACAAATAATTCAATACCTTCTCTTGCTGACAGTACGGGTAATGTAACTGATGATGGTAAACAGAAGGGCAAATTTCTCAACCTAGCTTTCAAAAACTAGTTTACGGTAGAGGACTGCAGCACCATTCCCCCTTTCAATTATCGAACAAACGCAAGGACGGCTGACATAGTATTTAGTGTAGCTACGTCTGTAAAAGAGTTAAGAGCTTTAGACGCCAGGAAGGCATCTGGCCCAGACGGTATCCCCATAAAATTTTATGTTGACTATGCTACAAACATAGCACCCTTATCCATCATCTCTCAGAGATCATTGGAAAAGCGGAAAGTTCCACGGGACTGGAAGAGGGCCCAGGTCATAGCAATCTATGAAAAGGGTAGAAAATCGGATGCACATAATTTCCGGCCAATTTCACTGACATCGATTTTTTGTAGAATCATGGAACATATTTTGTGTTCAAGCATAATGACCTTTCTAGACTCTGAGAAGCTCATCTGTAGAAACCAGTACGGTTTTAGGAAACAGCGGTCATGCAAGACAGCTGTCCCTCTTTGTGCAGGAAGGGGATACTCACTAAATTCCGAAATCCGATCTTCACCGATGATGTAGGGCCAAATATTATTACCACCAACTTTCAAATCGCGCACTGATTGTTATTCAAGGGAAATTAGAGCTCGTACTGAGGCGTTCAGTCGTTTTTCCCTCGCGCGATCAGCTAGTGGAACAGAGGGGGGGAAATATGACTCTGGCGCGAATTATGCCCTCCGCCACATACCGATTGGTGGCTAGCGGTGTATATATTTAAATGCAGATGTATGTCGAGCTACTAGCAAAGGCACTCGCGCCAATTGTCTGCTGCCATAGCGCATTAACGCCACATTTCGGCGCATTGTCCTGACGATACTTCCGTTGTAAGGTTTACATTAATTTCTGCGCTTATTTCACACAATGTTGCTTGTCTGTTACTTTACGCAAACACCGCTGCTCTCGCTGCGAAGGCTGTCGGCCAGTGTGTTGTCAGCTTGGAGAGGTAATGCCTGAAATTTGGAATTACCCGTACACTCTTTACATTGTGGAGTTCGGAACACTGAATTTTCTAACGATGTCCGAAAAGGAATGCCCTATGCATCTATTTCCAACTATCGTTCAGCGTTCAATGTCTGTTAATTACGTCGGAAACCTTTTCACATGAATCATCTGAGTACAAGGGACAACTCCGCCGATGCGCTGCCCTTTTGTACCTTGTGTACTACCGCCATCTGCATCTATCCCATGACTTTGTCACTTCGATGTGTATCAGTCCTTTACAATAAGCATGTTGTTTATTGCATTTCAAATGGTTCAAATGGCTCTGACCACTATGGAACTTAACATATCAGGTCATCAGTCCCCTAGAACGTAGTATACTTAAACCTAACTAACGTAAGGACACCACACACATCCATGGCCGGGGTAGGATTCAAACCTTCGACCGTAGCAGTCACGCGGCTCCAGACTGAAGCGCCTAGATCCGCTTGGCCACAGCGGTTGGCGTTTATTGCATTAAAATATATCTACGATGAATATTCATCAAGTAGTAAACATTTTAAAAGTGCCTATATCAATTAATACAGTATTAACTGAAATGGTGTTTCCCGCTTGGCCCATGGTATCTTATAGCTCCCAGCCTAGGAATAGTTGTATAGTTATTACGTTGCCCGCATCTCGTGGTCGTGCGGTAACGTTCTCGCTTCCCACGCCCGGGTTCCCGGGTTCGATTCCCGGAGGGGTCAGGGATTTTCTCTGCCTCGTGATGGCTGGGTGTTGTGTGATGTCCTTAGGTTAGTTAGGTTTAAGTATTTCTAAGTTCTAGGGGACTGATGACCATAGATGTTAAGTTCCATAGTGCTCAGAGCCAGCCAGCCAGTTATTAAGTGTTACGTAGGCGAGTGTTATGCCTTGACGATGACAATCAGTTCCAAGCTTGGCAGGCATTTCTTGTCGCAGATAATACCGCTTCACCTCAACCAGTTTCAAAGTGAAAATTGAGAAGGGAACTGCGCGCAACGGTCGTGCTGAGTCAACTACTTCGGCTTAAAGCGGGCGAAATAAAACAAGAACTGAACTGTAGATGACTGCGGCGTGTAGCGTGTTCCAACGAGTCGTGACTTCGCCTCTTTTCAAATGATGCAATGCGTCGACCGCCTGTAAAGTCTGTAAGAAGTAGTTCAGTCTGGAGGTCGTTTTGTGATACTGCCAAATTCTCGGTGATCAAACGTTCCCCTCTCTCCTGCAGCTATAAGATAAGTATGTTGTAGATAGTCTTGTCATCCAAGACGACAACAGTTGAGTCCATAAGGCCGCAGGTATACATTCTTTCTGGGTTTTACTAAAGGTGCATTTAGACGTATAGGACTTTCTGTGCGCATTAGGCGCATTCAGCTGTTGCAAGAAGAGGTAAAGAGGCACATGCACCGGGGTGAAGTCGCACATGCTTGTATACTGAGAGCACGGGAGCGCAGTTGTCTACTCATACCAGACGGGGAGACACTTGCCTCTACCTGCGTGTGGGAGAAAATATAGCCGCAAGGCGAATAGCCGCAAGGAGCGCAGGTGTAAACTCTAATAGTCAGGGGCCTTATTGTATCTCGAATGGTTCTCCAAATGACCCGACCGAGCGTTGTGGCCCGTGGTCAGCACACTGGACTCGCATTCTGGAAGACGACGGCTCAAAACCGCGTCCGATCACCTTCATTTAGTTTTTCCTCGAGTCCCGCGAATTGCTCAAGGTAAATGCTGATACGTTTCTTTTAAAACGGCACTGCCAATAATCTTGAAACAATCCCAGCTTGTGCTACGTCTCAGGAACTCAGTGTAGATGGGACGTTAAGACCAAATCATCCTCTCTCCCTTCATAAATCATGCAATGTTAATCCCATTAGCAGTATGTGGGACTATTTGCAGCAATGGGTGAAACGCGGCAACCAACTCCCCCGCAGTTTGGTAGCTACCCAAGATTTAATCATATAAATATCAATATATGAGGCAACTGGATAAAATCTCGTAGAATAATGATGTAGGCTAAACCAAATAATTTAAAGTTCAAAACAAAGAATCATTATTTTATTTTAAGTTTCCACAAATGAGTAGTGGAGTCAAATAGATTTGGAGATACAATTAGAACCAACTAAAGAACGATAATCTTTCCATACTTCTGCGCCACAATCATGTAATAATTTTTGAATGATATTTCCGCCATTTGACTGCACAAACTTTTTATTTTGTGTTACTATAATAATTTCAGATAAGCTATTAACAAGTAAAAAACCCTATAAAGTTTTGTACAAATGCACAGTAAATAAGAACAAAGATTCAACATAAGTAAGCCATTCCACCGTCGGATTAAAAGTTATAGAAATAATACTACTTACAACTTTGGTATGATTAGACTGTCAAGTGAAGTCATCGTCAACATTTATTGAACTGGCAGAAATATCATTCAAACAAAAGAATTAAAAAACATACATTTCTGTAGTGTGAAGCGTATAATTACGTAACGTGATCAACGTTCATATGACAGCACAATAACCCTCGAATATTAACAGAGACTTTCAAAGTCCGAATGTGTAGTTCATTACTACCACTCAGTAAGTTAAGTACGTCATTCTCAATAAAGACAGTGAGATTATGCAACGATTCCACCACACTCGAATATAAATAATGGCTGCAGCGAAAAATAACAGTTCGCAGCTGGCCAAAATCCTGTGAACCAAGTTAATTTCAGATAGATGATAAAATCACTCACAAACGAATCAATGGTGACTACTCAAAGTACTGTGATATGTTCGAGTTCGAAAATCGTGTTAATAGCATTCTAAGTCACCTTAAATTTTAAATTATGTAACTTGCACTCTCACAAGTGTTTCTCAAAGTCTAACGAACGTTAAAATTACCCACAGTACCCTCACGGCCCCAAGCCTGCAGAACGATCACTGATATCAAGTGAGATCTTCCGTGCTGGTTTGCTCGTTCTTTCATGATTTTTGCGAGGTCGCAACTATTTCATGATTTTTGCGAGGTCGCAACTATTGAATCCAAGTTAAGTTTTTAAATTAGAAGCATTTTTCAGTTTTCACTCTTTGAGTCCCACACATATGAAAAAATTATTTTAAAATTTGTTCATCTGATTAGCCATTAAAATCATAGTAAGCAACGAATACAAGACAGAATTGGCGGAAGGTAAAGTGCCAGTTGTGTTACGATGATGGTTTCACGTTGGAATATAATTTTAAAATTTTTCGCAAAATTAATCTTTATTATCATAGAAAGCTACGAATATAAGAAGGGATTGGTAAAAAGAAAACAGTCAGTTGTTTTAAGGAGTGTTTTGACTACCACTGAGACATACAGTTTTCAACCAGCCGCCATTTCATGTAGTATATTTGAGAGCAACTCGCATTTTTCCTACACACAATCCCACATCTGGAAGCTTCCATGAACTCATAATGCCTAAAACAAATTGTATAGCCGACTAACAAGAAAAAAGGAGCGAAAAATTTACTAAATTTTATATCGACGCTGCTTTCATTACGACGCTGCTTTCATTACGAAACCGCTCATAAGAGAAGTAGTACAGTCTTGACTTGATCCGCCACTTTTAGCCATCGGCTCCCTGCATCCTCATACCCAGCGCCAGCAAGTTCTGCCTTGGCCACCTGGCCGCATCTCACCTGACTGTTAAATAATTACTACTGATTTTGACTATGTGAACTAATTTCTCATAATGTCCGCGCTTGTATGTGTCTACGTACGTTCCACATCTCTTCCTAAGCAAAAGCCTCAGTTCCAACAAAACTTGGTACACAAATCACCTGCTACCTGAAAAGAAACACTAGTAGTAAGGGAATGGGTGTGACTGGAGCTGAAAGGAGAGTAACATAGAAGCATATTTCAGGAAAGTCAGGAGCAACTTTAATAAAATTTTGTGTATACATGACTCATTATTTGTATAACTATTTGTATAAAAATAACGTTTGATTCATGTATCCCTACCACACCTACTTATCGGGGACGGAGTGGGAACCTGTCACATCTACAGGTATTCAACAACAACCAATGTTACCATCAAATCCATTGTTTCATGAGCGATGGCTCGTTGGCGACAGTTATAATGAGGTATTAGTTCTATGGCTGTGGATCAGGGTGCAACAGCTGTGTAATATCACCATATCTCTTTCAACGCCTGAACCAGTTTCGGACAAACTGGGCATTCAGTATATAGAGGGTGCAGCAAAAAGAACTCCGTGATTCTGAACCACGTAGCTATGCGGGGGTGTAGTGTAGGGTGGTAGGAGTACTGTCATTCAACTGCCATGTATGTGCCATTGTCATTGTGAGCCACAGCTTGATTTTGTGTGCACTGCATGTGCGTAGTGTAGGAGTTTATTACAAATGGCGAATCTACGATAGCGACAGAGTTATCTTCCCGCAACCATTGTGCACTTTAATTTATAATGAAATTCAGATCTTTAGCTGCTTACAGGCGTTGTTAAATATCAACGAGGATAGTTGAAAAGTATGTGTCCTGGCTGGGACTCGAATCCGGGCCCTCCTGCTTACATGGCAGACGCTCTATCCGATTGAGCCACCGGTCTACATGACGCTATTTCAGATAAGAAACGATTTACACATGGACTCAGAATTTTTGAGAAATAAGTTTCCTTTGAAAAGGAAATCTCCTGGCCAACCTAGCACTGCAGTGAGAATAGAAGATGGGGCTTTAGTAAGGCATTCAATACAACAGTCTCCACTGTGCTGAGCACAAAAACACGCGACGGCCCTACAGTTATTGATCTGAATAGTTCACAGAATTCTTTATCGAGACCTAAAGATGTATCCTTATAAGGTTGTGATGACTCAAGAACTGAGTTACACAGTCTTTAAAACCGGTATGAGATTGTCGAACGTGTGCTGCACAGATAATCACTTTACAGGCGAAAACAATTTTTATCTTTGAGTTGCAGTAAAGAAACAAAATTTCAGATACTGCCCTGAAGAAAAAGAAAAGAGAACTTCACCAATGTTCACTTCATAGCCCAAAAGTAAAAGTTGGGTGTGCAGCTTGGTGTGTTGAGTCCCTACTTTGTTGAAGAAGATTGTGTGACAGCTACAGCATACATTGATATTGTTAATGAACAAAGAGGAGAAAACGTTTGGTTTCAGCAAGATGGTACAATATAACACATTCCTCATCTTTCACTTGAAATCCTGAAAGACATGCTTCCTGGGCATGTTGTTTCTTAGCTTTCACACTCACATAACTTGACACCCTGACATTTCTTCCTTTCCGTATACGTAAAATCCAAGGTACTTGAATATTGCCCCAACACCTTAGAAGTTCTTATAGAAAGCGATAAAAAATGAGATTGTTGCTATTCTGACTCAGTTGACACATGAAGTAATGGAAACGTTTCAGAAGAGGTGCAGCCAGTGCATCAACAATGGAGGCTACCATTTGATTGATGTATTGTTCAAACCCGGTTGATGTAAGCTGTTCCTTTCTTCCAGTGGTAAATATTTGTTGGTATCACATAGCGATCCGTTTTTATTCATTCCCAAATGGGCATATTCTTTTTGCTGCTACCTGTATATCACTTGCTGTCTGGAAAAAAAGTTCTGTGACCCTAACACCCCTATGGCCGAGTAGGGAGGCGGGTAGGGGTGATATAAACGCATAACTCAGAAATATCCGGAGCAA